>NC_041749.1:98734481-99041062 GCF_004115215.2 Ornithorhynchus anatinus
GAGATTTTCTGCTGCTGAATGAAGGGAATGTGTCTGCATGAAGGGAATGTATGTGGAATGAGAAGTGGAAAAAGCCAAAATGCAGACTGTAAGTGAGGTGAAAGTTTTGGTATATCAGTTCAAAGGGGGATCCAAAAATGTAATCTTGTCTTTGAGCTACAATTTCAACATTACAATGGAGCTTGGCCTTTAGTTTACTCTGTGCAGATGCTGGTCAAAAATTAAGCCTTCTACTAAAAGTGATTTTTTTCTTAACTATGCTTTCCCAGTAGAGATATAGATGCATAGAGGTTTGGTCCAGGAGACCGAGACAATAGCAAAAAACAGGATTCTTAATTTTTATAACTGTTGGTAGATAGCCTCTAAGGTACCACTCCATCTTACCCTTGACTATCAAATAACTGACATGACTCTAACCAAAAGCCAAATAAATGTTTTTCTCAATTTAAGACACTACTTGCATGCTATTTTAAACAATTCTCTTCTGTGGCATGAAAAAAAAAATTGCAGTTCAATTCAAGTAATTCAGAAAGAAGGACAAATTCACCCACCTATGCAGTGTATTTTCACTAGCCACATCAATCAATTTTATTTATTGAGCATTTACTGTGTACAGAGCACTGTACTAAGCACTTGAGAGAGCACAATATAACAGAGTTGGTAGATATATTCCCTGCCCACAAGGAGCTTACAGTCTAGAGGGGGAGACAGAAATTAATATGAATTACAGATATGTACATAAGGGATGTGGGACTGAGGGTGGGGTGAATAAAGGGTGCATATCCAAATACAAGGATTTGCAGAAGGGAGTGAAAGAAGAGGAAATGAGGGCCATATACATGGCCCTCTTATATGTATATAGGTAGGGCACTCAGCAATGATTTGTTTTTAATGAGTATCCCCCTCTCCTGACAAGCTGTGGATGGTTATTGTCTAATGGTGCACACTTCAGCCAAGGCAAGGAAAATGTGTCACACACTTCTTGATGAATAGCCTTATTAAGTTAATAGTTGAAATGCAGGTTGCCTGGAGAGATGTGTCATATTTCAGTCTTACCCATTTAGAATTGCCCTTCAGTATCATGTTAAAAAAGCAATTACAGAAAAAGGAGATGCTTTAAGGAGGAAGTTTTCACATCTACAGTGCATCAGGTTGATAGAAGCCCACATATAATATGGAAGACCCTAATTCAAAGTATTAAGAACTTTGCAATAATAACACTAGTAACCTGATAGATATAATATATATACAATATATATGTAAATTATATATATATATGAAACATAATAAAAAGTGTTTGCTACTCCATGACAAAGCCTAAGAAGACTACCCACAGAATATGGAAAGTACTGCAACTTGCAATAAACCATTGAATCATTTTCTGCTAGAGTATAACCTCAGTGACAATAACGGTCAACAAGTCTGTAAGAAAAATCAAAGTGCATCTTAATGCTGAGATTTACTGGAAAAGAAATCAACCAAGCCAAATAAATTTCACTCACAGATGAAATGAGGCAATACTCAGCATTGAAAGTAACTTTCTGCAATGCAGGTTCTCTTGTCTACAAAACTTTTAGCCACCCTCTTCCTCTGCCCCTGCAATAAACTACGTATATAATTAGCAAGGTAATGTACCCCAATGTATATACTGAATGGGGATTGATAAAATAAGCATGGAAATGGAGACGGTGAGACTATCTGAATTTGGAGCTGTGGAGAATGAACTTATATTTTCTCTTCACTTAACTAAGGAGATTCAGGTTTTGAAACTGACCAAAATCCCTTCTCCACATATCATGAAAATAGTGAATGGGAAACAAAGGACTTAATTCAATCAGTAACTCACTTCTTTTGTATATGGGGGAAGCAGACTGTTGAAATTATTAATCAGTTAATCAGTCAATCAATCAATGGTATTTACTGAGAACTTACTGTGCACAGAGCGCTGTAGTAAACACTTGGGTGAATACAATACAACCGGGTTGGCAGACCTGACCAAAACGAGCTTACAGTTTAAAGGAGGTGAGAAACATTAATATAAATAAAAAATTTATAAATAGTATAAATACAATGTATAATATGTATAGATAAATATAATATAAATAATATGCACATAAGTGCTGTGGGGCAAATACCAAATGTCCAAAGGGTACAGATCCAAGTACATAGACAATGCAGAAGGGAGAGGGATTCAGGAAAAAGAAGGCTTAATTGGAAAAGGCCTTTTAAAAGAGATATGACCTTAATAAGGCTTTGAAGGTGGGGAGACTGGTCGTCTTGTGTCTATGGATGGGGATGGAGTTCCAGGCCAGAAGAAGCATGTGGGAAAGGGATCAGCTGTAACACTGACGAAATCAAGATACAGTCAGCAGGCTGGTGCTAGAAAAGTGAAGTGGCAGGCTGGGCTGTAGAAGGAGATCCATAAGGAAAGGTAGCAGGGAGCAAGGTGATTGAGTGTTTTAAAGCTCATGATAAAGGGTTTCTGTTTGATGCGGAGATGGATGGGCAACCACTGGAAGTTCTTGAGTTCTTGGGGAGACATGGACTAAACATTTTTTTAGAACAATGATCTGGGCAGTAGAGTGAAGTATGGACTGGAGTCGGGGGAGACAGGAGATCAGTGAGGAAGCTGATGCAGTAGTCAGGGTGGGAAATGATAAGTGATTGGATCAACATAGTATCAGTTTGAATGGAGAGGAAAGGGTGGATTTTTAGCAATATGGTGAGGTAAAACTGACAGGATTTGCTGCCAGACTATGTAGGTTGTATGTGAGATGAGTTGGGCTTGGGAGTCAGAGGTCATAGGTTCTAATTCCGGCTCCGCTGCTTGTCAGCTGTGTGACCTTGGGCAAGTCACTTAACTTCTCTGTGCCTCAGTTACCTCATCTGTAAAATGGGGATGAAGACCGTGAGCCCTATGTGGGACAACCTGATTACCTTGCACCTACCCCAGCACTTAGAACAGTGCTTGGCACACAGTAAATGCTTAACAAATACCAAAAATTTTATTATTATTATTATTATGAGTTCAGTACAATACTAAGGTTAAGGGCTTGTAAGACAAGGAGGAGAGTGGTATTGTCTACAGTGAGGGGAAAGACAGGGAGAGAACAGAATTTGGTGGGAAGATAAGGAATTCTATTTTGAACACACTCCCCTCTAGATTGTAAACTCATTGTGGGCATCTAACAACTCTGTTGTATTGTACTGTCCCTAAGCATTCAGTATAAATACGATTGATTTACCTGTTTATAGTTTGAGGTGTCAGATTAGAAATTGAGTTGTGCCAGTCTTTTACCATCAAGTAGCGGCACCTTCCACTCCACCATCAAAAGTCTCCCCTCTGTCTCTAGCAACCACACACCACATCCGCACAACACAAACTGAAAATTTGTGGAAAAAACAAAAAATTGCTGGGAGCATGCAACAATTCCCCATGATTTTTATGCTTAAATTTCTCTAGCCCTACAAATTAATTCTGGTCAAGGTTGGTTTTCCTGTTTATCTGTTGACATCTGCTAGATTGTAAGCTTCTTGAGGGCTGGTATCATGTCTTCCTTCCCTACTGTGCTCTCCCAAACACTTAATACAGTGTTCTGAACAAGAGTAGAGCTCAATAAGAGTCATATCAATTAATCAATCATATTTACTGAGCACTTACTATGTGCAGAGCACTCTACTAAGCACTTGGGAGAGTACAATACAACGGAATTAGCGGACATGTTCCCTGCCCAGAACAATCTCAAATACCTTTAAAGATCTATTTTTATAATACAGAAGTTTGAGCGTTGTTTCCTGCACTACTACTGTTTTTATTATATTGCTAAGATCATGCATTTGGCAATGTATTTTGGTCTGAAACAATCAGTAGTATTTATTGAGCATCTACTGTATGGAAAGCACAGAGTATCTGAAATCACATGGTGATTCAAGGAGGGCACAAAGTTGAACACGCCAAGTCAAAAACCAATGAATTCATCAAACTGTGACAACCAAATACCTATGTCAGGCAGTTCACAAATCACCCATGGATAGAGACCATTCTGGATCAGTGGCTCCAGGACATTCTCCTCTTTCCTTCTAGAGATCTAACTAATGCTAATAATAATAATAATGGCATTTGTAAGGTGCTTACTATGTGTCAGGTACTGTTCTAAGCACTGGGGTAGATACAAGCAAATGGGGTTGGACACAGTCCCTGTCCCATGTGGGGCTCACAGTCTCAATCCCCATTTTCCACATGAGGTAATTGAGGCCCAGAGATGTAAAGTGGCTTGCCCAAGGTCGCACAGCACTATAAGCTCATTGTGGGCAGGGAACATGTCTACCAACTCTATTATTTTGTACTCTTCTGAATGCTTAGTACAGTGCTTACTGCATGCATGCAGTAAGCACTTAATAAATACTATAGATTGAAAAGGAGATGCAAAGCTTATTTGTTTCGCATAAATCTTTGAGAAATCTTGAGCAAATCATATAGGCAAATCATATAGGTACTGCCAGAATAGCTAAGACTATAAAAGGGAATAGTAGTCTTTCTCCCAAATGTTAAAAAAAGAGCTCTTGTGATAGAAACTATTTGCATTCATGTCATTTGGATTCAAATCACAAATCTCAACTTCAATAATCAATTCCATGACAATTATAGCAGAATGGTATGACAATCAACCTCAGTATATTCCATATGGATAATCCGACGGCTCTCCTGGGTCTGAGAGTAGCCCTATTTATATATCTCATTACCCATTTTTAAGGTCTTTGCCTTAACAGTATATTAAAAAGGTGCCATTTTCTTTTTTTCATTAGCCTTGGGAGCTAATCAGCAAACAGTGCTGAGCACAATTTCTGTCTTGGCTCTGAGAATGTGAACAAAGGAGCCATTTAGAAATGCTAAAACATATACTGTGAAGTCTCCAAACTGTGTAAATTCATCTGGGAGAACATATCTCATTACAAGAATATAAATGAATTAATCAGTACATTTGCCACCCACGTGCTAGAACAACATCCCTGATTAAACTTCATGTGGTGAGGTTCTACAATCACCACAAAGCTAACTGTTGATTAAATAGAAGTCCTCTGAGTACTAATTCTTTTAATGTGGAATTTCATTTTTCATTTCATTCAAAGAACACACCTTTGAAAATTTTGTTAGTTTGTGTATCCAACCCTATTACAGCTCTAGAATAGACAGATTCCTAACCACAGCAGAGTGCTGATTTTTGGGTTTATTTGAAAGGCAGGACACCAATTGCCGCAGACATTTAGAGAGTCTCAGATTTCTTGAAATTAATCATAGGGGCCCCCAAATTCTGGCAGCACCTGATCAGTAAGAGAAGAAAACTTTGGCTGTGGCTCCCAAATCAGAATCTGCTTTTTCCAAATGCACATAAAGGAAAAGAAATGACTAATGTCGAAAGACATAGTCCAGCTCACATTAGTTTTTCCCCTCAAGCTAACCCAAGCTAATCAGTCATGACTCTCCCATATCTGACCCACTGTTCAGGCCCTTTCACCTGCATGGAATTTCTTCTCCCTTCAAATCTGCCAAACCCAGCTCCCTTCAACATCTTCAAAGCTCCCCTCAGAAGCCATCACCTGAGTCCCTATCTACTTCTCCAACCCCAACCTCTCTTCCTCTGCAGTCTCGCATTTCCACCTGCCTTCAGGACATCTCTACTTGCATGTCCTGCCAACACATCAAACTTTACATGTCCAAAATGAAACTCTCTCATCTCGCACTTGGATCTGTACCCTTTAAGTACTTGAAATTCACCGCACCCCTGGCCCCACATTCCATCTCTGTAATTGATTTTAATGTCTGTCTCTCCCTCTAAACTGTAAGCTCCTGGTAGGCAGGGAATGTGTCTACCAGCTGTGTTGGACTGTACTCTTCCAAGAGCTTAGTACAGTCCACAGCTTGCAGTAAGAGCTCAATAAATGCCATGGACTGAAAAGAGGCATTCTCTGACTAATCCCCTCCCCCTAGGTACATCGGCCATTCTTAGCTTTGAAGTTATCAATTAATCAATCTATCACCAATGGTATTTTTTAATCTCCTACTCTACTTAGGGCAGTGAAGTAAGTGCTTGGGAAAGTACACTGTAATAGAGTTGGTAGACATGATCCCTGACCAAAAGGAGCTTCAGTATTTATTATTTAGTTTCTATTTCTGTTTTTATCACTGGAATATATATTTAATCTTCAAGTATTGCATTGTTTATGGTATTTGTTAAGCGCTGTTCTAAGCGCTGGGGTAGATTCAAGTGAATCAGCTTGGACATAGTCCCTATTCATTCATATATTATTATTGAGCGCTTACTATGTGCAGAGCACTGTACTAAGCGCTGGGAATGTACAATTCGGCAACAGAGACAATCCCTGCCCAACAACGGGATCACAGTCTAACAGGGACTGAGGAAGAGAGAAAAACAAAACAAGTAGTCAGGCATCAATACCATCAAGATAAATAAAATCATAGGTTCACAGTGTAAGTAAGAAGGGGAACAGAAGAACTGAGACACAGAGAAGTGAAGTGACTTGTCCAAAGTCACACAGCAGACAAGTGGCAGAGCCGGGATTAGACACCAGGTGCTCTGACTCCCAGGGCCAAGCTCCTTCCACTTGGCCATGCTGCTTCTCAGCCGTTTGGTAACATAGGCCCTTTTGTTCCCTCTATTAGACTTCAAACTCATCAGGGCCCTGAGCCATGTATTGTTACTCCTGTTGCAAGTAAGTACCCAGGCCATAAGACTAAGCACTATGAAAAATATTCGTACTAGTTAGCCAGGAGCTCCTCTATGCCGATGACTGTGTTTCAAAACCACACTCATGGTGGAGTCTCCTGTTGAGAACAATGGGTAAATCTTAGTCCTGAGACTAGCTGTAGAGTCGATGGATCCACTAGATTGTAAATTCCTTATGGGCAGGGATGATGTCCACCAACTCTCTTGTATTCTCCCAAGCACTTAGTACACTGCTTTGCACACAGTAAATGGTCTAGACATGCCACTGACTAATTTTGACTGAGACCCAAGAATGTAAAGAAACACAAACAGTACCAGGTAGTAAAAACGGCAATGAATGTAGCAAGGGCGATCTTTTCAATCTTTTCAAGATTGTTGGACATGCATTAAATTTCCTCAGCTTGTTCTCAAAGATCCAAAGATGCCTTCTTCAAATTTTTAAAGGGCACCTACGTATATCCATTTCATCAAGTTGAACATAAAGTTACTCACATAACTCTGTTTGGGTCAAGAAATTATGGAGGAGATGGATGCACCACATACTGCTTGCAGGTTTGTAAAAAGTCCTCTACTACAAAATTCAAGAGTATTTAAAAAATATATTAAATTTTCCTCCCAGACACGTCTAATTTAATTTACCCGATATTTTCTCACAGATAGTCTTCTGAAAAGTTATATCTTCAACACTCTACACAGAAACCAGACATTCAATATAAATCTCACTATTGTATGTTGTCATGAATCTATATTTACTAAAATTTAAAAAATTCAACAGAATATAACCATGTGCCTCTCTGGATTGTCCCTGAGTATGAGCATAACCATAGGTACATTCTTTCCTTCAATTGCTGGCAGAAAGGGAAAATATGATCTAAGGAGCAGGTCTATGCTGTGTATCGTTGACATATGCAGAAATACTGAAAAGGCTTTTTAAAACAAGAATGAAAGGACCCATTTGGGGGACTTTACTTTATGGTTTTAAACTGTTATTCGATTCTCCAGTATTGTGAGGGGAAAAATGAAAATAGCGGTGGGGAGGTGTTTTTTGAGGATTCGTGGCATAATTTTATGCTTAATATTCACTTTTTATTTTGTTTTTTGGGTTTGATTTCCTATCTTGTTTTAGTTTGGGTCACGTGAAATAGGTTACTTGGGAATCCATGAGACAAGAGAATTTGGAAGAAACAGGAAGAGTTGTCACCTAAATCTGTCTAGACTTTTTGCTTCAGGAGGGATCTGAACACAATCATGAATATGGAGAGAGAAGGGAGGGGTGAGAGAAGGATGTTCAGGGTTGTGAGTGCCAGAGGCGATGGTTTTGTATCAGTCAAGAAAATCCTGTTTCAGGACTGCAGGACTCATGCAACATCAGCATCCAAGAACAAGTTCTCAGGGAGATATATAGCCAAGAATGTTATTAGGCCACTTCAAATGTGGATCCAATAATTACTAATCCTCTTCAGTGTTGATTGTAATAATATAAATTGTGATTATTTCTTTTGATGCTAATATGGATGCAAATTAGACACATTCTTATGTATAGTGACCTTTTCCAATCAAGGACATCAGTAATGCATGTATTATCTAATTATGGCATATGTTTATTCTGTCACAACGTTTTATGCACAACACACATGCAGCATTTTTATCATCTTGTGGAAACATGAAACAATATCCTATTAGGACTTGGAATCAAATTCAAATATTGCTTTCATTCTGTTTTGATTTGTATGCATCATTTCAGGATTTCACGAACCAGCTGTGAAATTGTTAGTCTCCAGCCTGAATTTTTTTTAAGTGGCATATTGAAACATTCCACCGCCCACTTTGGAGAGTATCTTTATGAAAACATATTCAGCTCAACTCTTGAGAAATATAGTATTCTTTAAGCAGAGGGCAGTATTACCTCAGCAAATGATTACTATTATTAGTCTATGGTATGTATCAACGTGGATAATCATTCCTTCCCAAAATTGGGCTTGAGGATGAAGCCAATGTCTTCACCACCAGTTCTGAGAGAAAGGCAGCCAGCTGTAGCTACTCCACCTTACTCTGGCTGGTAGGAGAGTGGAAGCTGGATAGTGCCACAGTGGTGGACAGATTCCATCTAATATTGATCCAAACCACAGACGGTGGGCTGGGGTCCTGGTTCCTGCATTTTCAAAGATCAGAATATCCCACTCTCACTTCCCAGATTTGGCATCTGTCCATCAGGCCACTGAGGGCCAGCCCAGGGCCAGCTTCAAATAGCAAGAGAGAGAGGTAGCAGTGATTTAAAATTTGAGTCGTTAAATCAATCTGGCAATTGTCCTTATTGAGCACTTAATTTTGTCGCACTATGTTTTGGGAGAATACAATAAAGTTAATAGATGTAATTCACATCATCAAGGAGCTTACAGTCCAGCAGGGGAGGCAGGCACTAAAGGGTCCACAAAGGATTCACGTCCTTTTGAACTATGCCCATTTATTAGGCAACATCCTTCAAGATGACCAGAGAAGCAGGCAGGACGGAGCACTGTAAGGTTCATAGGGTGTGTGAGGGCAATGGTGTGTAAGGCTCCTGGGGAAGTTGCCCACACACAATAATAATAATAATAATAATAATAATGTTGGTATTTGTTAATAATAATAATAATGTTGGTATTTAAGCACTTACTATGTGCCAAGCACTGTTCTAAGTACTGGGGTAGATACAAGGTCCCATGTAGGGTTCACAGCCTTCATCCCCATTTTACAGATGAGGTAACTGAGGCACAGAGAAGTTAAGTGACTTCCCAAGGTCACATAGCTGACAAGCGGTAGAGCCAGGATTAGAACCCATGCCCTCTGACTCCCAAGCCCATGCTCTTTCCACTAAGCCACATTGCTTCTCACATATGACTGGCAGATGTTCCAAATGAATCAGATCCCATCTGCAGGAACCAATCAGGGAACATCGTTCATTAGTGGGTCATAAATCAACCCCTTCAACTTGGTAGAGGATGATTAGATAAGGGAGACAGACAGGCACCCTGTAATCCAATCAGCTGCACCTTGGGCAATTCACACTCCTTTTGTGTACCTGCACTGAAATGAAATTACAAATAGGATGAAGGAGCACTTACATAGTAGAATACGCAAATCGATACCTACAACAGTGCAACAGAAGGCTGTGAGTGCAAAAGTGAGACAGAAAACTGTGCATGCAAAAGGGCAACAGGATGTTGAGTGCAAAAATGCAACGGAAGGTTGTGAGTGCAAGGTATCAATTATGCCCACACTTCCATATTGTACTCTCCATCGTGCTTAGTAGAGTGTTCTGCACCCAGTAAGTGCTCAATAAGCACCACTGATTAAAGTCTGTGAGTGCAAAAGTGCTGAGATGATAGATGGGAGGAGGAAATGGGGCTCAGGGAGAATAAAAATTCATAGGGGAAAGCTTCCTGGAGAAGGTAGAATTTCAGAAGGGCTTTGAAGATGGGGAAAGCTGTGGCCAGGCATGAGGAAGGCTGTCAGCCAGGGATCAGAAGCAAGAAGGTTGGAAACAAGGCACAGGAAGATCATCTTGGGAAGAACAAGTGCCAGACCTTCCTCCAACCAAGCTGGAAGCAGAGCCTGTTACTAGAGAACTAGGAGGGAAAAACAATGGGTCTAGAGCAAGGGGGTGGAGTCAGAGGTCCCCTAGGTTCAGGGTGCAGGTGGGACTTCTATATGATGTCTTTACACTGCATGACTGGCATAAGGCACACGGCGTTATATGCGCGGGTATGGGGGGAGGGTGATAGTACTCTTTTTCTAGCTCAAGAAGGCCAAATGTCTACAGTTGACGCTAGGCCTAGCCCTTCCCTCAACAAAAGCAGCCACAGGCCACCCAGACCCCAAAACCATTTGTAGCAGACCTGATGGAAGAGTTTCTGTGTGTCTGTCTGGACAATCTCTGTTCCTCCTTATTCGGTCTGTCTGGGTCTGTGTCTTTCTCAGACTTCCTGGCTTTCTCTCTTTCTCTCCCTCTCTCTCTCTCATAAAAATGTGCCAAGCACTGTACTAAGCACTGGGGTAGATAGTAGATAATCAGGTCCCACATAGAGCTCACAGTTTAAGTAGGAGGGAGAACAGGTATTGAATCCTCATTTTTGCAGATGAGGGAACTGAGGCACTGAGAAGTTAACTGACTTGCCCAAGGTCACACAGCAAGTACGTAGTAGAGGCAAAATTGGAACCCAGATCCTCGTATTCCCAGGCCAATCCTCTTTCCACTAGACCACACTACTTCTCTATCCATCTCTACCTATCTATCTCAGACCTATCTATTTCTAGGGCCATCATAGTCGACCCTCAAAAGTGAAATCAGCACTATTCAAATCAATCAATCAATCATATATATTGAGCACTTGCTATGTGCAGAGCACTGTACTAAATGCTTGGGAGAGTACAATACAACAAAATTAGCAGAGATATTCCCTGCCAGTAGTAAGCTTACAGGATAGAAGACAGATCTTAATATGAATAAATAAGTAATTTATAATATATAACTTAAAGATATGTACATAAGTGCTGTGGGGTTGGATCAAAGCTAGAATAAAATAATGGATTGAAATGTGCTATTGCTAAAAAGCAGCATAGCCTAGTAGAAAGAGCACAGGCCTGGAAGTCAGAGAACCTGGCTCCAAATTCTGGATCTGCCACTTTTCATTCATTCATTCATTCAATCATATTTATTAAGCATTACTGTGTGCAGGGCACTGTACTAAGCACTTGGAAAGTACAATTCAGCAACAAAAAGAGACAATCCCTACCCAACAATGGGCTCCCAGTCTAGAAGGGGGGAGACAGACATCAAAACAAGTAGACAGGCATCAATAGCATCAATATAAATAGAATTATAGATATATACACCTCATTAATAAAATAAATAGATTAATATGTACATATATTTACAAGTGTTGTGGGGCGGGGGGGTAGAGCAGAGGGAGGGAGGGAGTCAGGGCGATGGGGAGGGGAGGAGGAGCAGAGAAAAAGAGGGGTTTAGTCTGAGAAGGTCTACTGTGTTTCCTTGGGCAAGTCACTTAATTTCTCTGTGCCTCTGTTTCACCAATTTGTAAAATGGGGATTCAGTACCTGTTTTCCCTCTCCCTTAAATTGTGAGTTCCATACAGAATGGGGACTGTGTCTGACCTGATTATTTTGTATCTACTCCAGTGATTGGCACCTAGTATGCACTTATCACATATCATAATTATTAGTATTATTATTGTTGATAGGTTTAACTCGATTTTGGGCTGCCTCTTATTTCATTGCTTAAAAAAATACTCTGCCCCTGAATCCCACCTCACCTCACTCATTTCTTACTATAACCCAGTTTGCACACTTTACTCTTCTAACACCAACTTATTAATTATACCTCAATCTCATCTGTCTCTCCACTGAACTCTTGCCCACATTCTCCCTCTGGCCTGGAACTCCTTCCCTCTTCATGTATGACAGACCACCACTCTCCTGATCTTCAAAACCTTATTGCCTAGTAGAGTGCTCTGCACACAGTAAGCACTCAGTAAATACCACTGATTTATTGATCACATCTCTTCCAAGAGGCCTTCCCTAGTTAAGCCCTCTTTCCCCTACTCCCTCTCCCCTCTGTATTGCCTTTGCACTTTGATCTGTCCCCTTTAAGCACTTAATAATCACCCCACTCTCAGCCCCACAATATTTATGTATATTTTCATAATTTATTTCAATGTTTGTCTCCAAATCTAGACTGTAAACTCCTGGTGGGTGGGGAATGTGTCTAAGAAATCTGTTGTGTTGGACTCTCCCAAGCTTATAGAACAGTCTTCTTCAGACAGGAAGCACTCAATAAATACCATTGATTGATATTATAATCCAAGAAATTGGCTACCCAGAAAGACCCTTTCCTTTCAAAATCTGCCCTCACTTTAGGGGAACATCCTTTTCTCTTCCAGCAGAGTTTCTGGAAAGGTGAGGCCCTAGCAACCTATGTCTCCTTAGTCGTAAGATGAGTTGTACTCTGTTATGCTTAGAAACTCAGATGAAGTTTATGTTAAGCATCTTTGGACTCAGACGAAGTTTATGTTAAGCATCTTTGGAGTCTCGGATGAGCAAGTCTTCCAGAAAATTCCCCACCCTCCCACTAATCAGGCTAACCGAAGGTTGGAGAGAATAGAATCTATGTATAATCCCTGAAGGAAATTTTTAGTTTCTTTCTTGTACCAGACTTCTCCAAAACCAAACCAGTCACTCATTTAAGGCAAGGCTCTAAAATTTGATGTCGCACGATGGAAAGATTATTTTACCTAGCAAAGGGTTTCTGGCTTGTTCTGTGGAGAGTCCTCTGCCTCTGTGTGCATTTCTATGCCTGCTGCACAGCTGCCCTGCTTCCTGCTCCACCTTTCTTTAAGAATGGAGAAAGGAAGGGATGGAAGGGTTCCTCTTTTACCTCTATTTACTGTCACTCTTTCTACCTGCTGGGGACAAGGGGAGAGAACATTTTTCTCTTCCTTTGCCTGCACGTGCCATGCTGGGAACAATGATTTAATCCTTAGAGGAGAGGGGCGAGGACTCTGCAGCTGTGCCAGACTTCAAAGGCCCCAGTTACAGGGACAGAGGTGGAGGAGCGGGCAACAGAGACGGATGAAAAGAGTTCAGAGTGGCACTGAATTGTCTGACTTTAAAGGACCAAGGTGTTTGCAATTCCTTAAATATTGATTTGGAGGTGACCTTTCATTCTCTGCTGCTAAAAATATATGTTTATGACCTTGTCGTCGGTTCAGAGCAATGTGTAGTTGTAAGAAATTCTAAGTTGGAATCTGTAACATATCCTGAGCCAAAATGATCCACAACCCAGAATGAACCTGTATGGGAATAGTTCTAAAATTCAGAATGATCTAATATAGATGGAAAAGAAAGAAAAATGAAAGTCATCTGAAATTGTATCTGGCTCGGGCTACAGAATCAAAAAATAATGCAGTATTTAGAGAGCCTTTAATATCATTTTTAAGTGTAGACTTTCACTGAATGGCTGAATATAATGTTCTGCTCGGGGGGTTGGAAAGCAGCGTGGCTCATTGGAAAGAGCATGGGCTTTGGAGTCAGGGCTCATGAGTTCGAATCCCAGCTCTGCCACTTGTCAGCTGTGTGACTGTGGGCAAGTCACTTAACTTCTCTGGGCCTCAGTTCCCTCATCTGTAAAATGGGGATTAAGACTGTTAGCCCCACGTGGGACAACCCGATTCCCCTGTCTACCCCAGCGCTTAGAACAGTGCTCGGCACATAGTAAGCGCTTAACAAATACCAACATTATTAAATACATTCACAATTGTTAAATTAAAACATGAATGGAGAAACACAAAGGATAAGCAAAGAAAACACCAAATTTTGTGGTAGGGAACTGCATTTTGTCAACTGGAAAAGGAGGTAGGTAATAAGTAGAGACAAAGTGATTTGTGAAGAAAGGTGCAAAATGCATCTAAGACAAGAAAATGAAAATAAAATGAAGATGGTAGCATGGTGGGCAGGGAATGTGTCTAATAATAAGAATAATTATTATGGTACTTCTTAAGCATTTACTATGTTCTGCTCTTGTTATGCACTTACTGTTCTAAGTGCTGAGATAGATACAAGTTAATCAGGTTGGACACAGTCCCTGTCCCACATGGGGCTCGCACTCTTAATCTCCATTTTACAGATGACATAAAATGGAGACTCAGAGAAGTTAAGTGACTTGCCCAAGGTCATCCAGGAGACATGTGGTAGAGCCAGGATTAGAACCCAAGTCCTTCTGAATCCCAGGCCCATCTTCTATCCACTATGCCATGCTGCTTCTCATGATTCTGTTGTATTATATTGTCTACCAATTCTTTTGCATTGTACTGTATTCTCCCAAGTGCTTAGTACAGGGCTTTGTTTAGAGTAGGTACCTCCTAAATATCACTGATAGAATTTGACTTTAGTTATTCATCACATGAAATGCTTCTCTATGCTAGAGAAGCAGCGTGGCATAGTGGAAAAGGCTTGGGAGTTGGAGGTTGTGGGTTCTAATCCTGACTCCACCACTTGTCAGCTGTGTGACTCTGGGAAAGTCACTTGACTTCTCTGTGCCTCAGTTCCCTCATCTTTAAAATGGGGATGAAGACTGTGAGCCCCACATGGGACAACCAGGGATCATGAGTTCGAGTCCCAGCTCTGCCACTTGTCAGCTGTGTGACTGTGGGCAAGTCACTTCACTTCTCTGTGCCTCAGTTCCCTCATCTGTAAAAAATGGGGATTAAGACTGTGAGCCCCACGTGGGACAACCTGATTCCCCTGTGTTTACCCCAGCGCTTAGAACAGTGCTCTGCACATAGTAAGCGCTTAACAAATACCAACATTATTATTACCTTGTATCTTGCCCAGTGCTTAGAACAGTGCTTGACACATAGTAAGCACTTAACAAATACCATCATCATTATTATTATTATTATTATTATGAAAATAAAGATGCTGCAATATATTCAGAAAATAAATGGAATTCTAGTGGCGTAATGGGAAGTCTTCTTACAGCAACAGGTAATTAAATATTTGCTCAGAAGGGAATTAAGCAGTTGGAAATTTTGAGTGAGAACTGTTGCACATGCATGTAAGACTGGTGAGGACAAGCACTTCTTAAAAATGTCTTGGTGGGATAAAAGACACTCTTCCTTCCCTCCCCTCCCTCAATTCTACCATTTTTTAACTCCTTTCAGTTTAATGGAAGAAGAGATCAAAATTCAGAGTGGCTTCACTACAGAGAAGTGGTGCAGAAGCAAAAAGAAACAAAGTCAGTATGGAAAAAGTACATGATAGTGCATCTGACAGTGCACCAGAAAACAAACTACACAAACACAAGACAGAGGAGGGCTTTAGGAAAGTATGGAAAGTAAAATGATATAAGGGGTCTTGGTGGGCAACAAACTTGAAGTGATCTTCTATCATCCAGCCCAGATTCATACTGTAATATTTTTCTTAGATATGGGAACTCCAGGTAGAGAGATGTAGAAAAAAAGTTGGCAAATGGTCAGGAAAGAACCACATATATGAATACATTGCTAAAACAATGACTTTTTTTTCATTTTTTTCAAGTACTTGTTAAGCACTTACTATATCCCAAGCACTCTACTAAGCACTGGGGTAGTGACAAGATAATCAGGTCAAACCCAGTCCCTGTCCTGTATGGGGCTCACCAAGTAGGAGGGAGGAGAATTTAATCCCCATTTTACAGATGAAATAACTGAGGCACAGGTAAGATGAGTGACTTGTCCAAAGTCACACAGCAGACAAGGGGCAGAGCCAGATTAGATGCAGGGCCTCTGACTCTTACGCCTATGCTCTTTTGGGCTGGAGAAACAGAAACTGTTCAGTCTAGAGAAATGAAGCCTGAGGGGATAGAAGACTCTAAGAGAGAATAGGGACCAGCTGATCATAATCTCAATGGACAGAAAAAGAGAAAACAGGAATTTAGGTTAGATATAAGGAGAATGATCATATACTGGAATGTCTTTCTGAGCAAGGTGGTGGAATTTCTTTCTTCAGAGACCTTTAAACATGTTTAATTCTCATTACTGTACTCACTTCAGGCAAGAACATGGACTAGTTCAGTGATTCCCCAAGGTTTTTTTGCCTCATGATCCAGTGGAAAATCCTCATGATCTAGTCCAAAGAGTGGTGGGCAGGAAGGACAGGACCTAGAGACTGTTGAAAATACCTGCCATACCCTGGGGCTGGGAGTTTTGTGCAGACAGTGGAGTCTTATTTTTCTTAATGGTCTTTGTTAAATGCCTACTATGTGCCAGGAACTGTACTAAGGACCAGGGTATACACAAGATAACTGGCTGGACACAGTCCCTGTCCCACCTAAGGTTCAGAGTCTTAAGACCCATTTTACAGATGAGGTAACTGAGGCCCAGAGAAGTTAAATGATTTGCCCAGGTCATAGAGCAGAACCCAAGTCCTCTGATTCCCAGGCCTGTGCTCTTTCTACTAGACCACATGCTTCTCTTATTGGTAGGGATTTTTCTTTTGCCAAGGTCAGGGGAGGCTACCAGCTTTCCTTGCTGCTGACAGTCAGTCTCCTCATGTTATGAAGGCCATAACGGTGTCTGGATTACAGTGGGCAAGGAGAAATTTATGGGGAGAAGAAGGCCCCTCCCCTCACTAACAGTAGTGGCTAATAGTTTGTGTTGCTGCCCAGAGCCTATTGCAAAATGTGCTGTGACCTAAAATTTAAAAAAATTAAAAAACCCTCTGGAGTCTCAAAGTCCTTTTCATCCCTAAACACTTCCAATTAAAGGAAGGGGAGGAGAATATAAGAAAAGCAGGCATAATATTATGAAATACACAGATGACAAATGCAGGCACCAAACCAGTGTTTGAAACAATCTTTGTTTGACCCAAGCCAGAACTACTCAGTAAAAGATGAAAAAAGAAGCAAATTGCATCCTCGCTCCTCTCACACTACAATCTGGCCTGCACACTTCCCTTCTCTATCATCAACCTATTTACTGTACCTCAATTTCATCTCTCCTGCTACCTGGAATTCCATCCATCTTCGTATCCAACCAACCACCATTCTTCCCATCTGCAAACCCTTTTTAAAATCATATCTCCTCCAGGAAGATTAACCTCAGCATGGCTTAGTGGATAGAGCATGGGCCTTGGAATCAGAAAGACCTGGGTTTTAATTCCGGCTCTGCCACTTGTCACTGTATGACCTTGGGTAAGTCACTACACTTCTCTGGGCCTCAGTTACCTCATCTGCAAAATGGGGAGTAAGACTGGAACCCCCATGTGGGACAGGGACTGTGTCCAACCTGATGAACTTTTATCTACCCCAGCGCGTTTGGAACAGTGCTTGGCACAGAGTAAGAACTTAACAAGTGCCATAATTATTAGTATTATCTCCCCACCCTATTTTCCCTCCCTTCTGTGTCACCCATGACTAATCTCCCATCCACCACCCTATTCTCTCTCCCTTCTACATCACCTGTGCATTTAAATCGTATCCTCTAAGCACTTTGATACCCAGCCCACCCCCACCCCCAGAGCATTTATGTACATATCCTTATAGTCTGTTGCTTCACCCTACTTATAATTTATTTTAATGTTTGTCTCCCCCATTAGATTGTAAACTAATGAGAAAGAGAGTGGCCTAGTGGATACCACGCTGGCCTAAAAGTCAGAAGGACCTGGATACTAATCTTAGCTCTGCACTTGTCTGCTCTGTGACCTTGTGCAAGTCACTTCACTTCTCTGTGCCTCAATAAACTCATCTGTAAATAGGGATTATTAATAATAATAATAATAATAATAATGTTAGCATTTGTTAAGTGCTTACTATGTGCCAAGCACTGTTCTAAGCGCTGGGGTAGATACAAGGTAATCAGGTTGTCCCACGTAGGGCTCACAGTCTTCATCCCCATTTACAGATGAGGTAACTGAGGCACAGAGAAGTGAAGTGACTGCCCAAGGTCACACAGCTGACAAGTGGCATAGCCGGGATTAGAACCCATGACCTCTGACTCCCAAGCCCGGGCTCTTTCCACTGAGCCACACTTCTTCTCATGGGTTAAGACTGTGAGCCCCACATGGGACATGAGCTGTGTCCAAACTGATTAGCTAGTAGCTCCCCAGCACTTAGTCCAGTGCCTAGCACATAGTAAGCATTTAAGTACCATAAAAAAGCTCTTTAACAACAGGGATTGTGCCTAATTAATTAACTGTGGTACTTGTTCAGGGTTTACTATGTTCCAAGTACTGTACTAAGCACTGGGGTAGATAAAGATAATCAGGTCACAGCCTACCTACTTTAAAGTACTCTCCCAAGCATTTACTACAGTGCTCTGAACAGAGTAGGTGCTCAATAAATACCTCTGAGTGACTGGCTGGGAGCAGTGAAAAAATGAGGGGGTGGGGGTGAACAAAAACAAAATACTTGGAGATGATGGGATAGGTTGCACACAGATAAAATATCAATACTGACTTTAACTCTTACTTCCATTGCATGGTTCCAATTTGTGTTTGCCTGCCTCGCTCATTAGTCTCCAAGTTCCTTGAGGGCAGGGACTGTGACTTCTACATCTATTGCATGTCTAAGTACCAATACAATGCTCAACACATATTAAGCACTCAGTAAATGCTGTTTGATAATGATGAGGATGAGGATGACTCAACATGAAAGAACTTTGAAATACATACAAAACCGTGAAAGAACATTTTAAAACAAATATTTAATGGAGTAGAATAAGAAAGAAAAATATTAAAAGGAGGACCATTCATTTTCTCTTTGAAACAGTTTAGGTTTTTCCCATCAAGATTTAATTCTTTTTTTCCATCTAAAAAAGAATGGTGGTCTGATTCCAAAAGGTGTCTCCAGGCTGAAAAAATCCTGTATCTTATAACACATGAGCAGCTTAACTTTCCAGATATTTCTTAAGAAGGCAGTTAGAAGTAAAATCCTAGACTCTAATAAAAGGCTTGAAGAGTGAGATTGTTACAGATCATTCATGTCTATAAAGAAATAACTGAGAACATGATATTAATAAGGCATTATGGAGCAGATGATCATTACAAGATCAGAATTACTATCAATGTTGAAAGTAATAGTAGGAAATTGTAGTCAAAGAAATACTTTCAGGAAATTAATCTAACTAGTGAATACAATTCTTAAGACTGAAATTATTAAAGGTATAGAAAGGAAAGAATGGAAACACTAAAATGATTTAGAATGTGGAAGGGTGCTAGATTATCACATTTATTTTTCCTGAATTATACTTGTTGTATTTCATGCAAGTTACTGTAGCCCTACAGGATCTTTTTTTTTTTTACTCTATTTATAGAGCACAAAGCCATTCTATAACACAATCCCCTCTAATTTCCACTTGTGTATTATTTCTCAGTGCTTAGTACAGTGTTCGTCACACACTACGTGCTTAATAAATAATATTACTATTACTATTCCTAGGAAAATAATTTGTCTATCAAAAAAGCAAAGCCGCCAACTTGGCAAAATTTAAAGAAATGATGAGTACATAGGAATTGCTCATATAAAACAGAAAAGTGATGAGCGTATAGAAATTGTTCATATACATGACAAAGAAAGACAAGATATAAATAGGTAAGTGGGGGGAAAAAAATCCTATAAATATTCAAAACATTAGCAAAGAGTCTAAAAACAACCAAATTGTGATTTTGGAAGGATAGTGGGTAAAATTAGAAACTAAGACAGAAAAAAAAGCTCAATAGAAATCATACAAGGGGAGTGGAGATGTACCAAACTATTTTACTTTAAAAAGACAAATGATAATATGTTTTACTTCGCAAATATCCTGGTACTCTAATTATAACAATTTAGACATGTATTTTAGAAACTTAGAATCCTAAAGCAGGGAGGGGCCCCGAGTGAATAACCAATCTATCCAGGAGAAGTGGTTGAGTGTTCATAACAACCTTAATCTCCAGCGATGAAGATACAACTCCACAACCCCCACTGGTTTTCCATTTAATTCCCATGGTCCAGAAGCAATGTCTGTGGTTAAAGGAACAGGGAAGGGAAATGATATAGCTCCTCTGGGGTCAGGAATGCAAATTTCTGCAAATAACGTTTTAGGCTGTGTCCTTATGCTCTCTTTACGCTGACACACAGATGCCTGTACTATGTTATTGCTGTCACTGGCCACCATAGAAATCAAGAGCAATCCAACCCACTCTATCTATGACAGATTGTGTCTACTAACTCTATTTTACTTTCTCAAGTGCTTAGAACAGTGCTCTGCCCAGAGTAAGTGCTCAATAAACACCATCGACTGATTTAGATAGTTGAGAAATTCTTGCTTATAAACAACCCTAACCTCCCCTTCTCTTTTCTCTCAAGAGGCATGAAGAACAACAGATTATGAGTCAAGACTATACTTTCCCAGCTTGTCAGTGAGGATGTCATGTGATACAGAATCAAAACTTTGCATAAGTTCTATGTAGTTATAGTTTCTTATGGACGTGATCTATTAGAAAAGGTGATTAGGTGTTGCTGCAGTCATGCTGCTTGTTCCCTATTAACTTATGTTCTTGAAGTTTGGCTTCAAATGTATTTCTCAGTGATTTGTTCTAATTTTATTTTCCTAGAGGAGATGCTTTGGAAGATAATGAGGGTAGCTTGGAGCCTGACTCTTTTCTCAACAGAAAATACTGGGAATTGAAAAAGGTGTATCCAGCATTC
The DNA here is from genome assembly GCF_004115215.2 of Ornithorhynchus anatinus. Taxonomy (NCBI): domain Eukaryota; kingdom Metazoa; phylum Chordata; class Mammalia; order Monotremata; family Ornithorhynchidae; genus Ornithorhynchus; species Ornithorhynchus anatinus. Next base: position 98,755,449 of record NC_041749.1, read on the forward strand.
ATTTGCCATTTACTGTTTTGATTGGTCCTCTCATGGTGATTCTGGCTAATTCATGGGCAGTAAGTCTTGTCTTATGCTGTCAAGTTGTCTCCCATCCATAATGACCCCATGGACACATCTCTCCCCAAATGCCCCACCTCCATCTGCAATTGCTTTGGTAGCAGATGTGGGAACAATACTGTTTTCTTATTGGATGGTTGCTCTTCTCACCATGATGTTCCATGACACTGGTGCACTTCAAAGGTTTTTATTTATTTTTGAACCACCAGTTTAAGGTTTACTAGGCTACAGGGGAAGAAAGATATTGAAATAAATTACTTAAAGGGGAAATGGCAGAATGTAAGGATATGGATATAAATCTAACCTTTTCATTTATTCATTCAACAGTATTTATTGAGTGCTTACTGTGTGCAAAGCACTGCACTAAGTGCTTGGGAGAGTACGATATAACAACAGCCACATTCCCCGGCCACAAAGAGCACACAGTTTAGAGACGAGCTCACAGCCTAGAGACCTTGACTACTGAATCAGGCTCCTTGCTGACCTCCCTGTCTCCTCTCTCTCCCCACGCCAGGCCATACGTCACTCTGCCTCCCTGGTCATTTTTCCAAAAAAACTATTCAGTCCATATTTCCCCACTCATGGAGAACGTCTAGTGCTCCACATCGAACACCTTACCATTGGCTTTAAAGCACTCAATCACCTTGCCGCCTCTTAATTTATCTTGCCCATTTCCTCTGGCTAATCAGCATGCTGACTTTGCTCCTCTAATGCCAATGTACTCACTGTACCTCAATCTCATCTATCTCGTGGCCGACCCCTCGCCCATATCCTGCCTCTGGCTTGGAAATCCCTCCCACTTCATATATGACAGACCAGCAATCTCCCCACCTTCAAAGACTTATTAAAATCACATCTCCTCTAAGAAGTCTTCCCTGACTAAGCCCTCATTTCCTCTACTCCCTCTCCCTTCTGAGTCACCCTTGCACTTTGATTTGTATCCTGTATTCATCCCACCGTCATGTAAATATCCGTAATTTATTTTAACGTCCATCTCCCCCTGTAGACTCTAAGCTCCTTGTGGGGCAGGGAACATGTGGAAAGAGCATGGTCTTGGGAATCAGAAGTCATGGGTTCTAATCCCGGCTCTGCCACTTGTCAGCTGTATGACCTTGGGCAAGTCACTTAACTTCTCTGTGCCTCAGTTACCTCATCTGTAAAATGGGGATGAAGGCTGTAAGCCCTACGTGGGACAACCTTATTACCTTGTATCTTCCCCAGCGCTTAGAACAGTGTTTGGCACATAGTAAGTGCTTAACAAATACCAACATTTTTTCATTTAGACTGTGAGCCCGTTATTGGGCAGGGATTGTCTCTATCTGTTGCCAAATTGTACATTCCAAGCACTTAGTACAGTGCTCTGTACATAGTAAGCACTCAATAAATACTATTGAATGAATTCACTAAAGTGGTCTGCACAAGGTAAGTGCTCAATAAATATGATTGATTGGATTAGTTAAGCACTTCCTATGTGCCAAGCACTCTACTAAGCACTGGGGTAGATAGAAGATGATCAGGTCAGACACAATTCTTGTCCAACATGGGGGTCACATCTGTGTAGGAGGGTATTCAAACCCAATTTTTCAGATGAGGAAACTGAGGTACAGACAAGTTCAATGACTTTCCCAAGCAGTCAAGTGGCAGAACTGGGATTAGAATCAATCAATTATATTTATTGGGTGCTCACTGTGTGGAGAACACTGTACAAAGTGCTTGGGAGAGTACAATATAACCCAAGTCCTCTGATTCCCAGGCCCATGCTCTTCCAACAAACCATGCTGCTTCTACCCCCGTACTTAGCCCAGTGCTTGGCACATAGTAATGCCTAAACTAATATATTTTTTTTGGTCACCCTCCCCATTTGGGATGAGCAGTGCATTCGTAAATAGGGTTGCTCAGTAACCCAACATCCAACCAAATAACCAACGAGCTAGACTGCCCAGTGAAAACCATCAGGATCTTTTCAATCTATGTAATGTGCTGTGATTTGAATATACAGATTGAAGATGTACGTGAACACTAATGGGACTGGTGAGCCAGGTACATTGTTCCTCAGAGGTACAGCCCTCAATCTGGGAGAGAGAGAGATCGGCTTTTACAGTATAATGGACTTTGGGTTCTTAAAGTGAAATCTTTAGTCGGAGACCCTAGGGGCTTATTGACACAAACCCCAGCAATGAGTTAATAAATGGCCACCAAGACCTCAAAACAAGAGGAAAAGGGGCCAATTATCCAATGCAGGTGCAAAATCACGTAAAAGACTCTCTATGCAGTTTTCCTCTCCATAGGCTTAGTAGCCAACACCTTTGCTTTTGTTGTTATAGACTCTGTAAAAATGCAACATCAGTACCCTTTATTAGCATTCCTAGAGCAAATATGCAACATCCTAGTTGGCCATGCTCAGCTTCCCAAATGTTAATTGATTCGAATACAAATTGTTTGTGGCATGCTCAAGATCTAACAGGAAATTGGTAAGAGGAGAGTAGATAGGAGAGGAAAAGCATTTTAATAACCCGTCAGGATGACCTCTTTCATAGTACCCCCTCAATCATGTCAAGAAGCAGTTCCTATTTCGAAGCCCGATAAATTAAGAACGAAATTTCATTAAACTAGCAAAGAAAACAATATTCACTTTACAAACAACAATAATAATACTGGTGTTTGTTAAGCACTTACTCTGTGCCAAGCAGCAGGCTATAAACATAATGATAATAATAATGGTATTTGTTAAGTGCTTACTATGTGTGAAACACTGTTCTAAGGACTGGGTGGGGGGAGATACAAGGTGATCAGGTTGTCCCACATGAAGCTCACAGTCTTAATCCCCATTTTACAGATGAGGTAACTGAGGTACATAGAAGTGAAAAAGTGACTTGCCTAAGGTCACATAGTAAATGAGTGGCAGAACCGGGATTAGAACCCGGCTCCCAGATCCGTGCTCTATCCACTACGCCATGCTGTTTTTCTGATACAAGATAATCAGAGCAGACACAGTCTCTGTCCCACATGGGGGTCACAGTCTAAGTAATGATGATAATAATTGTGCAATTTGTTGAGTGCTTACTGTGTGCCATGCACTGTAGTAAGCGCTGGGATAGATATAAGCAAACAGGGTTGGACATAGTCCCTGTCCCACATGGGGCTCCCAGTCTTAAGCCCCATTTTACAGATGAGGTAACTGAGGCACAGAGAAGTTACTTGCTCAAAGTCACACAACAGACAAGTGGCACAGCTGGGATTAGAACCCAGGTCCTTCTGATTCCCTGGCCCATGGACCATCCAGTAGGCCATGCTGCTTCTCTAAGTAGGAGGAAGAACAGGTATTTAATCCCCCATTATACAGATGAGGAAACAGAGGCCCAGAGAAGTGAAATGACTTGCACAAATTCACAGAGCCGGCAAGAAGTGGAGTCAGGATTAGAACCCAGGTCCTTTGACTTCCTGTGCTCTTTCCGTTAGATCACATTCCTTTTTGGATTTAGGTTTGCCCATATGAGGAAGGTTTTTTTGCAATCTGTCCTTCAAAAATTATCTCATTCCAGCAATCGTGAGCATCCAAATTACCATTATCATTATAGCAAGGTATATGGCCTATAGGTCGGAGCCCAGGACAGGGTCAGAACACCTTCAGTTTCCTCTATCCATAGACCCTAGGTCAATACCACCTGTTTACTACCTACATCCTCAAAATTTTCACGCAGATTTGTTACACACAAAGGTAGTGGGTAAGGAGAGAAGCCCTGGGGTAGAAACATATTAATCGGTCAGACACAGTCTCTGCTCCACATGGGGCTCCGAGTCTAAGTAGGAGGGAGAATGTTAGAGAATGTCTGCTTTAGCTCCTGTGCCCAAGAGGAGCAGGCTTACACAGAATAGATTTGCAATTCCCCTTCAAAAGGTAGCATCACAAAGCAACTGCTAAGGAATGGAGCAGTGACCTTCACCTGAACAGGAGAATCACCACTTGCATATGGCCCTTAGTGCATTCTAGCCATGCTTCCATTTTGGTAGTAAATTGGTGAGGCAGTGTCAAAACTGGGAAAGAATGCAAGCCCTGCTATCGTTGTAAAACCTATTTTTGCCTCCATGACAGGGGTTGAAGGGATAAATAAAGAGTGGTCAATAGCTCAAGAGGGTGGGAGAAGAGGAGTAGAGTACAGTTAGAGTAGAGTTAGTTGGCCCAGCAGGATGTGAAAAATCCCATAATGCTGAGCCCCTGAAAGGAGCCTCCAAGAGCTAAATGTATAGGACCCGATAATACTCCACATGATACTTTTAGCGGAGGGGTTTATGGTGACTCAAATGACCACCATTGGGGAATTACGTGGATGTCCAATTAATCAATGTTTTTTATTAAGTGCTTACTGTATGCAGAGCACTTTACAAAGCAATTGAGAGAGTAGAATACTGCATGAACAACAAGTAGGTGGTTGAGAGTGATTGCCTGATCTCTCTGTCAACACATCCCAGCCATATGCTTCCAAAGAGATAGATCTGCACTAGGATGCAAGCTCTATATTCAAGCATGAGGCTTGGGAGTAGGCATTCTCACCCATCACCCATGAAATACCATATTCTCCTCTCCTTCCCTCCCTGCTTCCCCCTCAAGAGGTAGAATAAGGCCCAACGGGCTTTGGAGTCAGGGCTCATGAGTTCAAATCCCAGCTCTGCCACTTGTCGGCTGTGTGACTGTGGGCAAGTCACTTAACTTCTCTGTGCCTCAGTTCCCTCATCTGTAAAATGGGGATTAAGACTGTGAGCTCCACGTGGGACAACCTGATTCCCCTGTGTCTACCCCAGCGCTTAGAACAGTGCTCGGCACATAGTAAGCGCTTAACAAATACCAACATTATTATTATTATAAAAGTGCCACCTCATGGTAAATCGAGACAAAACTTGAGTTGTTATTAACAGGTGTTTTAGACTAAGTATAGAGCATGGTTAGGATTCCTTACACCTGAAAACAGGACTATTTTAAGAACCACACGACATAAATCCCAGTTAATATGAGAACTTTAAAAGAATTTCAACATCAACTCTCTAGGTGATCACTGGCAATTTCCTGCACACTAACAACGGTGCATGTGTCCACTGGTGGGGTGGAATTGTTTTGATATGGTAATTGTAGAGAGAAAGGGTGATGAGGCCTTTCTTGTATAAAGCTGACATTTCATTCTCTACCCCTTTAATTCTTCTACTACATGCCTTCTACAATAAAACTACCTACAAGCTCCCACAGAATCCTTAGAGAACTATTACACTGTTTAATATGTGCAACTGAAGAAGTGTTTCATCAGCCAAAAGGAAGCTTCAATTTTCAACTCCTCATTCAGTACCAAGCAGAATTTTACATGACAATTTTCCACAGTACCACCCTGACTTCTTTTCAATATCAAAAATCATTTCACGTACAAATAATTCAGAGTTCAGACCTAGCTGCTGCCACAACAACGTTGGAGGTTCAGAAAAAACCAAAAACAATGCCTGGTACATGACTAGTTGTTTTTTCGGTTTTTTTATTTGTTTCCGGAGGTGGGATTTAGGCTTGTATTTTGAGTTTTTTGATCTAGGGGCATAAAAGACATAATGCAGCTTACAATGATGGTTGGAGATAACCTAATAACAGAAAAGAGTTAAGGCACTGCAAGTATTTTCCTTAACATCTATTAAATGCCTTCGTATTGCTAGGCTAGGCACTACACAATGAATTAGAAGCTTCTCTAGCCCTGAACAATTGCACCGCATACATATTAGAGAGTAAGAGATCTCAGTTTAATGCACAAAAACCCCACTACACACTTAAAAGGCTTTTATGGTATGCTCTCCATGAATTTACCTTTACTGTATTAAGATGGGGGAAGAGAGTAACAAGATAATGAAAAGGGAGAACAGACTAGGAGGAAGGAGAGTGGGTTTACAGAGTGAAGAAGGAGGGAGAAGGATATGGAAAAAATGGGAGAGGGAAGCTTATCCTATGACTTTGTTCTAGGGCTCCGTCAAGAAGGAATGATTTTAGTTGCCCATCCTTGGATAGCTGTTAGCTTGGTTGAGTATGCAAAGGAAAAAGGGGAACTGTCTGACCTTCCTTCCTTTCCCTCTTCCTGCCACATTCCCATGGTTCCCCAAGCATGGTAATCCTGATTACCTCTAAGAGTTGATCTTGGGCCTTCCCAAATAGCCAGACAGGCCAGCACTGGTGAGGAGGAAACGTGATTGAGCCCAGTTTTAGCAAATAAGAGTGAAAAAGTCACACACACACGCACACACGTTCTCTCTTTCACTGGTCTTTTCTCTGTTTCTTACAAATCCCTTTATTACTTTCCAACTCATTTTCCATCTCTTAGATGCATCTTGGGGTGTGTGCTTTACTTTTAACTAATAACGACCCTTGAAGAACAGCTGATCGAGGCACCACCATTTAGACAACTATTGCTAGAAGAATTTTTGGTTCCTAACTCGAGACTAAAATGGAACTTTTGGTGTATAAGTCTGTCAATCTAGTCTCCTTCACAAGCACTAAATTCCCTTAAAAAATGTCCTTCAGTCATGAGATAGCATATGATTGATGTAATATCTGTTATCCCAGCTTCCCAAATGATTTTAATCTCTCTGATTGTGGCTGACTTGGTTTGGGCAATGTCCTTTAGATCTGATACCACATGCCTCCTTTCAGTAATTCAACTTTTCATTTTTCAATTCAGTTTTTTTTCCCCCCTTTGAACAGTTTTTCATTCCCTCTAAATAGTGTTTGTGACAGCAGTCACCTATATCTTGGTTATTTAAGGTTCTCTCCCTTTTTCGTTTAATAAAAGTAGTTTATCTCACACAGTAGATGACTTTGCTCTCTGCACCAACCACTTTCACCCCCTTTAAAAAAAAACCAACAACCTCATCTCATGGTTGCTGAAGATTTGTCCTCAAAATATGCATCCTTTGACTTCTCCTAATGATGACCTAATTGCCATATTACCTAAAAAAGCTCCATCAAAGTTCAGTGGGAGGGTTGCATCAGCCTCCTACTATAAATAGGCTGCAAGATGCTTTTTCTCCTGTCAGAAGAATACATATTTGTTCTTCCACTTAACAGGTTTTTCCCTTTACAAAACTGCCAACTGGCTATTTTTCGGCGTTAACCTAAGAAAGTGCTCAAGCTTATCATCTAAACTTCCAGATATGATGAATAGCCAGAGCATAAACGTATTTGTTAAGGAAGCAGCCCATAGAAAGCTTGTAGACTTTTGATTGATTATGTTTACTCAACAGATACAAATGTTATTGGCCTTTAAAAAATACTTTTCCTTTTTCCTTATTGAAAATAGCTGTCTCAAATCATATTCAACTCAGGTGCCTACAGTTAAAATGGAATGGGAGGGATAAATGACTACTGATGTCAACTTAAGAACAGGGCTCATTGCTAGTGCCAGAATCTGATGATGGCAAAAAATTGAGACACCTGTGACCAGGGCCTCTCCTTCCCTCAGATTCACAGTTCATTATTCACTTCAAGGACTGTTTATCTATCTTAGTAATGAACAGATTTTTTTTTAAGTGTAACAATTTTCTTCCACCCCTACAAAATATGAGTCACTAGCCATTTGTCAATGAAAAGCAATTCAATTCAGGGTGACCTTCTCATGTCCAGGATAACTGCTGTCACTCAAATAATGTATATAGTAACTTATAAGAATTTACCCCGTAGCAAAGCTTTAATACCCTTTTGCCACAGAGGACACAGAACTTTCATATTTTCCTTTTAATCAAAACAGATACCTAGTATGACAAGAAATCTCTACGGTCACATGATCACAGCGAGAAGCAGCGTGGCTCAGTGGAAAGAGCACGGGCTTTGGAGTCAGGGCTCATGAGTTCGAATCCCAGCTCTGCCACTTGTCGGCTGTGTGACTGTGGGCAAGTCACTTAACTTCTCTGTGCCTCAGTTCCCTCATCTGTAAAATGGGGATTAAGACTGTGAGCCCCACGTGGGACAACCTGATTCCCCTATGTCTACCCCAGCGCTTAGAACAGTGCTCGGCACATAGTAAGCGCTTAACAAATACCAACATTATTAAAAAAAAAAAAGACAAACCAAAAAATACAGCATTCCCATTGCAAAATCAAATTTAAATCTGTCATCATCATCATTGTTATCATTTTTGGAGGCAGTTGCATTGGCAGAATTATTTTATGTCCCTCTTTAACTAGATGATTTCTTAGCCTACTTAAAAAAAGCATGGTGACCTCCCCTTCTACTATCACCCAAGTCCAGAAAAGTGCCCTGACCCCAAAAGAGATATTGGTTTTCATCATATTTGGTAAACATTTAATGACATGTCATAATACTTGAGCGGTTGTTATGACTACTCAATACTATCAGTGTTGGTGAAGACTATATAACTCAAGAAGATTATATTCCCTACATCAAGCATATGGTTATCAACAAACCCAATTAATGTAATAGCAAGGTAAACAGCATCTATTCAAGCTAGTTAAAATCCTTCATGTAAAGATACACTGCCATGGAATATATCCTTAGTGTATTACTTCTGATAGATGCCCTAAAATAAATGACACTTTTCTTCATTTAGTGTGGGCTGCAGGCTCTTTCAAAAATCTGACCCTATGATTATAGTCCTTTTCACGCTGCAAAATCAAATCCACATCTGACAGACACATCTTCTACCAACATACCCAGCAGTAAAAAATACTGACTGTGGAAGCCACATGTGGTAAACACAAATAAAAATAGCATCATTATTCAAGTAAACTACCAAAGAAGTTGGACAAGAAACAACTCATGAGATTTACCTTTGAAAAATGCAAACCAATATGCTGAGGAATATTCATCTAAAGACAGAATTATACTCTGTGTGTGTGTGTGTGTGTGTGTGTATGTATGTTTGGGCTGGGGGGGGCGGGGGAAGGTGGCTTGCTAGAAGGGAAGAGTATAAAAAGCAAAGAGAGAGTAGATAGCAAGTTGGATCTATTGCAAGGTGAAGTAACATCAAAAAGGTTTGTACATTTGAAGGTTAATACCAGAGCACAGCACATAGGAGGGTAGTAATAGCCCTCTCTTAGACTATGAAAAGAACAAACTGGCATGCTGTATTTGCTCAGTACTTTTAAATTCCAGAACATATTGGAACAGAAACTCTGATGACTACTGGGCTGGAGAGATTGTTTTAAAGCAAAATAAAAATGAATCAAATAGAGATGGACAGACTATGATTAATGATAGGATAGCTAGTTCAGGTAGCTGAGAGGTATAACATTTTTCATGACACAGTGCCAACAAGATTCAATTAAGAATGTGAAAAATTAGGTTGAATCAAGGGAAAAAGTCTCCTTTGGTTATCTTAAGGGAAATAGTTTAAGCAAGACTGTAAGAAAGATGCATGCCCTGTGGTGGAAATAATGCTATAAGATGCACTTGGTGGAAATTATCCTCATTTCATCATCCATGGTAGTTACTGGGTACATATTGTGTACTCAGAGCACTCTACTTAGTGCTTGGGAGAGTACTATACATCATGACACAGTAGCAACAAGATTCAATTAAGAATGTGAAAACGTAGGTTGAACCAAGGGAAAAAATCTCCTTTTAGGTGTTAAAATGGTTTCCTTATGGAAAATAGTTTAATCAACACTTTAGGAAAGATGCATGCACTATGGTATTTATTGGGCACTTACTGTGTGCTCAGAGCACTGTACTAAGTGTTTGGGAGAGAACATTATCTCCTTTTCTCTGTCATTCTTAAATTAATGCATTCCAGATGAAAAGTCTTGAAAACGGATTTGCTCCCCTGCAAAAGTGGCTTAGTGGAAAGAACATGAGCTTGGGAGTCGGAGGTTGTGGGTTCTAATCCCACCCCTGCCACTTGTCAGCTGTGTGACTTTGGGCAAGTCACTTCACTTCTCTGTGCCTCAGTTCCCTCACCTGTAAAATGGGCATTAAAACTGTGAGCCCCCCATGGAACAACCTGATTACCTTGTATCTACCCCAGTGCTTAGAACAGTGCTTGGCACATAGTAAGTGCTTAATAATAATAATAATAATTATGGTATTTGTTAAGCACTTAACTACATGCCAGGCACTATACTAAGCGCTGGGGTGGATACAAGCAGATCAGATTGGACACAGTCCCTGTCCCACGTGGGGCTCACAGTCTCAATCCCCATTTTACAGATGAGGTAATTGAGGCCCAGAGAAGTTAAGTGACTGGCCCACAGTCACACAGCTGACAAGTGGCGGAGCTGGGATTAGAACCCATGACCTCTGACTCCCAAACCCGGGCTCTTTCCACTGAGCCACACTGCTTCTCCAATTTGCTTAACAAATACCATTATTGTGTATGTATCTATGATTCTATTTATCTTGATGATATTTAAGTCAGACTACTTGTTTTGTTCTGTTTTGTTTTGTTGTCTGTCTCCCCCACTTAGACTGTGACCCCGTTGTTGGGCAGGGATTGTCTCTATCTGTTGCTGAATTCTGCACATAGTAAGTGCTCAATAAATACGAGTGAATGAATGAATGAAGAGGAACAGCTGCAATCTAAAAAAAAAGTGGATGTGATGCCAAAATGCATTGACATATTTGTGGTTTTTGCCTTGTCAACATATTGAGTATCACTGTCTGTCTAGCTTGAGTAAACCTGGTGCACATAAACTCGATTCTGTTACAGTCACTGTAATGTCTCACTGATAGCAATACCCAACCCAGCTCTATAGGTTTCTGGAGAGGGCACTTATCCTCTTATCCAGCCCCTGAAGAGGTAGAAGGGTATCCAACTTGGCTGCTCCTCTTCCCCCAATCCTTAATTCAGTAAGTGAGGCAACCAAAAACTGCCTGGCTTACAAGAATCTTCTGGGCTGTAAGCGCTTGATAAATACAATTGAATGGGCTCCATACCAGTGAAGCGCTTAAGTCAGCTGTACTAGTACAGAATGCAAAACACTTTGGAAGAGATGCTTGAGTCCCACACCTGAAAACCTAGGTAAGCCTGTGGTTCCATGGGGTATCAAAGAGTCTCGGGAATGAACTGGTTTGGGCCATTCTTTTTTGGAGGGGCGCACACCTGACACACACACCCACACCCACTCTCCCCTCCCCCCAACCACCTCCTCCCCCACCCAAGAACCACTCTAGATTCCAAATGGAATAACAAAGGGAGAATTGTCTTCAAAATAAGGTTGGGAAAAATCAAGACCACTTTAAATTATAGTTGGTTTTGAATTATAGAACTATCTCCTTTGACTTTTGCAGAGATAACAGAAAGGTTTCATGTCTCAGAAGAAAATTTTGTCACAGAATATATAGGAAATTGGGCAATTTTATTAAAGAGAAGATTACATTTCATTAGGGCTCATGTTTAGAAAAATTCAATTTACTTAATTCTCTTCTAATTCCAAACAAAGCAAAACTAAAATTAGTATTCTAGAAAAAACCACTTTCAACAAGAAGCTCAAGAGAAACAACTAAATTATTCAAATACATATAAAATAAAATCACCAAGAAAATTAATATTTTAGTTTTTCAATTTGCAACCTGTACAGATAGAAAAGCCAAATCCCAAAGAACAAGCAGAATGCACACTAGATTTCCAAAGTTGTTATTATTTGGATTGTGTTTTCAGATATTAAAATTAGAACTTCATGAGACTAGAAAGATATTTTTATATTTGGGGATCAAATGTTACAGTGATGATTTCAAAATTCTAAATGGTCAGCATTATTCTTTAAAACGAATTGGATTGTATCCACAGTAAACTATTTCATTTGCATTGAAAAGTACCTCGATATGGGACTTCTTATTCCAGCATTGTTCATACAAATATCCTCTAAAAATAAAAGGGAATGTAATTCGATGTGGGGAGAATGTGTAGAATGAGAATTTTAAAACTGACCAAATAGATCAAGTTGATATGAAGTGTTAAGCTCTTCAAAATGTCTCAGAACAAGGTTCCAAAATAAAAGACTGTTACCGCTATGCATGTGGTATTCACTGACAGTTGGACTATCAAGATCAAGGATGGAGGAACCACAGAGAAATTTATGGAACCTCCAGACATTTATTAGACAGAACTCATGCACCAAAATTTAGTGTGATGAACAGGGAGAAAAGGGGGCAAGTTAAACCAAGTCCAAATGGTTACACACAACTAGGGTTTGATACATACACAAATTGTCATAAATACACAAGCAAATTTCTTTAGATGCTAGAAATTCTAAACATGTATAATCACAAAACATCAGGATCAGGATATCAAGCATGGTTACCCATAATTCCACATGTAAGGTGAGACTAAGAGCTCTATTTCCTGAATTTAAAGGTAATCATCACTTTACTGATTAGGTCTCATTCCCAACAGATTCTGGGAAATGTAGTTCCCAGGCAACAGCTGCTGCAAGAATTAGTTTCCTCCATTCCCTTCAATCCCCTGATACAGATCTCTCACAAATATGGGCCTGAAAATTTTCACTACCAGGCTCAGTCAAAAGTCATTTAAATTTAAGTATTTTCCCAACAAACAGAGCAGACTGGTTACTGAAATGTTCAAAAACCATGTGTAAATAATTGTAAAATGTTAAATTATAAAGTGGGTGTCAATATTGATTATAATGACAGTAACAAAAATAATACTAATGATAGTGGCATTTGTTAAGCACTTACTCGGGGCCAGTACTGTAGTAAGAGGTGGGGTGGATATAGCATACACATAAGACACAGTGTCTGTTTCACAGTCACAGTCTAAGTAGGAGGGAGAACAGGTATGAAACCCGCATTTTACAGATGAGGAAATTGAGACACAGAGAAATTAAGTCACTCATCCACGGTCACACAGCAGGCAAGTAGTATGGTTGGAGTTAGAACCCAGGTCCTCTGACTCTCAGGCCTATGCTATTTCCACTAGGCCTTGCTGCTTCTAAAATATTTACTTAAGACTGGGCAGTATTTTTAAAAAATTGAAAGTTAAGAATCAGCCAGCCAAATAACATAGCCAAGGCAACCGTCCCCACCTTAAATCTTTTCAACTTTAAATAATTAGATTCAATATTTAGAAAACTAATAATAATAATAATAATGGTATTTGTTAAGCACTTACTATGTGCCAGGCACTTTTTTACACATTGGGGTAGATACAAGGTTTAGTATAACCCACTGAATAAAAATTCCAATGAAATGATTGACTAACAACTGTGAAGTTGATTTTCCAAATACATTTATGGATATGGTTTAAATGTGTCTCAAACAAAATTTAATTTCTGAAAATAAAATATATTTTCCCTCAGGTAAACACAATATAGTTCCTTGTTGAAAGATTTTTATAACATAAATCATATCTAAAAAAACCGAAGCTCATTATTATTTTCTAATTAATCAGTTATGCATTTGAATATGCATTTAGTTTTTAAAATCACAAATTAAAAATAGTACTTGCCCTAATGCATGGTCATCATCTTGAAATCAGTTCAATACCACCTAAAAAAATGGACAAAAATTGCATTATTTAAAAAAAAAACCCTCATGAAAATTAGATCTTTGTTGATCACAAAATTGGTTAGTTGATATAAAGTCAAAGAAAATGCAGATATGCATCAAAATTTAGCAAAGCAAGAAAAAATGATAATATACAGAAAAATCTGGGTATAACAGTATCCAAGGAACCAAAAATTTAATCATACTATAACCAAATATCATAAATAGAGGGATAATTCCCCAAATCTTGTGTGCTGCAGGAAGGTCTTGGGGATCAGACTATGCATGATGCTACAATGATGTGATAATAATAATAATAATTATGGTACTTGTTAAGCACTTACTATGTGCCAAGCACTGTTCTAAGCACTGGGGTAGATACAAGGTAGTCAGTCCCTGACCCACAGTGGGTTCACAGTCTTAATCCCCATTTTCCAGATGAGGTAACTGAAGCCCAGAGAAGTGAAGTGACTTGCTCAGGGTCACACAGCAGACATGTGGCAGATACAGGATTAGAACCTTCTGACCTTCTGACTCCTAGGCCCGTGCTGTAGCCACTAAGCCACATGGCTTCTGTTTTTTAAAATAGGCCCAAATAATTGCCCATCTTTGATTTAAAGGGATAGACAAGGACCCCTTTTCAGACAAAATAGTAGAGAATAACTATGAAGAAATGAAATTGTATACCTTGAAACTGACTAGCATATTCTGCATTCTGCAAAATATCCCAATGGGTGAATTTTAAGAGTATATGCTTGTCCTTCATATTTGAAGATGATGTCACTGACAGTGAGGTTCTATTCATGCACAATGATGTGTCTGAAAAGCCCTACAAGTGAACGATGCATGTAAAGATTGACCTTTACCACTCTGTTTTCGCAACTGTTTGCCACTTGTAAGGCTTGTCCCTAATTTACAATCTGCCTCAGTATCCCAGTGTTCCTGATGTTTCTGCTCGAGAAGCAATGTGCCTAGTGAATAGAGCAATGGACTGGGAGTCAGAAGGACCTGGGTTCTAATCCCGGCTCTGCCCCACTTGTCTGCTGTGACCTCGGGCAACTCACTTAACTTCCCTGTGCCTCAGTTACCTCATCTATAAATTGGGGATTAAGACTGTGAGCCCCATGTGGGACATGTGGGACACGGACTGTGTCCAACCTGATTACCTTCTATCTGCCCCAGTGCTTAGAACAGTGCCTGGAATATAGTAAGCGCTTAACAAATACCATTTAAAAAAAAAAGTGCTTCCCATCTCCTGACTGCCACATGCTAACTGGTCTAGCTGCTACAGCTGTTTCTCAACTTTCTACAGTTATTCAGAATTGCTAGAAATATATTTCATTATATCTTTAAAATGTTTGTTCTGCACTTCCTATTTAGGGCTGCCCCATTTCATTTCACCACAGAGTAACTGCTAGAGAATCCAGCTATCATCCATTCTTTATAAAAACAATTATGATAGATTCAGGATTTAGAAGTAAATGTAATTATCACTCACTCTCCACCTTATAGCTAAGGAAGCATAGTACATAACATTTCTTCTGTGTCTTTTGAAATATTGGCACATTCTTGGGTCCATGATTTAAAGATTTTTCAATGACATATATAAATCCAACTGGATCTAGTAGAAAAAAATAGCTACAAAAATTATAACAATAGTTAAAGCATTCTTTCCATTTTTTAGGCACACCACCACTTAGTAGTGATTGCCTTTATTAAGCCCTTACTTTGTATTGCGAAAAAGTACACAGATGGGAATTAGACATGGACCTTGACCCTAAAGGTGATCACAATCTATACTTTGAACACATACTACACCAAAAAATCCAGGTTATTTTTGCTGCTGAGAGAATGGAGGTACTGATGCAGTCTTTGCCTAAATGAAGTGAGTAATTTCCTCAATTCCCAACATGATTCTGACAGTTGAGATTTGAGCAGCAATTACTCATATCAGTCTTAAATTATTTTAGGTTAATAATAATGATGGCATTTGTCAAGCACTTTCTATGTGTTAAGCACTGTTCTATGCTCTGGGGTCAATAGAAGATAATCAGGTCCCACATGAGCTCATCTTCTAGACTTTGAGCTTGTTGTGGGCAGGGAATGTGTCTGTTGTTATATTGTACTCTCCCAAGCACTTAGTACAGTGCTTTCCACACAGTAAGCACTCAATAAATACAGTTGAATGAATGGGGCTCGCAATCTAAGTAGGAGAGAAAATGGGCATTGAATCCCCGTTTTACAGATAAGGTAAGTGAGGCACACACAAGTTAAGTGACTTGCACAAAGTCACACAGCAGACAAGTGGCATTGTCGGAATTAGAACCCAGGTCCTCCGACTTCCAGGTCCATGCTAAGCCAAACTGCTTTAGGTTATCCACAGTTTCCCACAACTACATCTCAGATTGGATCTGAGTTCATCATATCTACCTGGGATTATTTGAGTTTAACTCTTACTCTGTCTAGATCCTTCCATTTGCTATTATTACTTGAAACATCTCCATTACACTATGTCTTGGTCTGCACTCAACCTATACTAGGGTGATTTGGGTGGAACATAGGTGGTCTATTAGCAAAGCAAAATATCGAATGGATGCAAATCACTGGATAATTTTAATCCAAAATGAAATTGTGTGAATTATCCAAATAACTCTAATCAATCAAAACTGATTGTGATAATCATTCCCAGAAATTACAGTTTCAATTTCATACAGTGTTTTATAAAGCCACAAATTTAGTCTATTCATTTACATATAGATCAATTTGGGCCTCCATTATTCAGAAAATCACTTAAATTCTCCCTTTCATTTGGTTTTGCTGGCCAGTCTACATTTCTTCAAATCACATTTGTCATTTACTTATGAATATACCTGTACAGCAGTATTTTAAGGGCCTGATGAATGCTTGGGGGTGATACCCCCACTAGGACTGGGGAAATTGAAGCCACAGGGAGTTCTTTGGTCTTCTCCCAGGCTCCTTGACAAGTCATGGAGAGACCTGGCCAGGACCTACAACCTCAGGACTATATCCTTCACTAGCCCACAAGCTGTCACTCTCCCTGATCATTGTGATTCTCCCTGAAGGGAAGGGCTACAGGTCAGATTTTGACTGGTCAGAAATTGCTGACACATTTGCAGACATTTTTACTATTCATCTAACATCTTCATCCCAAAATATAGCAAATTTCAGAATACTCTGAAAATCTGTAATCAATCAATCAATCAATCAATGACATTTATTGAGAGCTTACTCTGTGCAGAAAGAGCTTCAGAGAGTACAATACAATAGAATTGGTAGACATGGTCCCTTCCCACAAGGAGCTTCCAGATTAGAGGAAGAGGAGTTTACAGATTAAAGCGGTACTTTGTATCCTGGTTGTTTTTGCTGATTGGTTTCGATTGAGGAAAAAAAAGTTTATCTGGCGTATAGGCCATATTTGTGCCATAAGTGTGTAAATAACGCGGAAAAAAAATGAACAACTATACATTTTTTAACCTCAGGTAATTGCCTGGTGAAGCTTTGGTCTTAGAGTACAATATCAATATTGTCTTTGTTGTCTCCTATTCATTCATTCATTCATTCATTCAATAGTATTTATTGAGCGCTTACTATGTGCAGAGCACTGTACTAAGCGCTTGGGATGAACAAGTCGGCAACAGATAGAGACAGTCCCTGCCATTTGACGGGCTTACAGTCTAATCGGGGGAGACGGACAGACAAGAACAATGGCAATAAACAGTGTCAAGGGGAAGAACATCTCGTAAAAACAATGGCAACTAAATAGAATCAAGGCGATGTACAATTCATTAACAAAATAAATAGGGTAACGAAAATATATACAGTTGAGTGGACGAGTACAGTGCTGTGGGTATGGGAAGGGAGAGGTGGAGGAGCAGAGGGAAAAGGGGAAAATGAGGGTTTAGCTGCGGAGAGGTAAAGGGGGGATGGCAGAGGGAGTAGAGGGAGAAGAGGAGCTCAGTCTGGGAACGCCTCTTGGAGGAGGTGAGTTTTAAGTAGGGTTTTGAAGAGGGAAAGAGAATCAGTTTGGCGGAGGTGAGGAGGGAGGGCGTTCCAGGATCGCGGGAGGACGTGACCCAGGGGTCGACGGTGGGATAGGCGAGACCGAGGGACGGTGAGGAGGTGGGCGGCAGAGGAGCGGAGCGTGCGGGGTGGGCGGTGGAAAGAGAGAAGGGAGGAGAGGTAGGAAGGGGCAAGGTGATGGAGAGCCTTGAAGCCTAGAGTGAGGAGTTTTTGTTTGGAGCGGAGGTCGATAGGCAACCACTGGAGTTGTTTAAGAAGGGGAGTGACATGCCCAGATCGTTTCTGCAGGAAGATGAGCCGGGCAGCGGAGTGAAGAATAGACCGGAGCGGGGCGAGAGAGGAGGAAGGGAGGTCAGAGAGAAGGCTGACACAGTAGTCTAGCCGGGATATAACGAGAGCCCGTAACAGTAAGGTAGCCGTTTGGGTGGAGAGGAAAGGGCGGATCTTGGCGATATTGTAGAGGTGAAACTGGCAGGTCTTGGTAACGGATAGGATGTGTGGGGTGAACGAGAGGGACGAGTCAAGGATGACACCGAGATTGTGGGCCTGAGAGACGGCCTAGCAGTCTTCAGCTGATGAACCATTCAGGCCTGTGGATTCTGTTTGGTTTTGTTGCTATAGTTCACAAATAGTAACAGTTGAAATTTATATGGAAATAAGAAAAATACAAAAGATTACAGTAAAAATCTTAATTTATTCAAAACATGTGCTAGCTGCATTCTGTTTATATTTCTCTTCTGCGAACCCCAAACCCTCTTTAAATACTAAATCCAATACATTTTTCTCTCTTACACCTTTAGTTATTTTTTTTGAAATATTTTAAAACAAGACTTCGCATTTTTTACTGATTCATGTCACATCAATCTACTGCACTCCAAGTCCACTTCTCTTTCCACCCTTTTGTCCAGGTTTCTGAGTCCAATCTGTGGCAGTCTGAAACATTTCTTATCAGGATTTCTCTGGTGGCTAAGGCAATGACAGTAGCACTATTCTGCTTTCACTGCTAAGCAAACTGCCTGCCTCAAGGAATATACATCTGAGAATTAACTTTAATTTCTAAGTCTTCATACGCTGCATATTGAAACCTTTATACACTGATTTTCCACAGAGCTACTGTTCATTTTGAAGAGACTCTATTCTTGTTTTTCAAAGAGAAAAATTATAATACACAATAGTCCATATTTTGCCTAAATCTACAAACACATTCTACTTATGTAAAAACATCACCTACCAAGAGGAAGAATGTGTCAGAGAAGCTAATAGAGAAAAAGTGGAAACTGATGTCAATGAGAAAAAATATAACAATATTTATGAAAAATATGTTCAAAATTTGGTTTGATAAATTTTTGACCAATTACTACCACTCTGAGAAGATCAAACTGAGATCTTCCTTTAGCAGTCAGTTAAAACAATTTATGGAAGTATGAAACATTCTTAGCGTTCTCTATCCATGATTGTGTATAAGCTGCAGTAATAATGAACGCAGAACAAATTTTCAATACATGTTTTCTTCAGGATATATTTGGGAAAAAAGTAAATAGGTAATGTAAATTTAAAAAAGTAAATAGGTATAAAAGAAAATTTATAAAAATATCATTTATTAGGGGACTACTTCAGTACATGATTTGTATGGTCTATGTACATATGCCCCGCACAAACAGGCAGGAAAAATTTTGGTTTCTGAATTGTAGTTTTACAGAGTTCCCATGATTTCTTATTTCAGTTACAAACAAATCAAATTAGTTTCTATTGTCAAGTCTGCACTGGCCAAACTCGACATCAGTTTGAAAAAAATACTTTCTGAATCACTGTTAAAAACCTTAACAAAATCTGTGGTCCAGACACTTTCTATCCCCCAACTAGTCTACCTCCAATTTTTCCCTCTCCAGTTGATACTTCACCTTGCTTCCCAGGTGATTTGTTTAAAACACTTGGAGCAAACCTCCCTGCTCCCCAAAAGCCTTCGATGTTTGTCCATTCATCTCCACATCGAGCAGAAACTCCTAACCACCAGCTTCAAGGCAATCAATCTGCTGTCTTGCCCCCTCTACTTATTCCACTACACCTCAGTCTACACACTTGATTCCTCTCAAGCTAACCTACTCACTGTACCTTGTTCTCTCTCTCTCTCTCGTTATGGTATTTGTAAAGCATTCCTATGTGCCAGGCAGGCACTGTACTCAACAGTACAGTACATACAAGGAAATCAGGTTGGAAACAGTCTCTGTCCGACTTGAGCTCACAGTCTAAGTCGGAGAGAGGAAGATTGAATCCCCATTTTACAGCTGAAGTAACTGAGACCCACAGAAGTTATGTGATCGGCCCAAGGTCAGACAACAGACAAATGGAGGAGCTGGGTTTCCAGGCCCGTGCTCTTTCCACTATGCCACACTGTTTCTCCCGTGCTGCCAACCCCTTGCATGTGTCCACCCTTCTGCCTGGAACTCCCTCCCTCTTCACATCTGGCAGACTACTGTTCTCCCTATCTTTAAATCCTGCTGAAATTATACATCCTCCAGAAATCTTTCCCCAAATAATCCCTTATTTCCTCACCCTATAGCCCCACTTCAGCACTTCTGTAACATCTAAGCACTTGGGTATTCAACCCTACACACACCCACACACACACGCGCGCGCACACAATACATGCACACACACACATATCCTTATTCGCTATTGCTTTCCCCTACCTGAAATTTATTTCAGTGTCTGTCTCCCCGATTAGTCTGTAAGCTCTTTGAGGGCAGAGATCATGTCTACTAATTCAATTGTATTCTGCACACAGTAAACAATGAATAAATACCACTAATAGATTAATTACTAGTTAACGCTCATAAGATTTACTAGGGTATTTTTTATCACTAGTCCATCTGGAAGCACTTGATACATCATAGGGGGCTTTTCACCTCTAAATTTATGTCTTTGTCTGCATCTCCCAATTGACTGACAGCTTCTCTCTTATTTTGCTGGGAGCCATGCTGCTCCTGTCACCCATGAGCCAGAGCCCACTTGACTCTGGAGCCTGACCTAAGTCCTTTCAGATGATAGCAGGACACAAGTACAGAGCTCTGGGATGGAAAAGGCTAGAATGCAGCTGGTGTGGATTCTCAGGACAGATTTTGATGCAGGACTCATGGTATGTATCTTCAAAACCATTAGTCTTGCCTGTATGGTGCAATCCTTGTTGATGCTAGCTTGGTGCTTAATGTTAAGAAATAAGAACATAAAAAATTCTATTACTGGGGCAGACCAATGATCCATACAGCTCAGTTTTCAGACAAGATTCAGATCAAAAAAGTAATTTTCCACTACAAAATTTCTTTCAAAAAATATACCTGAAAGTGTGCAGATATGGCCAATGGATGGTATCAGGTCCAGGTCTGTTTGGTTTTTTTTTTTTTAAAAATGAGTTAAACCTCTACAAATAACTATGGAAAGTCTTTGAAAAGGGAATGCCAGGTAAACAAGCTTCTAGGAGTAAGGGAACAGAGACACTTACTGCTACAAGTGAAAGAAAAGAACATTTTACAGATGAAAATTAAACCTTGTTTTTATATCAATACAATCAATCAATTGTATTTATAGGGCATCTACTGTGTACAGAGAGCTGTACTAAGTACTTGGGAGGGTACAATAGAGAGTGAAGATGTGATCCCTATCTTCAAGTAGCTAAAAATCTAGCACGGAGCTTACAATCTAGGAGAGTCAGGTAATACAGAACTGACTGACTCACCCAGCTTGACAGATCATTTTGGTCAACCTTCTGTCCCTGGCAGGTGAATAACAAACCATTCATGAAAGATGGTTGTCAGTTTTTTCTTTGAAGATGGAGGTTCTCCCCCTCAGAACTATAAATTCCTTGTGGGCAGGGGACATATCTACCTAATCTGCTGTATTGTCCTCTCCATGCGTGCAGTAAGCACACATAAACTATCAAAGCAGCATGGCTTAGTGGAAAGCACCTGGACTTGGGAGGCAGAGGACATGCATTCTAATCCTGGCTCCACCACTTGTTTGCTATGTGACCTTGGGCAAGTCACTTAACTTCACTATACCTCAGTTACCTCATCTGTAAAATGGGGATTAAGACTGTAAGCCCCACATGGGACAACCTGATTACCCTGTATGTACCCCAGCACTTAGAACAGTGCTCGGCACATAGTAAGTGCTTACAAATACCAACATTATTATTATTATTACCCCAGCGCTTAGAACAGTGCTTGACATATAGTAAGTGCTTAACAAATACCATAATTATAATTATTATTATCATTGATTGATTGATTCCACAGCTTCCCTTCTCTCATTCCTGTGTTTTATTAGTGTGGTCACCTGGAAATTGTTCCATTTTTTCAAATTTCTTCTTTTTTAAAAAATTTAAGTCCCTTTCTTCTTCTTTGGTTCTCAGTATTTGGTATACTTTTTCAAAATATCCCTCATAGGCTTGAAGGCAGTTATTAGATCAACCTTCTGGCTTCTCTTTTCTAGGCTAAATTACCTCAATTCCTTTAACCTCCCCTTATAAAATTGATTTTCCAACCATTTTATTACTTGTGCCACTCTTCTCTGGACAGTCTCCAGTTTCCTCACATCCTTGTTATAATGCAGTGAGTAAAACTGAACACATTATTTTCAAAAGCTGTGATGATCAGGGCAAATATGGCGAAAAGATTACTTCCTGACTTACATGTCTTACTGCTGTTGATGCATTTTTAAGAGTCAATCAATAGTATTTATTGAGTGCTTACTCTGTGCAGAACACTGTACCAAGTGCTTGGGAGAGTACAATACATCAGAATTCATGGACACATTCCCTGTGCATAACGAGCTTACAGTCTAGAGGAGTATCACACTCCTGACTCAATTCAACTTCTGAATTCAATTATGACCACCCTTCATCCCCGCAATGTCTTCTTCTGCTTTTCTTGTGTATGGCCAGTATTTCATCAACCAATAGTCAGGGTGTCTGTTTCTTATCATTACAGTCAGTTCTTCTAGAACACAGAAGTCATGTTCTGCATTCATTCATTCATTCAATCAATCATCTGTGTTGAGCATTTACTCTGTGCAGAGCACTGTACTAACCACTTGGAAAGTACAATTTGGCCACAGATAGAGATAATCCCTATCGAACAACGGGCTCACAGTCTAGAAGGGGGAGAAAGACAACAAAACAAAACAAGTAGACAGGCATCAATACTATCAAAATACATAAACAGAATCATAAATATATACACATCATTAACAAAACAAATAGAGTAATAAATATGTACATAAGTGTTGTGGGAAGGGGAAGGGGATAGAGCAGAGGGAGGGAGTAGGGGCAATGGAGAGGGGAGGAAGAGAAGAGGGAAAGGGAGGGCTCAGTCTGGGAAGGCCTCCTGGAGGAGGTGAGCTCTCAGTAGGGCTTTGAAGATGGGAAGAAAACTAGTTTGGCGGATGTGAGCAGGGAGGGCATTCCAGGCCAGAGGTAGGACATGGGCCAGGGGTTGATGGCGGGATAGGCAAGAATGAGGCACAGTGAGGAGGTTAGCAGCAGCAGAGGAGCAGAGTGTGCGGGCTGGGCTGTAGAAGGAGAGAAGGGAGGTGAGGTAGCAGGGGGCAAGGTGATGGAGAGCTTTGAAGCCAAGAGTGAGGAGTTTTTGCTTCATGAGAAGGTTGATAGGCAACCCCTGGAGATTTTTGAGGAGGGGAGTGACATGCCCAGAGCATTTCTGTAGAAAGATAAGCTGGGCAGTGAAGTAAAGTATAGACTGAAGCAGGGAGAGACAGGAGGATGGGAGATCGGATAGGAGGCTGATGCAATAATCCAGTCGGGATATTATGAGAGATTTTACCAGCAAGGTAGCAGTTTGGATGGAGAGGAAAGAGTGGATCTTGGTGATGTTGTGAAGGTGAGACCAACAGGTTTTGGTGATGGATTGGATGTGTGGGGTGAATGAGAGAGCAGAGTCAAGATGACACCAAGGTTGCGGGGTTGGTGAGACGGGAAGGATGGTAGCACCGTCCACAGTGACGGAAAAGTCAGGGAAAGGAGAGGGTTTGGAAGGGAAGATAAGGAGCTAAGGATGTTCTGGATGAAACCCATGTTAAAAAAGGTCACATTATGGTTCTCACACTGTGCTTGACATCTAGCACATTCACAGAACTAATTATTCTGAAGCTGTACCAATTAAGGTACTTATAGTGCTTACTAGGCATCAAAGCACTGTGCTAAGCACTGGGGTCAATGCACAAGAATATATTGGCTAGAGTCCTTGTCCCTACAAAGAAATAGGGGGAGTAGCTATTTTATCCCTATTTACAGATGAGAAAGCTGAGGTCCAGAAAGATTAGGTCACTCCCAGCAGACCAGCGGCAGGGCTGGGAAGAGAACCCAAGTCTCTTGACACTAAAACCCATGTTCTCTTCTGCATCAGGTTCTAACCAGACAGACATGTGTTGTTGGAAGAACATTCCCTACTGAGTAGTGAAAACACTTGTTCTATCCTGTACTTGCAGGACCACTTTTCCAATGTTTCTAAATTACTTAAAATTATTTTCCTGTCATCCTAAGGGTAAACAATCCCATCCAATTTTAAATCATCTGCAAATGTATTGATCATATTCTCCAATTCCTTCATCTAGATCATTAAGATAGATATTCAGTAGAACTGTTCTAGGACCAATACCTATATTAATCCCAGTTCCAGCACTTGCCTGCTGTATGACCTTGGGCAAGTCATCTAACTTCACTATGCCTCAGGTTCCTCAACTATAAAAACAGGGATGCAAATCCTTTTCTCCCTCCTATTTAAACTGTGAGCCCCAGGTGGGACAGGGACTGTGTCCGATCTGATTGATTTATATCTATCATAGAACATTGCTTGACACAGAGAAAGTGCTTAGCAAATACCATTAAAAAACCCCACTCAATACATCCTTGAGGCTGAGTCTTTGGTAACTACCCTGTACAACCCTCAAGCCAGCTGTGTACCCACCTAACAGTATTCTGTCTAAAGCTATATAGTCCCAACATGTTGATAAGAAATGTCTTTAGGGATGGAAACAAATGCCTTCCTGTAGTCCAAAAAGATCATCACAATTGTTTTCTCCCTTATCTATAAGGCCTGTCAGTACCCTAAGGGGAGATTCAATTTGGCTGGAAATGGAAAATGGAATGATAGTATCCTGCTAGCACCATGCATACGAAACATGGCAATATGAGGCCGAGGCTTGATTAATCCAAGTAGGAATGCAAGAAGAGAGTTAGGAGGAGGTAGAGGAAGCAGGGAGGTTGTGCAGAAGAGACAGGGAAGACAAAAACAACATGCTCTTTGAATGAAGGATCATTTAAACCAAATAACAGCTTCCTTTGAAAACAAGATAAAAAAATCCGTTTTTCACAACAAAGAACAAGGTCAAAGAAAAATCAAAGAAACTACTTCATCCTAAAGAAAATGTTTCTACAATTCCCCCTAATTATAGGGCCCCATGTTGCCAATCCTTCATAATAGCCACCAGCTCATTTCGCATGATAATTACCATGAGCTATACCTGCTGCAATTAAACAGAGCAAATTCATTTTCTTCAAGAAAAATTTTTGATACAAAATTACATTTCTGCTTTGAAACCACAAGAGGCAAGACACACAGCAAACACTTAACAGTAACGAAGGCTAGGCCATGTAGATAAGATTGAAGCATTTTGATGCGCCAACCACCAGTCCCCTCATTGATCCCACCCTAGTAACTCAAACCCCAATCCAGCATGGTGTAGTGGTTAAAGCAGGGGCCTGGGAATCAGAAGGTCATGGGTTCTAATCCTGGCTCCATCAATTGTCTGCTGTGTGGCCTTGGCAAGTCACTTCACTTCTCTGTGCCTCAGTTACCTCATCTGTAAAATAGGGATTAAGATTATGACCCCAATGAGAAACGGGGCCTGTGTACAATCCGATTTGCCTGTATCCACCCCAGTGCTTAGTACTGTGCCTGGCACATAGTAAGCACTTAACAAACAGCACAGTTATTATTACTATGACCCTGCCTGACAGAAAGAATTTCAGAATTTTCCAAATATTGTTCCTGTTTCTTTATTCCACAGATGGCTTGGTTGGAGTTTCCAAAATGCAGGCATACTAGCAATCAAGTCAGGGTGGAGAAGTTCAGGGCCACCAGCATTTCCAGCTATCAATTTGGACAGGTTCCAGCATCAATCAGGAGGAATCTATAAGAAGCAATCCCATGGCAATAACCCATATGACCCCAACTTGTTCTTTTCAGCTCTACCTTCCTAGCTGGCAAAGAGAAATAATGTAGTGTCACCCCCACTGTTAGCTGGTGACAGAGCCAGGTGTCATTGGGGCTTCTAAGATCATTATGTTTCAAAATAGTATTGATTTTATCAATCACTCAATCCATGATGTTTACTGAGCTCATCCTGAGTGCAGTACACTGTACTATGTACTTGGGAGAGTACATTACCACTATCAAAGTTTGATTAGTCACAGGGTAGAACAAAGTCAGACCTCGAGTGACTAGTTCCCTACAAAGAACTGTAATTCAGCAAATACACAGTACCCCTGATGTAGATGGAGTATTCATATCCAAGTCAGGAGCACTGAAGATGGTGTGTGCACATCAACAGCAGTTTTCCTTGCCAGATGGTAAGACTGTCTCAGAAGCCAAATACTGTCTGAGAAATGATCCCCAATGATGAGAGTAGAAGAAAACAAGGTGGCTCTATTAAGACACCTAGCAAAATGAGCAGTCATTAAATGTGAGAAATAGAAAGGAGTTTACAACCAGTCCTTGGTAATTCAGGCTGATTTTCCAGTTTGTGGATTAACTAGGCTCCTTCCTCCTCTCTTCTGATGATTAACTATCACCTGCATTTCCTTACAAAAAGATTAGCAGAATAATATTTTAACAATATTATTTTGTATTCTTCTAAGACTTTTATTTTTCTGAAGTGCCTTCACATTGAGCATTTCATTTTATCCTCACGACATCCCCATGAGGTAGGGAGAAACAGTGATTGGAATACCCATTTTCCAAACTGAGGCAACAAGAGGGCAAATGACTTGCCTAAGGTCAGTATCAGAGCTGGGGCTAGGACCTGAGGTAACTGACTACTGGCTCTATACTCTCTTCATTAAACCGTTCTACTTCACTGCATGGAGAGACCAAGTAAATTTCAAATTGTTTTATATATTTTAGCCAGTTTGGTAAAAATATTTAGTTGAAGTAGAAATTAATGGTTAAAATAAATTTTGAGCACTGCCTCTAGATTTCATTTTCCTAAACTATCACTAGCACTAGTAATGGATTAGAGATGTTGTGGCTGGGAGCAAGATTAGAATGAGAGCCCTTGAGGGGATCATTAGAGAATGAGGGTGGCCTCACACCAGTCTCCAGTGTCTTGGGAGGCTTCAGGGAGGAAGAAAGAGAGGGGAAGAGAGGGAGGGAATGAAAAGGGGGGAGAGGAAGAAAGAGGAAAAATGGGAAAGGAGGTGAGGAGAAAGGTAGGAAAAAAGGGAAAGAGAGGGAGAGAAAGAGAGAAGGGGAGAGAGCTGTCTCTGTTCTTGGGATAGTGGAGTATGGGGGAAAGATGAAAAAATGCCTTTTATGTAACTGATTGGAAAAGTGAACAACACAGGGGAAAAGATTAGTATATGTTGCTATCCAGTTTTTTTTATTAGAACTGATGTCAGAATCCTAGTGTAACACTCATAGAAAGAACTAAAACATGTTTTGCAATATTTTCTTCCACAGAGATGGAAGAGAGTCTGAAAGAGATAGGATGCTCCCTGGCATCCTCAAATGGCAGCTCTTGATCAATTAATGGTATTTATTGAGTGCTTATCGTGTGCAGAGCAGTGTACTATGCACTTGGAAAACTGCAATACAATAGAATTGGTAGACATGTTCCCTGCCCCCAAGTGGAGCTTACAGTCTAGAGGACTCCCTAGTCTCCTGTTTGACTCCCTGGTCAAACAGGAGGCACAGATCAGGACAATTTTGCAGGAAAACAGCCTGTTAATCAGTTCATTAGAACCAATAAGAAACATTTAGATTCTGTCCATGTTTTTCATCCCAATGTTAGTTTGCTTCATGCAAACTTAGCCACTGAGCAAAATTTACTCTGTTAAATGGGCCCCTGGCCATTGTCCCACCTATTGACATGAGATCTTGCTTGTGAGATAATGTTCCATGACTAGGAGAAGTCTTAGAAGGTCTATTCTACTCCAGGGTGGCCCTAAGACATCAACCTGGCTCCAGCTCAGAGAAATGTATACTCCAGGACTTGCTGATGGGTCTGTTATAGTCCAACACTTCCAGAATGTTCCTGCCATCTTGGGACCTTCACAGGACAGAATTGTTGTAATCACCCCCAAGTCATTCGGACTGAGGAAAACTAGGGCTGGGATGTATTACTTTAACTATACCCTAACTGAGGTGAACCTGTTTAGATCTGAAAGCAAGAGCACCATCACCTGACTTCAAAATCCCAAATATCTATGCATCTTTCTTGAATGCACTGCTGAACTCAAAATAAGAATAAAGCAAATATGGCTAACAATAAAACACACACTTTTTCTTTGCATATTTGAATGACTTTTAATAATAGCCTGACTTGACTCCCTGTTTAGCTGTGTGAATGATAAAGTTTGAAATATTCTTAAGGGTGACCCACTGACCCCTGTCAACATATGAATTGAGATTGCTCTCAATAATGTCCAAATGTACCTAACTAGCAAAGTGAAAATACTGATACATTTTATATGGGCAGAAGCCACAATTAGGGCTTTATCAACTCGATTTTCTAAAAGACTCAAGAAAACCAATTGAGCTGGGCCCATAGTCCATCCAGTCCAGTACAATGTCTCTGACAGTGACAGTAAGATGCTTCATTCATTCATTCATTCATTCAATCGTATTTATTGAGCACTTACTGTGTGCAGAGCACTGTACTAAGCGCTTAGAAAGTACAATTTGGCATCAGATAGTGACAATCCCTACCCAACAGTGGGCTCACAGTCTAGAAGGGGGAGAAAGACAACAAAACAAAACAAGTAGACAGGTATCAATACCATCAAAATAGATAAATAGAATTATAGATATACACACATCATTAATAACATATAGTAATAAATATGTACAAATATATACAAGTGCTGTGGGGAGGGGAAGGGGGTAGAGCAGAGGGAGGGAGTAGGGGCAATGGGGAGGGAAGGAGGAGCAGAGGAAAAGGGGGGAGGAAAAGGCCTCCTGGAGGAGGTGAGCTCTTAGTAGGGCTTTGAAGAGGGGAAGAGAGCTAGTTTGGTGGATGTGAGGAGGGAGGGCATACCAGGCCAGAGGTAGGATCTGGGTTAGGGGTCGATGGTGGGACAGGCGAGAACGAGGCATAGTGAGGAGGTTAGCGGCAGAGGAGCGGAGTGTGCGGGCTGGGCTGTAGAAGGAGAGAAGGGAGGTGAGGTAGGAGGGGCGAGGGTGATGGAGAGCTTTGAAGCCAATAGTGAGGAGTTTCTGCTTCATGCGAAGGTTGATAGGCAACCCCTGGAGATTTTTGAGGAAGGGAGTAACATGCACAGAGAGTTTCTGTAGAAATCTGGGCAACAGAGTGAAGTATAGACTGAAGCAGGGAGAGACAGGAGGATGGGAGATCAGAAAGGAGGCTAATGGAGTAATCCAGTTGGGATATGATGAGAGATTGTACCATCAAGGTAGCAGTTTGGATGGAGAGGAAAGGGCGAATTTGGTGATGTTGTGAAGGTTAGACCAGCAGGTTTAGTGGAACTGTGTGTGACTAAGCACTCCTTTCCCCTACTCCCACTTCCCGTTCTGCATCACTCTTGCACTTGGATTTGTACCCTTTATTCACTCCACCCTCATCACAACAGCACTTATGTATATATCCATAATTTATTTTAATGTCTGACTCCCCTTCTAGAATGTAAGCTCCTTGTGGGCAGGGAACATGTCTACCAACTCTGCTATATTGTACTCTCCCAAGTGCTTGATACAGTTCTCTGCACATAGTAAACACTCAATAAAAACGGTGTAATAGTTGTCATCTTAGACAATCATCATAATGGCTAATGATGTATCATCAAACATTGCTACTTTTACCCTTTAAATTGCTAAATTTATCTCCAGTAATCCACTAAGGACCACTCATTCATTAATTTATCCAAACTCATTTTTGAGTCTATGGTATTATCAGTCTGCCCAATTTCTCGGGTAACAAATTCCATTTACTTAATACTTCCTGTATGAAATGCTGCCTTTTGTTTGTTTTGAAGCTACCACCTTCAAGCTTCAGTGGGTGCTCCTTAGTCCTATTACTGTAGGATTTGGGGAACAGCAACTTTGTGTTGGCCTTTTCAATCCCCTTCATGATTCAATTTCATCTTTCATCTTTCCCAGCAGTATCTCAAGAGATCTCCTGCCTCCTCTCAAAATCCAGGCCCTCCACCTGAGTTTCCAACCCTATCCATTCACACCTTATCTAAGCATTTTCCACTTTCCTTTTTCCCTCCCTGACCACCATCTTCAATTGTTCACTCATCAGGGACTTTTTCCCCACTACTTTCAAACATGCTCATGTCTCCACTATCCTAAAAAAAACTCTCCTTGACCCCATAGTTCCCTCCAGTTATCACCCAATCTCTTTCCTACAATTCCTCTCCAAACTCCTTGAGCGAGTTGCTTACATCTGCTGTCTCCAATTCATCTCCTCTAATTCTCTCCTTGATCCCCTCCAATCTGGGTTCTGCTCTCTGCCCCCTGGGTTCTATGTGTTCTACCCTATCAAAGGTCACCAATGATCTCCTTCTTGCCAAATCCAATGGCCTCTCCTCTGTCCTAATCCTCCTCGACCTCTCAGCTTCCTTCGACACTGTCAACCACCCCCTTCTCCTGAAAACATTATCCAAGCTTGACTTTACTGATACTGGCTTCTCCTGGTCCTCCTCCTGTCTCTCTGGCCGCGAATTCTCAGTCTCTTTCTTGGGCTCTGTCTCTGCCTCCTACCCCCTAACTGTGGAAGGACCACAAGGCTCAGTTCTGGGTCCCCTTCTATTCTCCATTTATAGCCATGCCCTTGGAGAACTCATTATCTCCCATGGCTTCAACTACCATCCCTAATACAATCATGCATCCTATCCCACCTAGATTACTGCATCAGCCTCCTTGCTGACCTCCCAATCTCCTGTCTCTCCCCACTCCAGTCCATACTTCACTCTGCTGCCTGGATCATTTTTCTACAAAAACGTTCAAGACGTCACCCTGCCCCTCAAAAAACTCCAGTGGTTGCCCATCCACTTCCACATCAAACAAAAGCTCTTCACCGTTGGTTTTAAAGCACTCCACCATCTTGCCCTCTCCTACCTCAACTTCCTTCTCTCCTTCTACAACCCAGCCCGCACACTTCGCTCTTCCAGTGCTAACCTTCTCACAGTGCCTCCATCTCGCCTGCCTCGCCACCAGCCCCTGACCCATGTCCTGCCTTTGGCCTGGAACGCCCTCCTTCCTCAAATCTGACAGACAATTACTCTCCCCCACTTCAAAGTCTAATTGAAAGCACATCTCTTCTAAGATGCCTTCCTAGACAAAGCATCCCCTCTCCTCATCTCCCACTCCCTTCTATGTTGCCCTGACTTGCTCCCTTTGCTCTTCCCCCCTCTCAGCCCCTCAGCACTTCTGTACATATAATTTTATTTACTTGTATTGTTGTCTGTCTCCTCTACTCTAGACTGTGAGCTCATTGTGGGCAGACAATGTGACTGTTTATTGTTGTATTGTACTCTCCCAAGAGCTTAGTACAGTGCTCTGCATACAGTAAGCGCTCAATAGTCCCCCGATTAGACTGTAAGCCCGTCAAATGGCAGGGACTGTCTCTATCTGTTGCCGACCTGTTCATCCCAAGCGCTTAGTACAGTGCTCTGCACATAGTAAGCACTCAATAAATACTATTGAATGAATGAATGAAATAGGATTGAAGGAATGAATTAATGAATCTCCATGCAGATGATTCCCAGATTTACATATCCAGCCCTGATCTCTCTGCTTCTCTGCAATCTCACATTTCCTCCTGCTTTCAGGACACCGCTACTTGGATGTCCACACCTCTACTTGGATGTCCTGCCAACACCTCAAACTTAACATGTCCAAAACAGAACTCCTTTATCTTCCTACTCTGTCCTCCCACTGACTTTCCCATCATTGTAGACAGCACCACCATCCTCCCTGTCTCACAAGCCTGTACCCTTGGCGTTATCCTCGACTCATCTCTCTCATTCAACCAACATACTCAATCTATCACTAAATCCTGTCAGTTTAACAGTCTTCACAACATCACTAAAATCCACCTTTCATCTCCACCCAAACTGCTACCATGTTAATCCAAGTATTTATCCTTTCCTATCCTATCCCACCTTGATTAATGCATCAGCCTCCTCGCTGAACTCACTGCCCCCTATTTCTCCCCAATCTGAGTCCATACTTCACTTTGCTATCCAGACCAATTAGTTGAATCCATGTTTCCCAGATCCTCAAGAACCTCAATTGTTACCTATCTACCTCCACATCAAATAGAACCTCCTTACTATTGGCATCAAAGCACTCAATCCCCTTGATCCCTCCAAATTTACCTCTCTGATTTCCTACTAAAACCCAATCCGCACACTTTGCTCCTCTAATGCTAACCTACTCACACTACCTCCATCTTGCCTATGTCACTGCCCACTCTTGCCCACATCCTGCCTCTGGCCTGGAAAGGCTTCCATCTTCAAATCTGACAGACACTTGCTGTCCCCATTTTCAAAACCTTATTATTAAAAGCATGTGTTCTTCCAAAAGGCCTTCCTTAAGTCCTTTTTTTCCTCTCTAACCACTCCCTTCTGTATTATCCTTGCACTTGGATTTGTATCCTTTATCCACTCCCCGCCTCCAACCCCCACCCCCAATTCAGCTCCACTGCACTTATGTACATATCTGTAATTCATTTACTTATATTAATGTCTGGGTCCCCCTCTAGACTGTAAGCTCCTTATGGGCAGGTAATGAGTCCATGAACTCCATTATACTGTAGTCTTCCAAACACTTAATACAATGCTCTGCATGGAATAAGTGCTTAATAAATAGGATTGATTGATAGTAGTAGTAGTGATAATTGGTAGTAATGGCAATAGTAATAGCATTCACTGAACACCCACTGGGAGATTTGAATCTTTCTGTTAACATCTGACTGTCTCCAAATTATACTTCTGAGGGGCTGAATATTGACTCCTCTTTAACAAGTATACTGGGATTCTAAAGGCTTCCCAAGAGACATTCTCATACTCTAAAAGATCTGCAAATGCTGCAGTATCTCTTGACTTTCTTCATAGGAGTGGGATGATTCTCAACTGAGATATTAAAGTTATATCCCCCAATAATTTCACAATCAGAATGATTTATCTTTGGAACCAGAAGTTCAGCAGTGAGGAATATAAAATAGCTTTCCTTATGGCCATGGGGAGCTAACAAATTAAGTGATAATAATAATAATGCATTATTATTATGCAATAATATTGCAATAATAATAATAATGACTTTCCATAGCACTTGTTTTTCCAGAGTACTTTCACATTATTTTATTTTAACAACATTCCTGTGAGACAATAAGAAGCTGGCTTTATTATCTCCATTTTGCAGAGAAGGAAACTGAGTCATAGAGAAGTAAATCACAGAACAGGCCAGAAGTGGACATAGGGCTAGAACTCAGGTCTCCTGATGCCCAGACCTATGCTCTTTCCACCAGACTACACTGTCTTTTTCTGGGTGGCTAGAACAAGGAACCTAAATACATTTCTCTGTATTTTAATTTCTATCGATCCCATAACTTTCCTTGTAAATTGAGGAAAATGACTTCCATCTTTATAATATGATTTAACAATTTATTGGGGTTACCTTGAAGTGAAAACATTTACATTAACTAAACCATGCATAAAGATACATAAATCCATATGTATATATATATTCAAAATAATCATAAATTCACTAAATCAAGTTTGACAAGTTCTCAGTAAGTGTCTGACACGTTGTAAGCACTTAACAAATACCATAATTATAATTATTATTATTATTAAGTTCTCCAGGGAGTTCCTTAAGCTTAAGCAAGGTTAACTTTCCCTCCTACTATAAAAGTCAAATGACCTTTTAATCACTATTAACCTTGCATTTTAGTAGTATAACAGAGGATACTTCTCTTTCAACTTAAACCACAATCCACCCGATTGTTTATGAGGAGGTTTGTATTTATTACATGGTGGTGTTTGAATGTATGTGGAATTTGGTGGCAACAAATGCTATTGCTAATTACTACATAATTAGTCCCTATGAAGAGACATCAATCTGTTTATCTAATCTCCATTGAGCATGGACTAGCTGATGCTGTTTTCCAGGAATATGTTTTCACCAAGAGAGGTCCACACCTTTAAAAATATAAACAAAAGGAAATCAATGGATCTCACAGGTTTCTTAATGGTGTAAGTGGCCTCATCCCCAAGATTATGATAGGTAGCTAGCATGTTTTTGTTGTAATTCAGCAGAATAGACCTAAAAAATGCTAGATTGAGCTCATGGAGACAAGGTATTTTTGCTGTAAAATTGCTTCCTCATGATTACCTCCTGATGGTCCTGAAAGTCTGTACAATCGACAGCTGCTCCTAGGGAGCCTCTGGTGGACTTGAACTAAACGATTGCAACTAAAACCATTAGTAAACTCGCCACTCTCTCGTGGAATGGGAGTAGCAGCCAGGTCCAGCTGGCAATTGTTGTGGGGACTCTAGAGGAGGCCACACTATCCCACTCGAGACCTCCCCAATTGGTCACTGTTCGGGAGCTGTTGGATGAGGAAGAAAAAGTCATAGAACCACTCTGGTATCCACCCTCTACCAACAGACATACCTTCAAGTAGTAAGTACCCAGAAATCCAATGGAAAGGGTTAACCTATATATATATATATATATATAATATATATATAACATATATATATATATATATATAATGTAATGACTCTAGTAAGTTCATCAAAATGAATTAAGTTGTCTGGGTCATTACTGCATTGGGGAATGCAAGCAGAGATAATTTAATAGAAATAATCAATATAAGCATAGAAAAAGTAACTTTTCATTAAAAACATTATGACAGAAAAAAATCAAAATCCCATATTGAAGACAGATCAAAAGACATGTTATAAGGACTTACAGGAGAAAAA
The DNA here is from genome assembly GCF_004115215.2 of Ornithorhynchus anatinus. NCBI lineage: Eukaryota > Metazoa > Chordata > Mammalia > Monotremata > Ornithorhynchidae > Ornithorhynchus > Ornithorhynchus anatinus. The sequence goes on from NC_041749.1 coordinate 98,790,269, forward strand.
AGAACCAGTTCTAGTGAGGGTACATCACTAATTGAAGATGCAACAAATTCTGGTCAAGTATGAGATCCCCCAAAAAGAAAGCATAGAAAGAAAACTGTGGGAATGTTATGTCTTGGTTGTGCTGACATCAATAAGGTAAGTGCACATATCTCCTGATTGGGGTCCACTTGACTGACAAAGCCCTCCTTTCCTAGAGTTAACCATCTAGGGCCTGCCCTGAGGCAACACAAAGACAAGAGGAAAGGAAGGAGTCAGAGCTGGAGATACAGCCAGAAATGCTTCTGTCAATTCAAGTAGGTAAGCTTTTGTCAGAATCAGCACCGTGAGATCATGGGCAAAACAGGTGGGTGTGTGGCTCCAAAATGTATAATCTTCTCTTCATGATGCAATGAAGAGGTATTTCTTCAGCACCATTGTCAACTGAACCCATTGAGAACCCTGCTTCCTTCCTTCTTACCCACACAGGGCCCCTGCTCTGGACATGGTCCGTGCATGCCAGAACACAGGGATTTAAGCTGCAACTGAGCGCCCTCTGCCCCTCTCCACTGCAGCCATTGGGAACCCTGCTGTTTTCCCTCTACACCCTTCCTCCTGCTGCCTGCTGCCTCACAATCGTGGGGCCCAGGCTTTTGCTCCCAACCTGCCCTGTGCCATCTACGCAGCTGATCACACCTCAGACCTCTCCCCCAATTGGTCACCTGAGTCCTCCAGGTACCTGCCACCCGCCCCAACCCCGTCACAGCTCTTGAGGCCCTCAGTGTCTCCTCTAGCGGAGCTCCACGCTGCCCCCTGGGATCCCGCACCACCTCTCCTCCATGTCACCGAGGAACCTCCATCCTGACCTGCCCTGCACCACCCCGACAGGACAGAGAGAAGCGGCCGCGACCTGGTGTCCCTTCCACAGAACCTCAGGGAGACTGGGGCAGCTGCTGCTGGAGCATCGCTGTGGCTGCGGTTGGGACTGTGGACTCTGAGTTGCGAGGAGCCTGAAACTGTTCCTCCAGCCACAGTACCTCACTGAGCTTTGCTTTTGTCTTCATGTTGTTTACTTTTTTTACATTTTTCCTAATGTATTCGTTACTGGTACCCTCTCCCCCTTTTTAGACTGCAAGCCCCCCGAGGGACAGGAACCGTGTCTAATTCTCACCTGTGTATTCTTTCCCAAGGCTAGGTACAATGCTCTACAAATAGTTAGTGCTTAATAAATACTATTATTACTATAACTAGCATGAGGCAGATATGTGTCCAAACTGATTTTTCTACTAAAAGCAATATATTTTAAAAATATTACTTCAGAGAGATGTACTCACTGATGGAGAAGTCATTTAACCTCCCTGGGCCTCATCTTCCACTTCTCTAAATGAGAACAATGATATCAGTCTAACAAGGAAGTGATGAGAAGATAAAGTTATGTGTGCAGTGTGCTTTTACAAGATTGTAAAATAATAGTCATGAAATAGGGCTGGGGTAAATGATGCTACATATAAGCTAGTTATATGTCTATATTGACCTCCTTCACTTGGTCAAATCTAATGAGTTGGGATGCTGACCAAGAAATCCATAAATATATTCCTTTCATTATAGTGAAATGCAAATAATAACTCTAAATACTGATTAAGTAAACAGAGCTATTGTGTATATTTACCACGGTTTTAATAAAAACAAAACCATACCCCTTTTTTTGTTGTCAGTTATTGTTAAACTGGGGCATGGATTAAGGAATTTGCCAGTAATGTACTAAAAAATAAAATAAAAAGAAATTGCTGCAAAGCTCTAGGCAGAAAGTGCTTTCCTGCCATTTTAGAGGACAACATATCCAGAATAATAAAGATGAACAGAAACAATGGCACAGAAATTTTGACACACATGTCTCTCATTTCCTGTGCCTTCAAGACAACTCTATTTGGCTGTTCAGCTGCCACCTCAAACTTAACATGTGTAAAACAGAACTCCTTATCTTCCCACCCAAACCCCATCCTCCCCCGATCATCTGTCTATCTCACAGGAGTTTAAGAAGAACTAGCAAGCATATTAATAATAATAATAACAGTGGTAATAATAATAATAATGGCATTCATCAAGCACTATGTCCCAAGCCCTAGAGTAGAATCAAGATAATCAGGTCAGATCCAGTCCCTGTCACACATGGGGTTCCCAGTGAAGTAGTACAGAGAACAGGTATTATTACAGATGAGGAAACTGAGGCACAGAGAAGTTAAGAGACTTGCCCAAGGTCACATGGCAGGCAAGTGGTGGAACCGGGATTAGAACTAAAGGTCCTCTGACTCCCAGGCCTGTGTGTTTTCCACTAGGCCGTGCTGCTTCCCAGTTGGTCTGCAGAACACTTGGCAAACCCTAGAATTAGAATGAAGGCAGTGGGGTACTACAATCGTATTCTTCACTCGGTAACAGCTTTTATATTCCAGATCATAGGGCTATGTGGAGCAAAAGTTACTGTAAACAAAACCGTAGAGTGATTTGCATGAGTTAAAAATTGTTTTGGGTAATACGCTCCTACAGGGCAGATCTTAAACAACTAAAGGAGCTAAATAGTTCTACTGTGTTTGGCTTCAACAATTCTTACATTCCTCTTAATAGATGCTCTTCACACCTCCTAATTTAGCTACCTGAAATCCCTAAATGGAGAAATAAATGATACAATTTGCCTTAACTAAGAAGCAAATAGTTTTGGGGAAGATTGCTTTAGGATTCTGCAATGCAACTCATGTGTGACAAAATGAAAAAAATGCAAGACCTTTTATTGGGAGCATTATTTAAAGGATAATGTTGAATGGCATCAAATATACTCCCTGTTGTTTTAATATTTGTTATTCTCTAGAGAAATAGGAACGCTTCAGGTTGATACTCTGTGGGTGGGTGCTATGATAATAGGCACTATATAAATATTTGGTTTTAACACTTTTAATTAAGGATTTTCCAGAAATTGAATTCAGCTCTGCACATCAGCACAAGCACAGATATCCTGTGCCAGGTCTAATTATGTAGGACTAAATTTTTCATTTTCTGTCCGTTGCTCTTTTTTTTTGATTTCATATGAAACTTTGTTTTGTGGGAGAATTCTGGGACAGGCCTGTGCTATTTTAGATAGGCAGGAGGTGCTGTGGCATTGTTTTAAATGGGAGGCAGTATGGTGGAAAGCACACAGGACTGGGAGGCAGGTGACCTGGGTTCAAGTCCCATTTCTTCCACTGGCCTCCCATGTGACCTTAGATCAGTCACTGACGCTCTTTGGGCCTTGGTTTTCTTATCCGTGAATTGGCGGTGTGATAGATTATGAGCTATTTATTGGACAGGTACAGTGTCCGATCTCAAAATCTGACTGAATTGCATCCATCCCAGTGCTTGGCACATTTACCAATACCATAATTATTATTATTATGATTCTAATCTTGCACTTACCCCAGGGCTTAGCACATTGAAAGAATTTAAGAAATGCCATCATTATTAGTGTAGGAGATTTGTGGACAGCTATAATTAATAATTTTGGGGGGATACCAATCTGCAAGACCTATCAAAAAGAACATGAAGGGAAGCAGGAAATGTAGCTCCTGAGGGTAAGGTCCTCATATCCTCCTTCTCTTGTATTCTCCAACCCTTTAATTCTCTGCTCTCTACTCAGTGGATACTCAGTAAATACCATTGATTGAACTGGGTAAAGACACCATGAAGATTCCAAACAGAAGCAACATGACTTCTCTTGGTCTGGTGGAAAGAGCATGGGCTTGGAAGTCGGAGGACGTGGGTTCTAATCACAGCTCTGCTATTTGTCTGCTGTGTGACCTTGGGTAATTCACTTAACTTCTCTGTGCCTCAGTTACCTCATCTGTAAAATGGGGTTTAACTGCGAGTCTCACGTGGGACAACCTGATTACCCTGTATCTACCCCAGTGCTTAGAACAGTGCTCTGCACATAGTAAGTGCTTAACAAATATCAACATTATTATTATTATTATCTCATCTGTAAAAGTGGGGAGTAAGACTGTGAGTCCCATGTGGGACAACCTGATTACCTTGTATCTACCCCAGTGCTTAGAACAGTGCTTGGCACATAGTAAGCGCTTAACAAATGCCATCATCATCATCATCATCATTATTATTATTTTCTGGTGCAACTCTTCTGAGACTTTCTGATGCCTTAGCTATAATGAGAGCCAGGAGGATTTGTGTCCCCTTAAGTGCTTCGGATACGTAAAGTCCCACAACATATAGGCCCAGGATTCCTTAGTCTGACTCAAAGCATATGCTAGTCATACAAAAGCTCTGGCATCTAGGCATATGCTCTTGATGTTGGGACAGTACACCTTTAAGAAAAGATTGTAAAGGATACAGGAAGTACTGCAATGCAGAGCAGAGAACAAACCTTGGCACAGGTTCACACACAGCATGGTACCAGGAGTGAAATGAATATAGTTTGCAGATTGGTGAGTGAAGAAAAATCCCTAGTTAGACATGCAACAGCTAAAAGCACCAAGCAATTTAAAACTGCACAGAACTGGAAATGAGATTTTGATTTATTCCTGAGAGCCAATGGATTGAATCTAAAAGAGGATCCCTGGAAAGTTGCATTATTCCTAAATATAGCAGAAGAAACCATTTCACAGCAATAGCTTTAATCTTTTAGATTTTTGTTAATCTATTATCTATCATCTCTATGCAGATGACACACAAAACTACATCTCCGCCCCGTCCTCTCCCCCTCCCTTCAGGCTCGTATCTCCTCCCGCCTCCAGGACATCTCTACCTGGATGTCTGCCCACCACCTAAAACTCAACATGGCCAAAACTGAGCTCCTTATCTTCCCTTCCAAGCCCTGTCCTCTTCCTGACTTCCCTAGCATTGTGGATGGTGTGATCATCCTTCCCCTCTCTCAAGCCCGCAACCTCGGTGTCATCCTTGACTCCGCTCTCTCATTCACCCCACACATCCAATCCGCCACCAAGGCCTGCCGGTCTCACCTTTATAATATCACCAAGATCTGCCCTTTCCTCTCCACCCAAATAGCTATCTTACTGGTACAGGCTCTCATAATTGTCTGGATTATTGTCAGCCTTCTCTCTGATCTCCCTTCTTCCTGTCTCTCCCCGCTCCAGTCTATTCATTCTGCTGCCCAGCTCATCTTCCTGCAGAAACACTCTGGGCATGTCACTCCCCTTCTTAAAAACCTCCAGTGGTTGCCTATCAACCTCTGCATGAAACAAAAACTTCTCACTCTAGGCTTCAAGGCTCTCCATCACCTTGCCCCCTCCTACCTCTCCTCCCTTCTCTCTTTCTACTGCCCACCCCATAGGCTCCGCTCCTCTGCCACCCGCCTCCTCACCGTCCCCGTTCTTGCCTATCCCGCCGTTGACCCCTGGCCCACGTCCTCCCGCTGTCCTGGAATGCCCTCCCTCCTCACCTCCGCCAAACTAATTCTCTTCCCCTCTTCAAAGCCCTACTGAGAGCTCACCTCCTCCAAGAGGCCTTCCCAGACTGAGCTTCCCCTTTTCCCTCTGCTCCCTCTGCTGCCTCTCTGCTCTCCCTTCACCTCCCCTCAGCTAAGCCCCCTTCCCCCACCCCGCTCCTCCCCCTCTCCCTTCCCCTCCCCTCAGCACTGTGCTCATCTGCTCATTTGCATATATATTTTTATTACCCTATTTATTTTGTTAATGAGATGAACATCCCCTTGATTCTATTTATTGCTATTGTTTTTGTCTGTCTCCCCCGATTAGACTGTAAGCCCATCAATGGACAGGGATTGTCTCTATCTGTTGCCGAATTGTATATTCCAAGCGCTTAGTACAGTGCTCTGCACATAGTAAGCACTCAATAAATACTATTGAATGGATGAATGAATATTATAACCCGGTATTACAGATATTTTCGGACTGCTTTTTAGTAATGACTTATGAAACAATGGAAAGATTCAAATTTCTTGTAAGATAGAAGGCAGAAGGTTTAAATTTGCATCCTAACAGCCCTGAAGAATTTAAGTCAAAGCTATAGTTTTGGCATTTTAATTAGGGAGCAATCAGTAATGGGAAAAAAAAATGTGTGGGCATATAGAAAATTATTGGACTTAAATATTGACATTAAAATGCCAAATTGCTGTACGAAATTGATGGGAAACAACAGCAGACTAGGACTGTGTGGCAGGGGATAACCACGATTTGGTTGAGGTGGATCAAATCAGAAAACAAAAGTTGCATGATTGTCGTTTTCATAATTGGCCTAAATTATGATAGTTTATTCAAATAGAAAACAAATGCACAAACTGATGGCCAAATTATAGGAACTCCAATCAGAAAAGACATGGATGACAGAGGAATAGGAGATAGGAGATATTTACATCTATTACCTGCCAAGAAGAATGAAATAACAATTGTGATTATATTGTACATCATTAAGTATATCATATTACATCATATATATTGTATTATTAAAAAAAGGATGATGTTTGGATACCTTTAAAAGGAAAATGTTGTAGGTGGTAAGAAAGTAGAAGCAATAGGATAGACCTCACATGGCCTCACTTATAAATAGTTTAATCATTTAAAGAAATCTAAAAGCTACAGTGACCGGATTGTTTCTCTGAACAGTAGGGTGACCAATTGTCTGGAGGGTTGGGACAGTTTTGTTTTTTAAGGCACAGTACAGTTTTCAAGTGAGCTGATTATCTCATCTCTAACTCCATGCTTAGTACCGTTCTGAGCACAGAGTAATCACTTAAATATTACTATGAGTATTGTATATTATCATTATATCTTATAATTATTAGTATTATTACTGTCTATCCCCGATGTGTATGTCTATAGCACCGGCTTCCTTTAAGTCTGGTATTTTTATTTTCCTCCACCAGCTTCCTTCAACTTCAATTCCTTTTGCCAAATTCCATGGTTCAGAAGTAGTACAGCATGGCACTTATGTACATATCTGCAATTTTATTCATTTATGTTAATGTCTGTCTCCCCCTCTAGACTCTAAGCTCTTTGTGGACAGGGAATGTGTCCATTATATTGTTATATTGTACTCTCCCAATTGCTTAGTACAGTGCTCTGCACACAGTAAGCCCTCAATAAATATGATTGACTGACTGACTAGAAGGCATATTCCCACAGACACATTGGCTGTGGAGCAACTGGAAGGAGTCAGGGTAGAAATGCAGTGTGGCCTAATGGAAAGAGCACAGGCCTGGAAGTCAGAGTACCTGGGTTCTAATTCCAGTTCTACCACTTGTCTGTTGGGTGACCTTGGCCAAGTCACTTAACTAAACTTTTCCCATTTAGACTGTGAGCCCATCATTGGGCAGGGATTGTCTCTATCAGTTACCCGAATTGTACATTCCAAGTGCTTAGTACAGTGCTGGGCACATAGTAAGTGCTCAATAAATACTATTGAATGAATGAATGAACTTCTCTGTACCTCAGGTACCTCATCTGTAAATTGGGGATTTAGACTGTGAGCCCCATGTGGGATATGTCCAACCTGATGAGTCTGAATCGACCCCAGTACTTAGTACAGTGCCTGGCACATATTAAGAGCTTAACAAATACCACTAAAAAAATGCTCTAGGCTCTACAACTTGATGCAGTTCCAAAGGATAGTGTATGTGCTGTCATCATGTTTTGCTGCAGAGCATATGTGAAGTCAGGTGTATCTCACTGATATTCTCATGTGTCGCCACTGGCCCCTAGAGTGAAAACATCAGCATTTGGTATCACAGCTTTTAAGAACATTTGTTTGGGCTCAGAATTTCTTCCATACTTCTATGTTCTCTCAGACAGACTGGAAGCTTCTAAAAGCAGGCCTATCCTTCCTGCTCCCACAGATATCTTGGAGTCAGGGTATGGGTACTGTGTTCCTGCACCACTCACACCCACTTACATAAAGAACTATCTGGGGCCAGCTAGTTTGCAGCCTGAGCCTTCAGTCACCACTCTGCAGCTTCCTTCCTATTTAAAGATATTCGCTAAGAATCCCCAAATTGGGACTGTCCCAGCTAAATGAGAACATATGGTCACATACAATCACCTCTGAAGATAATCTGACTTTATAGACAGATCCTCATGTTTGGTGAATTCCCCAAGATTGATCGTCTTAGAGGCAGCTTTACAAAGCAATCATTCCCTTTCTCAACTAATGATTCGATTTTGGCATTGCTAGCGAAGAGGAGGTGGGTTAGTAGGAGGTGGGGCAGTAGGGACTATACATCCCCCTCACCTCCCCAGAGACCATCCTTATACCCCCAATTTTCCTAGAGTTGGAAGGCTGAGAAGATTCTCGTCTCTGCCTGCTGTACCCCCAGCAAGGAAGAAACACGAGTGGACAAGAGGGGGTTTCATGAGGGGGCAGGGTGGGAAAAGCCATCAGGAAAGCTCTCCTAAAGCTTCGTGGGTGGGAACACGGTCAGGGTCAAGGCCCTTCTTCCCCCTTGCCCCACCAATCCACAAACACCAACACCCACACACTCTCACACACTTTGCCCCTGAAACCACCCTTTTACATATTCCCCATTTTTCTGGCGCTGGAAGCCTGGCTTCTGAGTGAGTGTGACTTGGGTCACACTCACCCTGCTGCCATGAGAAGCAGGATATCATGGGTGCCAAGTATGATAAGGGGCAGACTAGGAATAAGTCTTGGTATGTGTGTCAGAGAGACCTTGGCTGGCAGTTTGTGAGAGGACACTGCGTGAGAGCGGACACAAGATGAGATGAGAAAATGAGGTGCTGGAGAGCAAGAGGAAGTGGACCCACTGCATGTCCCCAATCTCACCCACCTCCAACCTCACCCACCTCTTCCACTTCTCAACCACAGGAGACTGCCTCATTGGCACGAGGGATTTAACATGTAGATATTCCCATCAATCTGTTCTGACCTAGGCAAGGTGGATATTCAACCACCTTAAATTTTTGCCCACCAATCAGATTCTGCCTGGGGGAATCCATCAGAGGAAAAGGGTGGAAGGGGCAAATCATAAACCAATGTTTTCACTGAAAGAATCTGAACAACAAATGCTTCCTAGAAGTCATTCATTAGCAAGGGAGTCCTAGATTAGCAGACCACACCCCTATCATGTATCCTTTGGTTCTTGACATTGTAAATTAATGGATTCTGTAATGGGCAAATTACAGTCAGTAAGTACTTTTTCCATTTTATTTTTTCTCTACAACAATTACAATAGGTTCAATACTTATCAAACAATAAGTTTTTTACCTGATTAATTCCTTTGTAAAGGTACATATTTTGGGTCTTGTTTGATTAGATGGAAGATGCCACTTTGAAATGAAACTAGAAGAATTCATATGACATCAAATCACCATGCTTAAAATCTGATTAGTCTTCCCTCCTGGCCTCCTAGCTCCAACCAGTGAGTAGCTGAAAGACTCTTTAAGACTCTTTGGTGGTGCTTTGAAAGAGAAAATGAATAAAGAAAAAATGTCTCTTTCTTTTGAGATAAAAGCAGAAATTTACACAATTTAGATGTTCAGGGACAAAGGCGTCTGAAAATTGCCAGAACATGATTTGCTGCCAGGCAGAAAACATTCACGATTCCCTACTGTAATTTGCCCGTAAACCTTAATCCTGTCCAGTTCAAATGGAGTGGAGAATGCCAGTTGAACCAAACTGTATAGTGTTTTGAGAACAGACACATATTTGAGACTGCGATTAAAATAATTGTACTCATATCCCCTTAAACCACATTGAACCATATCCACACTTGAAAAGCTAATGTATTTAAACCACATTACCATCGTACCTCCAGCAACGACCTCAAAGCAATTTTATTGTAAAATAAATATCAGTCATAGCTTCTGTATCAACTTCAGCACTTACTTTATGCCCAGATGGGCACATACCAGAATGCATAACTATAAAATCGCTGTGAAACAAACACGGTATTTTCCTAGATAACATTCTGTAATGCATTACAATGAGAACTGAGGTTGTATCATAGCATTTTCTATACTCATTTCTGCACATTATGATGAGCTGCAGTATGCAGATGGAAATAGTGTTAAAAGGTAAAAGAAAACAACATCCCTTCAGTGTAGTTTCCAAGGACTTAATCCAAGTATTGTTATCTAAACTATGTCTACCAGTTTGGGAGAATCTAAACAAAAAACCTAAACAATACTCATTTTAAGGGATTATTTATAGAAAATGTACAGCACATGCTTCCATGAAAAAGAAACTGCCTCATTTCCCTGACATACTGTTCAATTGCAAAAAATAAAACCTTTTTAAGGAAAGACAGCTTTTTGGTGACTGGCAACTGGGAGTACTGATGAGAGCCTAGAGAGTATTTGATCTGTTGGCAACAGAAATCCTTACATTGCACTCTGCATCAGCTAAATTCTAAACTCTGCAACTTGAGTTTAGACATTAATGCTGATTGCTACTTCTCAGAAAAGGAACACTGCAGAAAGTACAGGTGTATACCACAACCTACTTCCGTGATTTTTTTTCTTGAAACTTGCACATCTGTTCACTGTGAAGTCATTAGTGAAAGGTAATTAGAACTAAGCATTTGGAACAGTATAAAAATAGATTTTTTTTATTATATATTTATTAGGCATGGTACAGATGCAGCAGGCTCAGTTCCATTGAGAAAAATCTATAGTAAGGCATTGGGTTAGCTCAAGGATGATTCTCATGAGTTCATTCCTTTTAAGGTCAAAAAAAAAAGATTTTTAAAACTAAATTTAAAGCTAAATGGAGGAAATTGTAAAAGAAGTAAAGGAAAAGACCTAAAAAAATTCTACAAGGTTTCTGGATATATTCTAATAATCATATAAAAGAACATTCAAAAACTTCTACAATCTATGCATGGAAGCCAAAGCAACCATGATGACTAAATGTGTGGAAAATAAAGCCTTACTAGAAAGCATTAAAGGAATTGGGATTGTTCCCAAGAGCTTCGTTCAGTGGTGTGCACACAGTAAGCACTCAATAAATATGATTCATTGACTGATTGTTTAACCTATAGAAGAGTGAGCTTCAAAGTGACTTAATAAAGTTTTCTAGTATATCAAAGCTTATTTAGGGGGAAATGACCAACTGCTCAAACTTTTCCCAAAAGACAAAAAGAGAGGAAATGGGCTCACACTATATAGCACAAAAGAATTATTTTAAATCTAAGTAAAAAAGCTTCCAGGTGCATAAAGGTTGTTAGATACTAGCTGGGTTACCAAGGAAATATGTGGAATCTCCTGTCCTGAAAGACTTTCAAAACAGTCTGGAATAATTTGTGTGGCTGCATTAATCATCAGTATTTATTGAGCAATTACTGAGTAATAATAATAATAATGATGGTATTTGTTAAGTTCTTACTATGTGCCAAGCACTGTTCTAAGCACTGGGGGGGATACAAGGTAATCAGGTTGTCCCACGTAGGGCTCACAGTCTTATTCCCCATTTTACAAATGAGGTAACTGAGGCACAGAGAAGTTAAGTGACTTGCCCAAGGTCAAACTGCAGACAAGCGGCAGAGCCGGGATTAGAACTCACGACCTCTGATCCCCAAGCCCGTGCTCTTTCCACTAAGCCACGCTGCTTCTACTAAGTACTGTTCTAGGTATTTGGGAATGCAAGTCACAGTCTTTGCCCAGGGAGGGATTGACAGACAGCTACAGATACTTGTGGTATTTGTTAAGCACTAATTATGTCCCAAGCACTGTACTAAGTGCTGGGATAGAGACAAGTTCATTCAAGTCCCACACAGGGCTCACATTATATGTAGGAGGGAGAACACATTTTGCATCCCCATTTTGCAGATGAAGAAACTGAGGCCCTGAGAAGTTAAGGCACAGGATACATACGATGGAAAGGAAAGGGAAAACAGATAAAAATGGTAAACATTCCAAAAATGAAAAAATGAATGATAAATGGAATAAATAAGCCAATATACACATAAGTATGAAAGGGGGGAGGTGTGAAGCAATGAGTGAGATGGGGAGATGATATGCCTTCAGGAGGCAGTGATATTTAATAGGGCTTTAAAGGTAGGAAGGCAACATGCCTGGAGGCAGCAGGTTGGCCTAGATAACCTCTCAGATTCACTTTCAGCCCTATTACTATAGAAAGAACAGAGAAGATATTCTGCGATTTCAAATCCAATTAGGGCAAAGTAGTGAGCCAATGGGATCAGAGGAGTCACTGTTTCAGAGCCACAAGAAACGGTTTTTTGGGTAAGCAATTCTGGGTTCAGGCCACCCTCTCAGCCAAGTCATTGGTTTCAGAATCACAAACCACAAAGGCAAAAGTGTATAGCAAAAAGCAAAGATTGAAAAATTGGTGCTGTCTCCCCAGTAGTCATTTGGCATGCCTCTGGGGGACCAGATGGTTAAGTGGCTGACAACAGTTATGACAACACATTGACTGACATCCATTCAAATCTGGATGCTGGTTGAGAAACCACTAGTAAAATAATCTCTCAGCAAAATCACAAAGTGAGGCAGTGACCAATCAAGAACTCTTCAATCCATCCTGCTCAGAAAAGATGATTAGGTAATCCTTGAGATAGTTACTGTTTAGCTACACATTGTTCACAGCTGGTAGCCAACACTATGTAAATAGAATGAACCTGACCAAGGAAAGGACTTAAATGAAGTCAAACTCCCCGAGAGGCTCTTTGTAGGTCTTTGTTTGCTTAATACCAAATAAAAAGTGTTGTCAAAGCACCATTTAAATTTGGCTTCTCCTTAAAGTGAAAATGAAGTCCTTAAAACCGTTATTCCAGGTAACAAAGTACTTGCATTCATTATTTAGAGAACAAGATCACAAATGTATATTGATTTTTAGGTTTTATAATGAAATTTGCTTGATGCGGTTTGCTTCACAAATGAAATGAACATTGACCTGCCTGATTGCATATTGACAATAAAATCATCCTTAGAACCAAGAAGTCTTTGTAGATACTGTCAAAGAAAGTTAGACATGATGTGCACGCTCCTTCATGAATTGAAGATATTAGCTCTGACCCTTAAACTTCTATCTTCTCCAGTGTTGGAGGAAGGGGTTAGGAGGGCTTTTTTTCTCCACTAGATTTACAAAATAATTGCAATTGACTAAATTAAGTGGCGGGAGGGGTGGAGAGGGAGAAAAAGAGCAGAAACGGAAAAGCTTTTCTCTACATAGCAAATACCCAAGAATAATGTTCTCATCTGGCAGTAAAAATAAATGACGGCCAAGTAATGCAGTTTGCATACAGTATTTTGGAGTGCTCATCACCTTTCCATTTTAAATGCAGTGTAATGAAACGCATTCAATCGTTTTGCATGTCTTCAAAATGAGAGCTTCGCCTCTACGAACTCCTAATTCAGGGGTTTTGCTTATTTGCATAGGATACATCATTACAATGGACTATTTAACAAAGCTTCAGAGAGTAAAAAATAACGAGTTGCTGAAAATGTAGAATCTGTGTTGTGATTTCAGAAGTCAGCTTTTGACCGGCCAGCACTCGTACATTTACTGTGGCTGTAGGGTTATTCTCTCAAGATAAGTTTCCAGGCTCAGTCCCTGGTAGAGAAAATTGTACTAAAATAATAGAGAATACTTTCTGAGAACTAATTTTTGGCTGTCATTTGGTCTATGTAAGGTTTGCACTATTCCAAGACAAGATAATCTGGATGCACTTGTAGGAGCCTTTAGTCCAGGAACTAATCCCCCGCATCCCCACCCCCAGACTGTGAGCCCTTTGTAGGCAGAGTTAGTCTCTCTTTATTGCTGTATTGTACTTTCCCAAGGACTTAGTACAGTGCTCTGCACACAGTAAGCACTCAATAAATGCAATTGAATGAATGAATGAATTAGGACATCTGAAAGGTTTGTTGCACTGCTGCCTCTCGGCTGTATAACCTCTCTGTGCCTTAGTTCCCTCACCTGTAAATTGGGGTTATGATATCTCCCCTTTCTACTTAGACTGTAAGCTCACATGTGGCACAGTGGAGTGCATGGGTTCTAATCTTGGTTCCCCTACTTGCCTGCTGTGTGACCTTGGTCAAGTCACTGAACTTCTCTGTGCCTCAATTTCCTCAAATGTAAAATGGGAATTAAATACCTCTTCTCCCACTTACACTGTGAGTTCCATGTGAGACAGGGACTGTGCACAACCTTATTATCTTGTCTCTAACCCAGTGGTTAGTGCAATGCTTGGCACATAATAAATGCTTAATAAATGCAATTATTATCATTATTATGTGGGATAGGGACCATGTCCAATTTGATTACATTCATTCATTCAATTGTATTTATTGAGCGCCTACTGTATGCAGAGCACTGTACTAAGTGTTTGGAACGTACAATTTGGCAACAGATGGAGACAGTCCCTGCCCAACAACGGGCTCATAGCCTAAAAGGGGGAGACAGCAAAACAAAACAAGTAGTCAGGCATCAATACCATCAAAATAGATAGAATCATAGATATATACCCATCATTCACAAAACAAATACAGTAATAAATATGTACAAATATACATAAGTGTTGGGGGGAGGGGAAGGGGTAGAGCAGATGGAGGGAGTAGGGGCAATGGGGAGGGGAGGAAGAGAAGAGGGAACGGGAGGGCTCAGTCTGGGAAGGCCTCTTGGAGGAGGTGAGCTCTCAGTAGGGCTTTGAAGATGGGAAGAGAACTAGTTTGGCGGATGTGAGCAGGGAGGGCATTCCAGGCCAGAGGTAGGACATGGGCCAGTGTCAACGGTGGGGCAGGCGAGAATGAGGCACAGTGAAGAGGTTAGCGGCAGAGAAGTGGAGTGTGCAGGCTGGGCTGTAGAAGGAGAGAAGGGAGGTGAGGTAGAAGGGGGCAGGGTGATGGACAGCTTTGAAGCCAAGAGTGAGGAGTTTTTGCTTCATGCGAACATTGATAGGCAACCCCTGGAAATTTTTGAGATGGGGAGTGACATGCCCAGAGAATTTCTGTAGAAAGATAATCTGGGCAGCCAAGTAAAATATAGACTGAAGAGGAGAAAGACAGGAGGATGGGAGATCAGAAAGGAGGCTGATGCAATAATCCAGTCGGGATATTATGAGAGATTGTACCAGCAAGGTAGCAGTTTGGATGGGGAGGAAAGAGCGGATCTTGGTGATGTTGTGAAGGTGAGACCAACAGGTTTTGGTAACCGATTGGATGTGTGGGGTGAATGAGAGAGCAGAGTCAAGGATGACACCAAGGTTGCGGGCTTGTGAGATGGGAAGGATGGTAGTGATGACTACAGTGACAGGAAAGTCAGGGAGAGGTCAGGCTTTGGGAGGGAAGATAAGCAGCTCAGTCTTGGATTACCTTGTATCTACCCCAGCGCTCAGCCTATAATAAGGACTTAATAAATACCAATTAATAAATACCAAGGTATGCTTTCTTATAGTAAAATGCCTTTTTTCTGGTATTTGAATAGGCTTTTCACTAAATTCTAATAATATAACAATAATTCTAATGTCTTGAATTTTACGGGAAAATGCACCTATTATTCAAAATGAAAGCAGAAAAACAAAGTTAAAATGAGATACGCTCTGCTTTTCAAGTTTTAGGAAAAGTTATATGAAGAAAATACAGTAGGATCTTGTCCTACATTAATGTCTTTTCTCATCCTGTCTTTTTCTACCCAAAGCGACACCACAGACACATCTCTCCCAGAATGCCCCGCTCTCCATCTGCAATTGTTCTGGTAGTGTATCCAGAGATTTTTCTTGGTAAAAATACACAAGTGGTCTACTATTGCCGCCTTCCGCATGGTAAACTCGAGTCTCTGCCCTTGAGTCTCTCCCTTGCCACCGCTGCCCAGCATGGGTGAGTTTTGACTTGTAGCAGATTGCCTTCCACTCACTAGCCACTGCCCAAACTAAGAATGGAATGGGTATGCTTCTGCTTGACTTTCCCTCCCGCAGCCAAGATTGGTAGAGTACTGTAAACTCCCCAGGTGTGACCCTGAGAGGGGGCTACATGAATGACATACTGATATAAACCAGAAGTGAGTTTAGGAAGAGCCAAGCAAAGCCAAGTGGTGGGGTGGAGCCCTACTTACAGAGTGGGTCAAGACACTGATACACATCAGGCTACTTCTGAAATCTAGAAGAGAAATGGCTGAGCTTCAATGGAGCAGTGGGACCAAGCACTGAGTTTCAGGTCTGAGAGAGCTGGAGAGGTCAATATGGGAACTATGAACCTCTGGCAACACCTTATTTTTAAATTTTTTTTGTATGGTATTTGTTAAGCACATTTTTTGGATGGTATTTGTTAAGCACTTACTATGTGCCAGGCACTGTACTAAGCACTAGGCTAGATAAAAGCTAATCAGGTTGGACACAGTCCGTGTCCCACATGGGGCTCACAGTCTTCATTCTCGTTTTACAGATGAGGTAACTGAGACACAGAGAAGTTAAGTGACTTGCCTAAGGTCACACAGCAGACAAGTGGGGGAGTCAGAATTAGAACCCAGGTACTTCTGATTCGAGGGCCGTGCTCTATCCACTAAGCCATGCTGCTTCTCGAGTCCACCTGAGTTCACTTGAGGCCAACTGGAGGCTGAAAGACCGGATTAGAAGCCAGGTCCTCTGACTCCTAGACCCATGTTATTTCCACTAGGCCATGCTTAAGGAGACAAAAAGATGGAGGGTAATGGGAAAGAGATGAGACACTTAAAATAGGGAAGTATAGCGAGAACAGGGATAGAGAGTGGAGGAATGAAGAGTGAGAAAGATAAAATAAGGAGAAAAAAGAAGGGCTCCAGAATGATGAGGAAATAGATACAGAGATGGAGAGAGGATATAGATGATTTAGTTTTCAAAAATGGTACCAGTGTCAGTGAGAACTTGTCTATTCATGCAAATTCAATACCTGTTCTTTCTTCCCATGAGACTGTAAGCCCCATGTGGGACAGGGACTGTGTCCTACCTGATGATCTTGTATCTATCCCACACATAATACAGTTCTTGGCACATAGGAAGCTCCTAACAAATACCATAGTTGTTATTAATTTGGGCTGAAAAGGCATGTGTCTCCCTTCAATCCCCATAAGTGTCCCACAGTACTTATGTATATATCCATAATTTATTTATTTATATCAATGTCTGTCTCCCCCTCCAGACTGTGAGCAGGAAGCTTGTCTGCCAACTTTGTTATACTGCACTCTCCCAATAGCCCAGTACAGTGCTTTGCACACAATAAACTCTCAATAAATATGATTGATTGATTGAATCAACTGACAGTACTCAATATTTAATAGTAAATACTCAATATTTACTGAGCACCTACTATGAGCAGGGGGCCTGTATTAAATGCTCAGAGAGAACAAGGAGGTAGAAGACCCAACCACTAACCATAGCAAACTCACAATCTAACAGGGGAAAGACAGACACAAAATAATTTACAAATAGGAAGAAGACTTGCTCAACTCATAAATTATGTATAAATGAGATTGTTGCAAAACTGCTGAAATGATAGTCAAGACTTCATGATCTGGGAAGAATCAATCAATCAATCAACTGTATTTATTGAGCTCTTACTATGTACAGAGCAGTGTACTAAGTGCTTGGGCGAGTACAATTCCCCCCGCCAAGATTGTGAGCTCATTATGGGCGGGGATTGTCTTTCTTTATTGCTATATTGTACTTTCCCAAGCGCTTAGTACAGTGCTCTGCACAGAATAAGCGCTCAATAAATATGATTGAGTGAATGAAGGAATGAATACAATATAGCAGAACTGGCAGATACATTCCTTGTCCATGACAAGCTTGCAGTCCAGAGGGGGAGACAGACATTAATGTGAATAAATTATTTATAATACATAATTTAAAGATATGTACATAAGTGCTGTGGGATTGGGGGTGGGGCGAATATCAAATATACAAAAGTCACAGATTGAAGTGCCTAGGTGACACAGAAGGGAAAGCGAGTTAGGGAAAAGTGGGCTACTCCACCACATGGATGCTAGGGTGACCTTGGGCCAAGTCTCTTAATGTCTCTGTGCCTGTTACCTCATCTGTAAACTAGGGATTCAATACCTGTTCTCCCTTCTCAGACTGTGAGCCCTGAGTGGACAGGGACTGTCCCACTAGACTGTACACTCCTCTAGACCATTAGCTCACTGTGGGCAGGGAATGTGTCTGTTTGCTGTTGCTCTGCACACAGTAAGCACTCAATAAATACGAGTGACTGAATGAATGAATGTGTCTAATCTGATTATCTGGCATAGTGGACAGAAGACAGGCCAGGGAGTCAGAATGTTGGGGGTTCTAATCCCAGCTCCATCACTTGTCTGCTGTGACCTTGGGCAAGTCACTTCACTTCTCTGTGCCTCAGTTCCCTCATCTGTAAAATGGGGATTGAGACCGTGAGCCCCACGTGAGACAGGGACTGTGTCCAGCCTTATTTGTTTGTATCCACCCCAGCGTTTAGTACAGTGCCTGGCACCCAATAAGCGCTTAACAAATACCAGAATTATTACTATTATTATTACTACCACTTAACATATACCATGATCATAATTATTATTATTGCAGAAAACTCAAATACTAGTACTAAGGCCTTGACTGATGTTACATGTGTGTTCAGAACCATTTCTCCTGACACACTTCGCCTTGTATCTAGACAGACTTGCATTGTGGGAAGAATGTCACCCAACTGCTCATAATGATGGTTCTTTCATGATGATATTTATGCCAAGCATTGTGTTAAGTGTTGTGACAGATACAAGATAATCCAAGTAGAATCTCTGTCCCACACAGGGCTCACAGTCTAAGATGAAGAAAGAAGCAGTGTAGTCTAGTGGCCAGAAAATGGGCCTGGGATCAGAAGGACCTGGGTTCTAAATCCAGCTCCATGACTTGTCTGCTGATCTTGGACAAGTCACTTAACTTCTCTGTGCTGCAGTTACTTCATCTGTAAGGTGGGGATTAATACCGTGAGCCCCAAACATGGACTGTGTCCAACCTTGTATCTAGCCCAGTGTTTAGTACAGTGACTGGCCTGTAGTAAGCACTTAACAAATACCATTTAAAAAACTATTTTATCCCAATTTTACAGATGAGGAAACTAACTGAGGCAGAGAAAAATTAAGTACCTTGCCCAGTGTCACACAGCATGCATCCAACACGTGCAATGAAAAACCTGCATTGTAGCAGAACTGACTTATAAGAAATGCAATAAGAAGAAGAGATGGAGAAAAAGCACAATGGACATGGTCTGAAAACATCATGGAAAAGACAAGAAGGAAACATAGTGGGGTCAGGGAAAACAGAAACAGACAGATACTGTGCATGTTTCCCAGGTCCATACTGTTGCATATCAAAAATTTAACTGAAATAAAAATAGCATGATACTGTGTTAATTTAGCAAGAGAAAATTAAAACCCCACATCTCTGTTACCATCCTTCATGAAGAAAGGTGGGAAAACTGAAAATTATTGAGCTTTCTCACACCTCTCCACAGATCCTAAACATCATCCTTGCCCTCCCTAAATCAGAAAGTAGCTAAAGATGAAAGCTACCCCAGCACTTAGAACAGTGCTTGGCACACAGTAAGGACTTAACAAATACCAATCATCATGAAAACACAACACAGCAAACATAGGGGATGGTGGTATAGGGAGCAATGCCACAACCTTTCTACTACTTTAATAGATCACACAAAAGCATTTGACACCACTGGCAAACCTGGGCTCTGGAATTTAGTAATTAAATTTAGCTGCTTAGGGAAATTCACTGCACTTTTGAGGCTAGAATATAAACTCCTTGTGAGCAAGAATTGTGACACTTACTTGTTGTGTACTTCCCAAGCACTTAGGAATGATGATGATGGTATTTGTTAAGCGCTTACTAGGTGCCAAGCACTGTTCCAAATGCTGGGGGGGGGATACAAGGTAATCAGGTTGTCCCACATGGGGTTCACAGTCTTAATCTCCATTTTACAGATGAGGTAACTGAGGCACCGAGAAGTTAAGTGACTTGTCCAAAGTCACACAGCTGACAAGCGGCAAGGCCGGGATTAGAACCCATTACCTCTGGCTCCTAAGCCCATGCTCTTTCCACTGAGCCACGCTGCTTCTCTAGGGGCTTCAATTGATTCACTATTAATTAATGATGATATTTGTTAAGCGCTTACTATGTGCCAGGCACTGTACTAAGTGTTGGGGTGGATACAAGCAAACTGGATTGGACCATAGTCCCTGTCCCATGTAGGGACCACAGTCTCAATCCTCATTTTACAGATGAGGTAACTGAGGCCCAGAGAAGTAAAGCAACTTGCCCAAGGTCACAGAGCAGACAAGTGGCGGAGGCAGGATTAGAACCCATGACCCTCTGACTCCCAGGCCCATGCTCTACCCACTACACCATGTTGCTTCTCATGAAGCGTTGCAATGTCACCAAAGCTCAGCTCAGTACAATGGAACAGTGCTCAGAGCTTAGAACAGTGCTTGGCACATAGTAAGTGCTTAACAAATGCCATCATTATTATTATTATTACAATGCATTGCATTCAGTGGGTGCTCATTAAATGCTATCACTTATGACTACTCGATCATAGTTTGACCTGTTGAGTTAGCTTTGAAGATGTGTTGTTTGAATGAATCAGACAATAGAAACTCCTTGAGGGCAGGGATCATGTCTATCAACTCTACTTAACTGTGCTCTCTCTAGCACTTAGTACAGTGCTCTGCACACAGTAAGAATTGAATCAATACCACTGACTGGTTGATTGTGAAAGGCTCAGTCCCATTCAACCTATTCTACGTCACCATGCGCATAGATGTGACGAAACCCGGGTGCTCCTGCCAGAACGTATACTTCCAAACTACCAGGAAATTTTTTGGACTCAGCAAGCCATGAATTTCATTAAATGTTTTTGAGGCAGTAATCCAGGAAGTGCTTCACGCTCATGGCTGAGCTTTGGCGACACATACAGTGATCTTCTTGTCAAATCCAGTGTCCTCTACTCCATCCTAATCTTCCTGGATCTCTCAGCTGCCTTCAACACTGTCGACCACCCCCTTCTCCTGGAAATATTAACCAACCCCGGCTTCACAGACACTGTCCTGTTTCTTCTCCTATCTCTCTGGCTGATCATCCTTGCTCTCTTTCACAGGCTCATCCTCTGCATCCCAACCTTCTAATTGTGGGAGTCCCTCTAGGCTCAGTTCTGGGTCCCCTTCTATTTTCCATCTACAACCACTTCCTTGGAGAACTCATTCACTCCCATGGTTTCAACTACAATCACTACACAGATGATCTCCATATCTACCTCACCAGCCCTGAACTCTCTTCATCTCTGCAGTTTCACATTTCCTCCTGCCTTCAGGGTATCTCTACTTGGATAGCTCGCCAACAACACAAGCATAATATGTCCAAATCAGAACTCCTCATCTTCCCACCCAAATTCCAAAGGGAGCTCTCCAATTCCCAGGTATGTAGACAAGATCTGAGAGATGAAGTTGATGAATTAATACAAAATTGCTTGCCCAGAAAAAAAATTGCAAGTTACAGAGAATGTTATTTCTTTTTCTTCCTTTTTCCTCCTAGGAAAATTTAGCACTTTATTAGCTTATATATATTGACCAAGGTATAATAACCTTGAACTCACACTACTTTGCTTTCAAACCTCATGCTCATTAAATTTTTAAAGTGTATAGATACCATATTGCTTCTAAACTACTACAAGGATTTTTTTTTACTTGGTTTTCTGGGGCTTAAAAAAACCCCTAGTTTTAGTATCTTAAAACAGAAGGTCTGCCTTTAGCAGCCTTTTACAAAATTCAATATGAGGCCTCCGACTTTTAAAATTTGCAAGAGTTTGGTATCCCTGCAAACTCCTTTCATCCTGCTCCATTGTCCACCTCCATAATCCACCATCCTTGATTCCCTTCACCATCCCATTTCCAACTCAGCGAAGAGAAGCAGAGTGGCTTAGTGGCTTGGGAGTCGGAGGTCATGGGTTCTAATCCCAGTTCCACTGCTTGTCAGCTGTGTGACTCTGGGCAAGTCACTTAACTTCTTTGTGCCTCAGTTACTTCACCTGTAAAATGGGGATGGAGACTTTGAGCCCTACATGGGACAACCTGATTACCCTGTATCTATCCCAGCACTTAAAACAGTGCTTGACACATAGTAAGCGCTTAACAAATACCAACATTATTATTATTATCACCCCTCTCTTCTCCAGGAATAAAGTCCTCCACTCCTACAGCCAAAGAAACCAACAAAATAAACCCTTCCCTGACCCCCAGTCAGCCCAAGAAGAACACAGGAACCCCATCTCAATCAATCAATCATTTAGTGTTTTTTATTGGGTACACACTGCATGCACAGCACTGTATTAAGCATTTGGTATATACTCTATTCTTTAGTTGCTCCCTCACCTACTCTCTCTTTCCTTATATGGAAATGACTTAAGGTTCTTTACAAATTCTACTGATACTTCTCAAAGTGGAACATGCTCATTTCTCCCCTATCCTAAACACCCCCCTCCTTGACCCCATGGCTCCCTCCAGTTATTGCCCCAATTCCCTCCTATTATTCCTCCCCAAACTCCTTGTGTGTTGCATACACCCGCTGTCACCACTTCCATGCCCCCAATTCTCTCCTTGACGCCCTCCAATCTTGCTTCTCCCCACTTGGTTCTACAGAAATTGCCACCTCAAAGGTAACCAAAGATCTCCTTCTCGCCAAATCCAATGGCCTCTACTCCATCCTAATCCTTTTTGACCTCTCAACTGCCTTCGATACTAATAACCACCACCTTCTCCTGAAAACATTGTCTAACTTTGCCTTCACTGACACTGTCCCCTCCTGGTTCTCTTCCTATCTCTCTGGCTGCTCATTCTCAGTCTCTTTCTCGGGCTCCTCCTCTGTCTTCAGTTCTGGGTCACCTTCTATTCTCCATCTACACCCACTCCCTTGGAGAACTCATTCACTCCCACAGCTTTAACTACCATCTCTATGAGGATGGTTACCAAATCTGCATCTCCAGCCCTGATCTCTTTTCTTTCTGCCATCTCGTATATCCTACTCCCTTCAGGACATCCCTACTTGGACTTCCTGCCAACACCTCAAATTTAACATATCCAGAGCAGAATGCCTCATATTGCCACCAAAATCCTATCCACCTCCTTACCTTCCCATTACCACAGACTGCACCACCATCCTCCCTGTCTCACAAGCCCATAACCTTGGCATTATCCATGACTCATCTCTCTCTCACTGAACCCAAATATTCAATCTATCACCAAATCCTGCCGGCTCTACTTTCACAACATTGCTAAAATCTGCCCTTTCCTTGCCATACAAACTGTTAACACATTAATCTAAGTACTTATCCTATCCCTCCTTGATTACAACATCAATCTCTTTGATGACCTCCCAGCTTCCTGTCTCTCCTCCCTCAGCCCATACTTCACTCTGCTGCTCGGATCATTTTTCTATAAAACCATTCAGTCCATGTTTCCCCACTCCTCAAGAACCTTCAGTGGTTGTCCATCCACCTCCACATCAAACACAAACTCCTTACAGTTGGTTTTGAGCCACTCAGTCACTTTACCCCATCCTATCTTATCTTATCTAATGCTGTTGAGTCCTCACTGACCCATAGCAATGCTATGGATACATCTCTCCCAGAACCCCCGCTCACTTTGCTCCTCTAATACCAACCTACTCAGTGTACCTCAATCTTGTCTTTCTCACTGCCGACCCTCATCCACATTCCTTCCTCCGGCCTGGAACTCCCTCCCCCTTCACATCCAACAGACGATCACTCTCCCACCTTCAGAGCTTTATTCAAATCATATCTCCTCCAGGAGGCCTTCCCCAACTAAGCCTTCATTTCCTCGTCTCTCACTCCCTTTTGAGACACCCTTGCACTTGGACTTGCACCCTTTATTTATTCCAACCTCAGCCCCACAGCATTTATGCACATATCCATAGTCTATTTTAAGTTGTCCTCTAGACTGTAAGCTCCTTGTGGGAAGGGAACAAGTCTACCAACTTTGTTATACTGTATTCTCCCATGTGCCTGATACGGTGCTGTGCACACGGTAAGTAGTCAATCAGCAGGATTAATTAACTAGAGAAGAGAGGAGGGTGAGCATTCATTCTTGCACATTGATGGGGCACATGCCCACAGGGCTAAACTTGCCCACTGGGACACCGAGAAGATTGAGATGATTTGCTGCCCATATAGTAGCTAGATAAATCACTACTCCTCAAATCACACCTTAGTCCACTTTCAAGCTTTCATACAAGGGTCTCTTAGTAAGAATTTTTAAACCCGGTTTAGCCAGGCTAGCACAGGCATGTGAGGGAATATACAGCAACAGCAACCCAATAGCAACAGCAACCCAGGGAGTCCAAAAGAGAAAAAGATACCCTGAGACAGATAGAAACACCCCGAAAGAGTGGGTGCACACAGGCTCCTCGAGGGTAGGGATTGTGACTACTAATTCTATTGTACTCTTTCAAGTGCTTAGTACAGTGCTCTGCACACAGTTAAGTGCTCAATAAATACTGCTGATTGATTTACTTATTGACAGAAGTCAGTCACAAAACATGAGGAATAGTAAATCCCACGAGACAATACACTCCGTGAGAGCAGGGATTACATCTTCTAACTCTATTGCAATCTTCCATCAGGCTAATACAGTGCTCCACACACAGTGGATGTTCAAGAAATACTACTGAGTGATGAATATGTGTGTGGCTTTGCAGAATTATTTTTCCAATCTAAAGGGTCAGATTTTCAGACTGAATCATCTTGGTTTCAAAATGAATTCCCTTCACCTGAGTTGTGGGACTGAGATTTTCATATCCTAGTTCCTGGTGTCCCCCAGTGAAATAATAATAATAATAATATTTGTTATGTGCTTACTATGTGCCAAGCACTGTGCTACGCATTGGTGTAGATACAAGGTTATCAGGTTGTCCTACGTGGGGTTCACACTTTTAATCCCCATTTTACAAATGAGGCAACTGAGGCACAGAGAATTTAAGTGATTTGCTCAAGGTCACACAGCAGACAAGTGTTGGAATCAGGATTAGAACCCACATCCTCTGACTCCCAAGCCGCTGCTCTTTACACTAAGCCACAATGCTAAGCCACGCTGCTTTTCTAAATGTGCAGAGACATAAGAAGGAGCCATATCAGCTGCATTCCCATCATTTTTACCCCAGGATATTTAGAGATTCTTAAAAGTACAGAATTGATTTTTCAGTGACAGTGATTCCACAATACACCGAACATGTGAAAGGTCTCTAGCCAAATAAAGAGCAATGATGATAGATTAAGGAAATGATCGTGCTACATGTACAAAAATTTACGGCTATGGAATGGGTACAGAGTGTCAAGAATAAAAAGGTCTATTCTTCTGAACCTGAATGCATAGGAATCTATATGCTTTCTTTGAGAGGAAGGCAATGTTAAAGGGCAATGGAACTTAGAAGAAGATATGAAAGAGGCCCATCTAAAACTAAATCTATATTTCTTGCAAAAAGCTCTAGAAAATCCACCACAGGAAATAGTCCAGCCTGGCAGGATACTGGACTAGATGCTCTAGAGAAGATTTTTTCATAAGATGACGTAAATTTTGGAAGTAATAATAATAATAATGTTGGTATTTGTTAAGCGCTTACTATGTGCCGAACACTGTTCTAAGCGCTGGGGTAGACACAGGGGAATCAGGTTGTCCCATGTGGGGCTCACAGTCTTAATCCCCATTTTACAGATGAGGGAACTGAGGCACAGAGAAGTTAAGTTACTTGCCCACAGTCACACAGCCAACAAGTGGCAGAGCTGGGATTCAAACTCATGAGCCCTGACTCCAAAGCCCGTGCTCTTTCCACTGAGCCACGCTGCACCCATCCCTGCTGCATTTTTATTCTTGCAAGATATTTAGCTGGGACCAACAAAGGTGAAAAATGACTTTTCAGGTCCATTGTAGTTGAGAAAGAAGAGTGAGACCGGGCAAGAAGGTTGGGGCTTTTCAGGATTCTTGATCTAGTGGTTTACATACATACGATATTTAAACCCCTCTAATCTAGAATTCAAGATAATTCAACACCTTAATTCTTCTCTTTGCCCTCTCTATTACTACGCAAATACGTCCTGCTTCATCTAAGGAAATAATTATTTGATCTACACCATGGTTAATAGAGCCTCTGTTACACTGTGAGCGCAAAAAGCTGGGAAGAAAGGTCCAAAGCACATGATTCTCTCTCTACCTTTGGAAGATTTAGAGACAGTCAAAAAATGACAGACCAATACAACACCCTGAGGGTAAGTCTAAGTTTAGCATGCACAAAACACTCACACACACACACACACAAAACACAGTAAGAAAACCAGCTTCCATAAATCTGCATTTAAAAAATTGAATTTGAAACAATGTTTCCACAATTCACACTTTTCATTTTAGCCTGGACATCTCCTTGAGTTCAAATTATTACAATCCAGTAAACAGTAGCTGACAAATTAATAAAAGTAATGTCCAGTGATTTAATGATGTGGATTCCATGACTGCCACACCCATTCACAGTTTTGATACATCAGAATCCAACATTCTCAGTTTTTCTACTCATTTTAGGAAAGTCATGAGCTTTTTAAATTAATATATGTATTTAGAAGCACCCCATGAATCTTAAAATAAGTAAAAATTTGGAAAGAGATAGCCTTGTGATGACTCTCAAATTTGCTGTGTATTTTAAATTCAAGTCTTACTTATGTATTTGAATTACTGATTTAGTGGGGTTTTTTTCCTAGCTGAAGCATGTGCCCTTCTAGCCACTGATTACTTGGGCTGACTGCCCTTGAGAATTTACTGCCAGTTAAATATTTGAAACTTTTATGAAGATTATTTAAAAGTAAGGAATTGAGGAGAATTTCATATTAGGATCTAGCCTTGCAGCTGCCATAGTGAAGCAATAGCACAATCCAAAATTAGGGCTCTTCTGGTCCCCCCCCATTATATTTTAAGCTCTTTCAGGGACTATATCTCTCCATCCTGTGTAATGCCCTTTAACTCCCAACATAGGGCTCCGCAAAGTTGGGGGGGGGGGGCTCAATAAATGTTGTTGACTGACATTTTAAAAAGGGAGAAATGGCAAAATAGGTTTTCCATTTGGATGCCTTTGTTCTTCCTTTTTTTTTAATTATTCTCCTCTTCACACTTAACACTTAAAAAGGCAGAATGGTTTCCGAAGTTTCACATTCACGCACCCACTTCCTCTTCCAAAAGAGAAAAGAAATGCTTTCTTCTACTTGATCTTCTAATCTGCATTGCATTTCTGTGATATGTGAGTTTATGAAAGCTTCCCATCAAAAGTGAGATTTTTTTCTTGCCTAATCCTTTCCCAAAGAAAAGAGAGAGAGAGGTAGAGGGAATGAGAGAGAAACAGAGAGTGTGTGTGACTGTTTTCCCTCTTCTACACCACTCTGCAGAGGAAGGTCATTCATTCATTCAATAGTATTTATTGAGCGCTTACTATGTGCAGAGCACTGTACTAAGCGCTTGGGATGAACAAGTCGGCAACAGATAGAGACAGTCCCTGCCGTTTGACGGGCTTACAGTCTAATCGGGGGAGACGGACAGACAAGAACAATGGCAATAAACAGCGTCAAGGGGAAGAACATCTCGTAAAAACCGATGGCAACTAAATAGAATCAAGGCGATGTACAATTCATTAACAAAATAAATAGGGTAACGAAAATATATACAGTTGAGCGGACGAGTACAGTGCTGTGGGGATGGGAAGGGAGAGGTGGAGGAGCAGAGGGAAAAGGGGAAAATGAGGGTTTAGCTGCGGAGAGGTAAAGGGGGGATGGCAGAGGGAGTAGAGGGGAGCTCAGGCTGGGAACGCCTCTTGGAGGAGGTGATTTTTAAGTAGGGTTTTGAAGAGGGAAAGAGAATCAGTTTGGCGGAGGTGAGGAGGGAGGGCGTTCCAGGACCGCGGGAGGACGTGACCCAGGGGTCGACAGCGGGATAGGCGAGACCGAGGGACGGTGAGGAGGTGGGCGGCAGAGGAGCGGAGCGTGCGGGGTGGGCGGTAGAAAGAGAGAAGGGAGGAGAGGTAGGAAGGGGCAAGGTGATGGAGAGCCTTGAAGCCTAGAGTGAGGAGTTTTTGTTTGGAGCGGAGGTCGATAGGCAACCACTGGAGTTGTTTAAGAAAGGGAGTGACATGCCCAGATCGTTTCTGCAGGAAGATGAGCCGGGCAGCAGAGTGAAGAATAGACCGGAGCGGGGCGAGAGAGGAGGAAGGGAGGTCAGAGAGAAGGCTGACACAGTAGTCTAGCCGGGATATAACGAGAGCCCGTAATAGTAAGGTAGCCGTTTGGGTGGAGAGGAAAGGGCGGATCTTGGCGATATTGTAGAGGTGAAACCGGCAGGTCTTGGTAACGGATAGGATGTGTGGGGTGAACGAGAGGGACGAGTCAAGGATGACACCGAGATTGCGGGCCTGCGGGACGGGAAGGATGGTCGTGCCATCCACGGTGACGGAGAAGTCTGGGAGCGGACCGGGCTTGGGAGGGAAGATGAGGAGCTCAGTCTTGCTCATGTTGAGTTTTAGGTGGCGGGCCGACATCCAGGTGGAGACGTCCCGGAGGCAGGAGGAGATGCGAGCCTGAAGGGAGGGGGAGAGGACAGGGGCGGAGATGTAGATCTGCGTGTCATCTGCGTAGAGATGGTAGTCAAAGCCGTGAGAGCGAATGAGTTCACCGAGGGAGTGAGTGTAAATGGAGAACAGAAGAGGGCCAAGAACTGACCCTTGAGGAACTCCAACAGTTAAAGGATGGGAGGGGGAGGAGGCTCCAGCGAAGGAGAATGATCAGCCAGAGAGGTAAGAGGAGAACCAGGAGAGGACAGAGTCCGTGAAGCCAAGGTGAGATAAGGTATGGAGGAGGAGGGGATGGTCGACAGTGTCAAAGGCAGCAGAGAGGTCAAGGAGGATCAGAATGGAGTAGGAGCCGTTGGATTTGGCAAGAAGGAGGTCATGGGTGACCTTAGAGAGAGCAGTCTCGGTAGAGTGGAGGGGACAGAAGCCAGATTGGAGGGGGTCTAGGAGAGAATGGGAGTTAAGGAATTCTAGGCATCGATTGTAGACGACTCGTTCTAGGATTTTGGAAAGGAAGGGTAGTAGGGAGATAGGACGATAACTGGAGGGGGAAGTGGGGTCAAGAGCGGGTTTTTTTAGGATGGGGGAGACGTGGGCATGTTTGAAGGCAGAGGGGAAGAAGCCCTTGGAGATTGAGTGGTTAAAAATAGAAGTTAAGGAAGGTAGGAGGGCAGGGGCGATGGTTTTAAGAAGGTGAGAGGGAATGGGGTCCGAGGCGCAGGTGGAGGGGGTGGCACTTGCGAGGAGGGAGGAGATCTCCTCTGAGGATACTGCAGGGAAGGATGGGAAAGTAGGGGAGGGGGGTGGTGGGGGGGAGGGGAGAGGCGGAGGGGTGACTTTGGGGAGCTCAGACCTGATCGTGTTGATTTTCGTGAGGAAATAGGTGGCCAGATCATTGGGGGTGAGAGATGGGGGAGGGGGAGGTCATGTCAAACTGAACCATGTTTTATTTCATTTCCTCCTCTCTCCTCCTCCAACCCCCAGGGTATTATAAGCCTTCAAGAATGGACAAAGAGGTTGGTTATTTTTACCACTTAGTTGCTTGTGAGAATCGTTTAGAAACATTTTGAAACAAATAATAAAGAACACTGCACTTCAGCAAACAGCAGGCAATCAAAATTTCTGCTTTTATAGGGTTCTTTCATTTATTAGTGCCCAAAGAACTATGGATTAATAATGTTGAAGAAAGAAGCATTTTTATCAGTGGGCTAATTACAGTGCTTATGTGCTTTGTGTAGACATTCTGACATCTCTTGGCCAAAGCACGTATGACCTGAAGGGACTACCCTTTATTCTTGGGAATGAGATGATGATTCAGCTTCCAAGCTAATTTCTTTCTATGCATATGTAGAACAAAAGCTGTCATCTGGGCTGAATGTCGTCAATGTAGCCTGGGGCTCTGATATTGGAATAGCCACTGAATGAAACAAGAACATAACACATATCTTTTATGATCTGCATATATTAAG
Source organism: Ornithorhynchus anatinus (assembly GCF_004115215.2). Classification (NCBI taxonomy): domain Eukaryota; kingdom Metazoa; phylum Chordata; class Mammalia; order Monotremata; family Ornithorhynchidae; genus Ornithorhynchus; species Ornithorhynchus anatinus. Next base: position 98,820,314 of record NC_041749.1, read on the forward strand.
AATTTGGAATCTGTGACAATAATGGCTAAATTGATAAGGCTGGTTTTCAAATAAAAGGTAATGGCTCAGTTGGGAAAGAAAATAGCTTGGAAATGAATTTTTAAATGAAGTGAATTGTCTCATGTTTATACTAGGTGTATCCCTAATGGATTTTTTTTTTGCTCTTGTTCTCTGCTTTCCCCCCAGAGTTGTAGAACTATGGAACCAACTTCATTCAAGTTCAGATAGTCATACAACCAAATAATTTGGCCTTTTTAAGATGTGAGAAAATCATTTCTTACTTCAATTGTCTAAATTTTAGTTATGTTGGATCAGGCTGATTTCCAACTCCATACATCCGACTAAATCCCTGATAAAAATGAGCCTGGCCTCAATAGTTTATAATCCTAACCTAACCTAATAGCTAGTTGAAAACCTACATTAGTTTAATTCTCACTGCCAGCTCTATTACAACACTTGTATTAATCACCTTCATATGAAGAGAAGCAGTGGGGCTCAGCAAAAGGAGCCCGGGCTTGGGAGTCAGAGGTCATGGGTTCTAATCCCAGCTCTGCCACTTGTCAGCTGTGTGACTGTGGACAAGTCACTTCACTTCTCTGTGCCTCAGTTACCTCATCTGTAAAATGGGGATTAAGACTGTGAGCCTCACGTGCGACAACCTGATTACCCTGTATCTACCCCAGCGCTTAGAACAGTGCTCTGCACATAGTAAGCGCTTAACAAATACCAACATTATTATTTTATTTGAACTGAACTTGGGGTCACTGCAAAAAGAAACAACAAAACCAAGCATTCTGAATGATAATAAAAGTGATAGCACCTAAAGCGACAGGGAAGGCCTCACAAAAACTTCCAAAGCAAGAGAGAATATCATTAACAAGAACAGTACAATAAATCTTTCTCTTCTGACAGTATGCAAGATTTATTGTTCAGTGCAATTTTTCCACTAATCAGAAAGTCCATGTGATGACACTAGCTTCAGCTGCATTGTTTCTTCAGGAAGATTAATACGTTGATGAAAATCCTCCTTTATATTTCCTTAACCAATTTCAATTCTAACACAAATTATGCTATTTACTGTGGCCTAGCTTGCTATTTCCCCTCTCAGTATCCCACCTGGAGAGTTGCCAGTACTCTACCAATCTCAGCTACAGGTGGGAGAGTCAAGCAGAGGCACACCCATTCCATTCCTAACTTGGGCAGTGTCTGGTGAGTGGAAGGCAATCTACTTTAGGTCAAAACTCACCTTTGCTGGGCAGCAGCAGCATGGGAGAGAGTTGAGGGTGGAGACTCTAGTTGAATGTGCGGAAGAAGACAATGGTAAACCACTTTTGTATTTTTACCAAGAAAATTTTATGGATACACTTCCAGAACGATTGCAGATGGAGGTGAGGCATTCTGGGAGAGATGTGTTCATGGAGTTGCTATGGGTTGGAAACAACTTGACAGCATAAGACAAGACAAGCTTGCTATTTGGTTTCCAAAATGGCACTGTATCCTAACTACGTTTACCATAGTAGACAGAGATACCGGGTTCTACTCCTGCTGGGTAACCTTAGGTGTGCCACTGACATCTCTGGGCCTCTGTTTACTTATCTCCAAAATTGGGGTCAATAATAACCTTAGATGTGCCACTGACATCTCTGGGCCTCTGTTTACTTATCTCCAAAATTGGGGTCAATAATATCTACCTATCTCTGCCCGCAGGGAATTGGTGAGGACAGAAATGAGATATCTGTGCTTTGGAAAATAAAAGTACTACATGAAGGGAGAGTAGGGTGGGAAGAAGGTACAGCAGCAACAAGTGGCTTTGGCATCAACTCTGCCATCTGAGTGTCAAGGCTAGCCTCTCGGGAATAACACCACTCAATACCTGTGCCATCCACGGGGGGTCCTGTCCTGCTCCGTTCCAGTATGCCAAGAAGAAGGTTCAACAGCAGCAGCAGCACTAGTAGTGGCAATAGTAGTAATAGTCATTTTTTATGGTATTTGTTAAGCATTTACTATGTGCGAGGCACTATACTAAGCACTGAGGTCGATACAATCTAATCAAGTTCGACACAGTCCCTGTCCCACATGGGGCTCGTTGTCTTCATCCCTACTTTACAGATGAGGTAACCAAGGCACAGAAAAGTCAAGTGACTTGTCCGAGGGCACACAGCAGATAAGTAGAGGAGCTAGGAGTAGAACCCAGGTCCTTCTGATTCCCAGGCCTGTGCTCTATCCACTAGGCCACACTGTTACTGGTCGTGTTTATTGAACAACCAGTGGGTGTGGTTCACAGTACCAGGTGCTTGGGAAGTACAGAATTCAGAAGTTACAGGTTTAGTTTATCTCTAATTTATCTTATAATCTAATGGGGAAGACAAAATATATTTACAGGAGTGGTCAAAACAACTGAATGCACAATTAAATAGGCATTCATACAGGAGTGCTGAGGATAGGAATAAATAAGTTCATAAGTGCTAGAATTGCTTTATGGGTTTTTACAGCATAGAATGCTGGGAAATTAATCGGGAAAGGCTTAATGGAGGAGGTAGAACTTCAGGAGGGCTTTGCGTGTGGGAAGAGCTGTGATATGTCACATTTGGGAAGGGCGAGAATTCCAAACCAGAGGGACCCTTCTCTTCCGACGCTGGATTCACACAACTCTGGGAGCTTTTATCTACAACTTTCTGACCCTATGACTCTTTCTACCATGGCATGTCCCACGATTCCTGCTTATGAAAATAATCTTTTATTTCCTCAAAAAAAATTGGAGGGCGGCAGATTATATGATGGAGGCAATTATATGAGCGAATATGGTAGCAGTACATGGCTGCAATAATCTGTTCAAAAGAATTTCCCAATTCCTCAAATTACACACCCCCAAACCACAGAGTACTCATTACCACAAAATCTCTGCCTATGAAAATTGTGAAATGGGAGCCCTGGTAACTGGCCAGCTCTCCAGTGGTTCTTCATCTCCCAGTCTTCAGTCTTGCTATCTACAGTGGATATGGATCTGGAAGGACCCGTGGCTGGTTTCTGTACTGGCAGCTCCTCACCTGAGCTGATATTCAGGCCTGTTGCTAGTTTCTGCTGTGGTAACAGTCTTCTTCAAGTAGTGCTGATGCTGGAGCTATCACTAGACTTCACCGTGGGAGGCGTTCCCCACCAATATCTATTGACATGCACTTCCAGGTTCCTTTCTTTGACAAGGGCTTGAGGTGCTTCCTGGCTGTAGCTAGTCACCAGAAAATACTGCCTCCCCATAGGTCAGCTACCTCTCAGGAGAAATGTCACAATTTTTTAGTACTTGGGAACCAAAGCGTTGATTTTGTGTTTCAACCACCTAATATCCTGGATGGGGCTGAATATTCTACCACTGTCAAGGTGCTAATGCAATAGCAAAGGAAGTTTTAGTTTTTCTTGTGGGATACCTCTTTTTTTTTAAAAAAAAAGGTATTTCTTAAGCACTTACTGTATGCCAGGTACTGTACTAAACGCTGGAGTCGATACAAGGTTGGACATAGTCCATGTCCCAAATGGGGCTCACAGTCTTAATCCCCATTTTACAGATGAGAGAACTGAGGCAGAGAGAAGTGAAGTTACTTGTCTAAGGTTACACAGCAGACAAATGGTGGAGCCAGGATTAGAGCCCCAGTCTTCAGATTCCCAGGTCCGTGCTCTTTCCACGAGGCCATGTTGCTTCTTTTGATTTGCTTTGGGTGACCTTTCTTTACCATATGCTACAAACATCCCATTTTACCAGGAATTTTATTTGGGGCTGATGAGGGAGGGGAGCTTGACCATGTGGCCTCAACTACTTCCTATCCAGAAGCCATAGAAATAGGGTGGGATTATGTAAAACAGGACCTTTATGAAGTTACACTAAGTCTGACAACCTTCTCAAGTGTAGTAGCCACTTTTTTTGCTTCACTGTATGTTTCCAAGCATCTCATAGAGTGCTTTCTGCTCACAGTAGGAGCTCAATAAATGCAAATGACGATGATGACGATTTGGTTTGGCTACTTTAGCTGGCTTGTGGATTGGCCACTAGGTGGCAGCAAGAACACCCCGGTTACGTAAATGATTTAATTATTTTTTGTGTTCTTCCCTAAAATAATATCTTGGTGGCCTCATATGTGAAAAATAATTTAACTAAGTATTGTTAAATAGTTAATAATAGTAATAGTAATTAGTACCAGTAAATAGTTTGAGGATTTTAAACATAAAAAATTAAGCTCTCCAAATATGTTACTCAATAATAGAAAAAAGAGGGGGATACAGGAGACCAATCAATCAATGGTATTTCCTGAGGACTTACTATGTGCACGGTCCAGTGTTAAACAGTTGGGAGAGTGGAATAGAGTAGGTAGGCACGATCCTTACTCTCAAGGAGTTGACAATCTAGCATGGGAGACAATAACCTCACCTGTAAAATGACCTCATCTGTAAAATGGGGATTAAGATTGTTAGCCCTTTGTGAGACATGGACTGTGTCCAACCTGATTATCTTGTTCTACCCCAGTGCTTAGTACAGTGTCTGGCACATAGCAAGCCCTTAAATACCATAAAAAAACAGCATCTGAACTCTAATATTCTGCATTCTCTCTCTACTGTGACTGCTGTTTGGGAGAGAAGCAGCTGGATAGTTTCATTCCTCAAATCGAAGATGGTAAAAAGAAAAACATTACCTCTATTATGTTTTGTTCTCATCTCTTGTTATGGACAGGGAGCATGTCTGCTAATTTAGTTGTATTGTTCTCTCCCAACCACTTAGTACAGGACTCTGAACATAGTAAGCACTCAGTAAAATTGTAGAAACAATTTTCCTTATATTTTGGCCTCAGGACAGTATATACTATAAAACCATAGCTACGATGGACTTATCAGGTTATGGTAGAAGGCCATAGAAATGCCATTGGTAATACATTTTCTCCTTGTCAAGGCAGATATTAGTTGGGTTTTGAAAAAAACCAGATACCCCATGTGGTTTTAGGTAAGTTCTTATATGTCTGATCAGCCACAACTCTTTATATATTACCTTTAATGTTACTTGAATATAGCCAGTTGGTTAGTTATATCCACCCTTTACCTTTCCTATCTCTACTATGTTACGAAGAGGTGCACTGTACTCTCCCAAGCGCTTATTACAGTGCTCTGCACACAGTTAAGAGCTCAATAAATACCGAGGATTCATTGCTTCGGTCTGAATCCACAGTGGATAGCAACCAGTATTTTCCAATAGACTTTCCAAAGGTCTCTAGCTCTGATCTTGGCAGCTTTGAAAGAAAACTAGATAGCCTGATAGTTTCAACAGTCATCTCCCCACTCTTCTTTCTGAAGACTCTGATTATCTTTGAACTACTGTGGTATTCCTTCAGGACATATTGCATAATGGCACTTACGAAAAAATCTAGGCAGTAAGTTTTTTCCTTATACTAAGATGTTAAATGTAAAATCCAGCCTGATCACAAGTAGTAACCCCCGAGAGCTGAATAATTTTCCTGTAAAAAGTACTGATGGCACTAGAATCACCAGATATTCAAGTTGTATCATTGATAGAACTTGTCACATTGGCATCTGATTCTTGAATGCAAGATGATTCTTCTCACATCAAATCTTTGCTCCATTTATATTTATAGACCATCTCCTGTATATTTAATGTGACATTCACAAGCCAGGGGCAACTACTACAAAGTCTGATGGGACTTTCAACCAGACAAGCTGACCTAGAACAGCTTGTCTTCATTTTTGGAAAGAACACAAAATGAGGGAGGATTTTTCTACCATATAATTATAATTATAATGAATTGGGCACTCACACATCAGGACTGCACAACCTAGACTTAATTTGTATTACAATGTTAATTTTGTGAATAAACAGACTAACCTACTCTGACCTTCAGACTGTGAGAATCTTGGTGAGTTTGACATACTCATGGCACTGGGATATTAAAAGTTGTGAAACAGAACTGTGGAAAAAAGATCTCTATTGGAATAAAACTCCTATTACAGGCTTTGGACACTAAAAATACCATTGCCCTTGATGACATTCATAGTGTATACCCTTAATAGGGTAATATTTTTTGTTACAGCTACTACAAGGAAAGCATTCATCCATGCTAAGAGTTGAGGTTATTATCTCAACCTCATCTGATGTACAAGGAATTCTATTAATGAAATCAAAAAGTTTCGGCTCTCCCGAAAAACTCCTCCTATTTCAGGAGTTATTTGAAAATTTCAACTAGATAGAACTTGTATGTGTTCTACATTAACAGAGGAAAGTGAAAAGGGCACTCGCTGTTTTATACTTTCATAATCTTTAAATCCATTAACAATTTTCATCTGTCTAGAAATATTTTAACATTTTCAACACTTGATGAAGGTATAAATATGCACAATTACATGATAATTACTTACAATGTAATTACTGGGCAAATGCAGCTTTGTTAAAAGATAATCAGATGGTTACTTGTGATCTGTACATTAATTGATAACAGGAAATTTACAATTGCAAATTAACTGCATTATACTTTGAATACCAAGCACAAATTAGAAATTCAACATGGCATGACATCAGAAGCGATGATATTCACCAAGTGAAATGTCAAAAAGTCAGGTTATGCCTCCAAAATGTCATTCTGTCCTCTGTGTTAAAGGATAGCCTGTGCTCATGTTTACATAGTATCCTGTTTCTTCTCATTCAACTAAGCTCAGTTCTTTCAGAATGTGTGTTTTCACTCCACATTTGGATAGAACATATGAGCAGAATTAGGGAATAGTCTTCTTCCAACATTCATTCATTCATTCAATGGTATTTGAATGTTTACTGTGTGTAGAGCACTGTACTAAGCGCTTGGGAGAGTACACTATAACAATAAATGGACATATTCCCTACCCACAAGGTAGGGTATCTGTCTGGGTATAGCATGATGTGGTGTCAGAATCAGTTCTGCGCATGGCATCTAATGCACTGAGTACAAAGTTGAGATCTGCAAGGACATAACCCCACTTGATAGGAGACCTGCATGTGTGCTATGCTGCTGAACTGAATTCATTTTTTATTATTGGAAATATTTTAGTGCTGCCTTCAATTGGGTTATTTTTGCCATTTTTATGACATCTGTACTATAATATTCTCATTAACTTCCATTTCAAATGTTCAGTGCTCAGTTTAGCAATATGTGTCATTGAGGGTACTCCCCAGTGGGAGTTCTTACACACACTCACACCCAGGACCTGTTCTCAGGAAGGAAGCTGAAGATCTGCTTAAAAAAATGATGAGAACGATTCCCCACCCCCCACCCTTCTCCCTCAAAGCTCTTTAGGATGTCCGTTCAGGGTTCTGCATATTTTGTCTGATTCTTGCTAGACAAAAGGATGACTGCAGCAGCTATATGTTGATTTTCTATTGACTTTAGTTTGAGGCTGAGGATGTTTCTCATCACTTTCTTATAATTCAGTGAGGAGACTAATTTCACCATATTGACCTTAGAATGATGTTTATTTTTTCTCTTATTAGTGCTCATATTGAGCATAACTTGTATTACTCTATGCCTGCTTTTCCAAAGCATTGTATTGTTCTTCCTGCACGAAACAATCTGTAAAACACTTAAAAAATGGCATTATTACTATTACTGCTGCTGGTAGATACCTTTGTGCTTTTGCATGTTCTGCAAACCTGTGTATCTGTCAGAGTACCACTATGGCATGCTAAACCTAATCTGCAATCTCTGTTCTTCGAGATAAAAGATTAAGCTCTTACATTCAACAACAACTCTTTAGTTTGTCCCTGTTTAGAATACATATCATGTGTGATCACTGTCCTTTTTCTTTCCTGTGTAGACTAGACATTCCTTTACCCATGTAAACTACCTCAGCCTTAAAAAGCCGGTGACTTCTGTCTTGAAAAGACATAAACTGTTGTTAATAAAGCTTTTGGCAGACAAGGCAATATATCTACCATATCTGTATGGCATGACAATAAATTACTCTTAGGACATAGGGTAGTTCATACTGCTTTGTAATTTCAAATAGCCTACTGTTCCCACTACTGGACACTATTCTCTCCTCCATTTAGATGCACTATTCACTGACTGCCTCTTCTCAATAACCTGCCATTATTCTATAAGCTTTCATATTCCAATGTACTGAAACAACTCTTTTTCTCTTCTTATCAACTATCAAAAAGGGGTGCAGAGCAGAGATACTTAGAATCCTCCCTCCCAAAATCAAGAGTTAATCTGGTCCAGGCTGCAAGCATCATTTCTTTAGCATAAATGACATTCATTCCCCTTAATTTTCAAGATGAATCCAGTCTATCTTATCTAATTAAACAATTTGCAGTAAACTAATTCAGACAACAGGTTTTCAAAGAACAAAGATCGATTTAAGTCTAAAATCAGGAGCAGTGTCAATAACACAGATTGGCTATCAACTACACCTTGTCCACCTTATTTAAAACACAAAAATGAGAACAGTTTCACTACTTTTGGCATATAGTTTATTCAGATGCCTACCTTCTCATGTTGGAAACTCCATGACTAAGCTCTCATTTCTGCATAACCTCTCTTCTGCATCACCTATGCACTTAAATCCACAACCCCTAAGACCTCTGATACTCATCCCAACCCCACTTCACACGTTTAAAAGCCAAAGCCCCACAACCAGGACAAAAACTGGAAAACAATGATATTTTCAGGGTATGGATCCTTGAGATGGAGTAGTTTCTGTATGAGGATAGACTGATAAGATTAAAAATTTTCAGACTCCATTCCCGGTCTCAATTTTGAGTTAATTTATTGTAACACTGTGTGCATTTGAGGATCTTCCGTTCTCTTATTTCAAAACAGTAAATTCCCTATTCTGAACTCTGCCTCCATTCTGTAGAACTGCTGCATGCTGTTTCTTGAATTCACAAATCAAATCTAAAAGAAGAATATCAATCAGTGGTATTTATTGAGCATATATTGTGTGCAGACCACTGTTACTAAGCACTTGGGAGAGTACACTACAACACAGTTGGTTGACATATTCCCTGCCCACAAGGAGCTAACAGTCTCAAACAAAGGACTGGGAGTCAGGAAACTTGGAATCTAGTTCTGATTCCACCTCTTGCCTGCTCTGTGTCCTTGGGCAAGTCACTTAACTTCTCCCTGGGTCAGTTTACTCATCTAGAAAATGCAGACATCCCCTCTCAGGGTCACACCTGGGGTGTTTCCAATACTCTAGCAGTCTCAGTTACAGGACAGAGAGTCAAGCAGAGGTCTATCCATTCCATTCCTAGCTTGGGCAGTGTCTGCTGAGTGAAAGGCAATCTGCTACAAATCAAAACTCACCTGTGCTGCGTGGCAGCGGCATGGGAGAGAGTCGAGGGCGGAGACTCGAGTTTACTGCGCGGAGGGCAGCGATGGTAAACCACTTCTGGATTTTTACCAAGAAAACTTTATAGATACACTACCAGAATGATTGCAGATGGAGAGCAGGGCGTTCTGGGAGAGATGTGTCTGTGGTGTCGTTATGGGCTGGAAATGACTTGACAGCATACGACAAGATAAAATCCAGACAACCTACCTGTTCTCCCTCCTCCTTAGACTGTAAACCCTGTGTGGGACAGGGAGTGTGTCAGATTGGATTGCATTTGTATCTAACACAGTGCTTAACACACAGTAAACACTTTAATACTATCATTATATTCCACTGATTTTTAGAAGGATGGGGTTATTGAATGGATGAATGGAGGACAAAAAAGAAGCAAACTAATGAGTGAGAATATAATGTAGGGTATGTAGTTAACTAAAAGAGAGGAAAGGGCATTCCCTAATTTGTAAGGCATCTAACTAGCAGAGTCAGGTGACCCAAGGTTAAACATAAATGATGGTTAAGGCTTGTTAGGAAGAATGAGTCAACTAATTGATGGAAACATCAGACTGAACTTAAATGACCTTATTATTCTTCAGTGGAAAAAAGTTCACAGGAGGCCAACAGTAGTGAGTTTTGAGAAGTTTCCCCCATAAAATGTGATATTTTCTCAATGTTCAAATCTATACACTACAAACCACCTCTAACAGAATTCTGGATCAGATGAGAAGATGGAAGGAATACAGCACATACTTATTGGAAAGGCTGTACAATAATCCTCTGACAAAGACTTTGAGATGGATCGTTAGAATGCATGTCAGATTCTCTGTCTACTGTCTGATCAGTAGGGCTCAGAATGTGATGTCTCTAATAGGGAAGGTAGGGGAACCAACAATTTTATGCAATTATGATATCTTCTTTCCTTTAGAATTGAACTGACATTTCATAAAGGGGAATATACACAACTTCTAATGACAAGTTTTGCAAGATCTAAGACACAGGGAGTGTTTACACTGTTTACAGTGTACAGAGCACTGTATTAAGCATTAGAGTACAATACAGCACAGTTGGTAGATATGTTCCCTGCCCACAAGGAGCTGACAGACTAGAGGTTTCATACCTTGAAAATATCTAATTATGAGCTATGTAAGACTGCTGTTGTATTGTACTCTCCCAAGTGCTTAATACTAATAATAATAATGGTATTTGTTAAGCACTTACTATGTGCCAGGCATTGTACTAAGCGCTGGGGTAGATACAAGGAAATCAGATTGGACTCAGTCCCTGTCCCACATGGGGCTCACAGTCTTAAACCCCATTTTAAGGATGAGGTAACTTAAGCACAGAGAGGTAAAGTGACTTACCTAAGGTCACACAGCAGACAAGTGGAGGAGCTGGGATTAGAACCCATGACATCCTGACTCCCAGGCCCGTGCTCTATCCAGCACAGAAAACACTCAATAAATACCACTGAGTGACTGATTGATAAATATTCTCCTTATACATTGATTTTTGAATTAAAAAAAAAGCACGGAGCAGTTCTACAGAAAGGAGACAGAGTTCAGAAGAGGGAATTTACTTTTTTGAAGCAAGAACAGAACAGCAGGTGCCCCAGTGGATATACCCATTAACCAAGTGAACTAAAAATTGAGACTGGGAATGGAGATTCTGAAAACATTTAATTTTGTCAGTCTATCCTCATGAAGAAATTACTCCATCATTCTCCAGCTCTAGGACGTCCTTCCTTCTAGGATGTGGTGACTAGAACGACACACAGCAATCCATCTCTTTAATTTATAGTGGTCCTCGTACTCAAAGATGCCACTGATGGTGAAGTTTCCCTATCTATTAGTGCGTGTGTGTCTGAAAAGTCCATGGTGCACATACAAAGACTGACTCTTGCTGTGCTACTACATTTGTTATTTGGAGGTCATGGTACCCTTTTGGTTTTTGCTAATTCTGTTGTATTGTAATGATAATAATAATAATGATGGTATTTGTTCAGCGCTTACTATGTGCAAGCACTGTTCTAATCACTGGGGTAGATACAAGGTATTCAGGTTGTCCCCACATGGGGTTTACAGTCTTAAGCCCCATTTTACAGATGAGGGAACTGAGGCACAGAGAAGTTAAGTGACTTGCCCAAAGTCACACAGCTGACAAGTGGTGGAGCCGGGATTAGAACCCATGACCTCTGACTCCCAAGCCCGGGCTCTTTCCACTAAGCCAGGCTGCTCCCCTCTGCACATAGTAAGTGCTCAATAAGTACCAGATTGATTTGATTGATTTTTGCCTCCTAATCTTATTATCCTTAAAGAGGTTCCGCTCCCATACAGCCAATTTTCTCCCCTGATTGCAGTTGCGCCGTGCTGGTCTATCGATGACAACTCCCCCCTAGACTGGGAGATCATTATGGGCAGGGAATACATCCACTGATTCTGTTCTATTGTACTCTTCCAAGTGCTTGGTACATTTATTCATTCTTTCAATCGTATTTATTGAGTGCTTACTGGGTACCAAACACTGTACTAAATGCTTGGAATGTACAATTTGGCAACAGATAGAGACAATTCCTGCCCAACAACAGGCTCACAGTGCCCTGCACATAGTGAGTGTTCAATAAATACCATTGATTGATTAATAACTGACAGCCTGCTTTGGGTTGGGATGCAGCATCTTAAGCTTTGTTTTCCCAGGTGTTTTATTTAATGACAGAACTATGCTATTTAATTAGTTATTCATTCCTTCCTGAGATTGCCCTGCATTATGCTGATAAACAGATGAGACAAGTAGGACAGATGTCATAGGTGCATGGCATTCATTCACTCAATAGTATTTATTGAGCGCTTACTATGTGCAGAGCACTGTTCTAAGACACCTCTTACAATGAATTATTTAGCTCTGATATCTTCTACTTCTTACCACCTCATTCACTTCTTGGGATATCCTATTTGATGAAGTACCTTTTATATATAACCACTACACAGTTCTGAGTCTACCAGTTAATTGCTTTGGGGGAATCAACTGAAAATACCTTATTAATAATAATAATGGTATTTGTTGAGTGCTTACTATGTGCTAAGCAGTGCTCTAAGCGCTGGGGTAGATACAAGGTAAGCAGGGTATCCCACTTGGGGCCCACAGTCTTAATCCCCATTTTACAGATGAGGGAACTGCAGCACAGAGAAGTTAAGTGACTGGCCCAAAGTCACACAGCTGATAAGTGGCAGAGGCAGGATTAGAACCCAGACTGTGAGCCCGTTATTGGGCAGGGATTGTCTCTATCTGTGGCCAAGTTGTACATTCCAAACGCTTAGTACAGTGCTCTGCACATAGTAAGCTCTCAATAAATACTGTTGAATGAATGACTTCTGACTCCCAAGCATGTGCTCTTTTCACTAAACCACGTTGCTTCTCAACCTTAATAATAATAATATTAATAATAATAAAGTTGGTATTTGGTAAGTGCTTACTATATGCCAAGCACTGTTCTAAGCACTGGGGTAGATACAGGGTAATCAGATTGTCCCACATGAGGCTCACAGTCTTAATCCCCATTTTACAGATGAGGTAGCTGAGGCACCAAGAAGTGAAGTTACTTGTCCAAAGACACACAGCTGACAGGTGGTGGAGTCGGGATTAGAGCCCATGACCTCTGACTCCCAAACCCTTGTTCTCTCATACTGAGCCACGCTGCTTCTCAAGTGGTTCAACATTAATAGGAAATTAAGGAATTTAAATCACATCACTCTCATTTTCCTGCTGTGTGACCTTGGGCAAGTCACTTAAATTCTGGGCTTCAGCTTTCTCATTTATAAAATGGGAACCTGTTTTCCTCCCCCCTTAGACTCTGAGCTCCTTGTGGGACAGAGACTATGTCTGATCTGATTATCCTGCATTTACCACAGTGCCTATCACAGTGCTTGGTAATAGTGCTTAAAGTGCACAATTATCATCATCATCCTCATCACTATTAATTACAACAATATTAAAAAGTTAAAACATCGACTATTTTCCATTTGGTTTATAGCAATACTGGCCATTCTTTATCTTGTAATAGATCCTTGGGAGAAAAAAAAAGATAAAAAAACTATTATCTTTGGTTTCCTGCATGTTACACTCTTCTCAAATCTTGAAAGGAGGATATCCAAACAGAAAGGAAGAGAAAAATCATGAGAGATGTTTCAGTAGTGTCAGATTTGGGGCAGGTTGTTTCAGCCATCTCTCAAGTACAATTACTATGAGCATGACTGCTTTCCTTAAGTGTGCTTTGAATAAAGTACTTGGGTATCTTCATGGTCTCAACGTGTCTATCTCTTGCCTAAATCACAGTGATCAGCACAGAATGATTAAGTACCATATGCTTTGAGTTCTGTGAGTTAAACCTGACTCTCTACTTGAGACTTCTGGCTGTTTCACAGGGACACATAGGGTAAAAGCAAAACAGCAGATCACAAATTTCTATTAGCATACTTATACCAAACCAGTAACCAAGCACTAGACTTTGAAATGCTAAAGTGTCACTGTGGTATCCCCTTTTAGGTGAGCTATTAAGCCAAGAACTAGGACCATAGACTTTTAAAAGACTATGACCTTTTTTCTTTTTTTTGTCATCATGTAGGCATACTTCATAATTCCTATGTTCATTACATTCCAACAAAATATTTTTATAAATCAGTTCATAAGTTCAATGCCGTGTCCAGAAGAGGATGCATCTAAAGGGTGGGTAAATGTAATTTGTTTCCATTGTTTACTGGAGCCCAAGATGATAGGAAGCAATTTTGTCCAGATCTTGTCTTGTCTTACGCTGTCGAGTCAACTCTGACCCATAGTGACACCATGGACAGATCTCTCCCAGAACACTCCACCTGCAATTGTTCTGGTAGTGTATCCATAGAGTTTTCTTGGTAAAAATATGGAAGCAATTTACCATTGCTTCCTTCCGCGCAGTAAACTCGAGTCTTCACCCTCGACTCTCTCTCATCCCACTGCTGCCCAGCACAGGGGAGTCTTGACTTGTATCAGATTGCCTTCCATTCTCTAGCCACTGGCCAAGCTAGGAATGGAATGGATATGTCTCTGCTTGACTCTCCCTCCCATCGTTGAGACTGGTAGAGTACTGGAAACTCTCTAGGTGTGACCCTGAGAGGGGCTTTGTCCAAATAGTGGGGAAAAAAATGAATGGTGAAAATGATATATTCCTGGTTGGTTGTGGTGATTGCTCTTGGTGAAAATAAGAGATTAATGTTTTAAATTAGTGAAGGACAGGGACAAAAAAGCCAAAAAAAACCCTAAGCTGTATACAAAATATTTTTTATTAATTAACCAATTAAACAATGGTATTTACTGTGTGAAGACCATTGTACTAAGAGCTTGGGAGACATATTCCCTGCACACAAGGAGCCAGACAATAAGGGACTGGAAGATACTAACAAATGAAAAGCACAAAGCTATTGCTTAATTCTATTGGTGTCAATTCCTCATTTATAAAAATCTACCAGTAAATCTGAAAAATCCTGTAAAAGATATTTATGTTCTTCTATACTAGTAATATTAGAATCAGAAAGAAATGAAGGGGAAGGAAGCATGTTATGGATACGTGGAAGAGATACAGCATGGTCTAGTGGAAAGAGCACGGGCCTAGGAGTCAGAAGACCTGGGTTCTAATGGCTCCACCACTTGCCTGCTATGTGATCTTCAGCAAGTCATTCAATTTCTCTGTGCCTCAGTTTTCTCACCTGGAAAAGGAAGATTCAATGTCTGTCCTTTCCTCTTCTTAGACTGCTCACAATCCCATTTAGGATGGGGACCATGTCCAATCCTATTATCTTGTATCTACCCCAGAGTTTAGTACGGTGCTTGGGACGTGGCAAGCGCTTAACAAATATCATAATTATCATTATTATTAAGAGACCACCAGGCATTGAATAACATGGCCTAGAAAGTTGAAAAATGTTTTTTGTGAACTAAAGTGTGCTGTACTTCTGTGGAGAAAAAGTTACTGAGAATGATTTCTACACCAAATGGAATGAGATTCTGAGGCTAATTTAAATGTTTAATTTGCATAGCTGTCAATTTAAAAATCTGCATAAACTTACTAAACAAATACTTGCTGTTCCCAATGATTAAATGAAATCTGGGTTAACTTTATAATCCTGCAAAACAACAGAATAGCACTGCTGAAGGTGTTGACAATCAAATTAGTTAAGAAGAACATATATTTGTTCTATCTGGACCTCTATATATAAAAGGACTAATATACAGACTAAATAACTAGGCCCATAGGGAATACATTTTTGCATTCTGGATAACACCCTTCAAATAGGAAAAAAAAACTTCAGGAGGTCTTCACCCACACCCGCTAGAAATATGATTCTGATTAGAGCTGGTTGGAGCAAGCAAAAGAACTTGAAAATGGTTGACTAAAATAGAACTTAGCAGAACTAAGGTAGAAAGAATAGAAAACAGGTTACATACTGCAGCCTAAATATAAAAGCCTTTCTCAGCTTGTTAGAGAGAAAGTACAGTTTGCATTATAAAGGTACATATATGAGCCCATGCTCAGCATTTTGTTGCTTTATTTTCACAATTCTTATGGTACACTATTCTTTCTCACTTAGAAATTCGAAAAAACTAAACCACCACCCCCACCTCCTCTTGAATTAGAGCTCCCTGCCAGTTCAAACTTGCTGCCTCACCATCTGAAGTCATTTGACTGCAATGAAGTGTGGGCTAAGATTTAGAAAGGCAACAATATCTTCTGACCATTATCAATTGACTATGAAACCTAGACTCCTTCAGTGAGAAGACCCTTATCCATATTACATGGCTGGCCCAGGGCATTGTCAATGTGGTGGAATATATTTCAAATTACACATACACATATATATATATATAATGTTGGTATTTGTTAAGCGCTTACTATGTGCAGAGCACTCTTCTAAGTGCTGGGGTAGATACAGGGTAATCAGGTTGTCCCACGTGAGGCTCACAGTTAATCCCCATTTTACAGATGAGGTAACTGAGGCACAGAGAAGATAAGTGACTTGCCCAGAGTCCCACAGCTGACAAGTGGCAGAGCTGGGATTTGAACCCATGACCTCTGACTCCCAAGCCCCGGTTCTTTCCATTGACCCACGCTTTATATTGGGGGGGGGGGGAGGGCACATGTGTGGCATCTGGGTTTTTTTCCTTTACTTGACTTGAAGCCAAGCTAAATGTACAGATAATGATTTTATATTACCCAGAATAATTTCTAATAGCTACTTGAATAATGTATAAATCTTTATTCCAATTTGAAAATGCTTTTACTAATGGGGCTGGTAATTGCATTTATAAGTATGGATGAAAGAGATACATACTTTACAGTCCTTTCCAGCTACCTATGTGTATATGCATTTACGTAATCTTAACAAGTGCCATACGATTTCAAGCACCATAATTTATTATTTAAGAAATGAAGTTATTTTTACAAAAGAGCTATTTCCTTACCACACTACTAGAAAAAAGGGTCCATTTTAAGAATATAATTTGAAGGTTGTCTACAATATGAAACATATTTTCATTCCCACTTCCCCAAATTATCAGGAGACGGGTTTCTATCTCGTAAATTCAGTTTAATAGATGATATGCAGCTCTTTCCCCCAGCTGCTGAGGAGCCACAGTGGGGATATACGAAATAGTTATTACAGTCAGTGGCTGGTTCTGCAGAGCTAAAGTGAAATGGAAGATTGAGTAGTTTTATAGTTACTTCAGACAAGGAAAATTGCATAATATTTTAATATATGCATGCAAACTATATGCATATACACAGATGTATATATATATACACACATATTTGTATGCATGCAGGGATATAAAGGACAACTATATACATGTTATATCCCTGCATGCATACAAATATGTGTGTGGCTAAAAGAACCATATATGACTTACATTCTATTCCTCACAGTAAGTGCACAGAGACTGTCTTTGGCTGCCCTGATATGTTTATTGCCTGCAACACTCATCACTGTTTTTCTAAGCTGCATCTTTCCAAAGTCTTCTCTTTTTGAGGTCTCTGCTCAAGGAAAGCTATGCTTTGGTGATGATTGCTGCATACCAGAATGGTCCATCTGCTGCTTTTGTTTCCTAACAAAACATCTTCTCCTATGGCACATTTAAAGTGTACCTTACAGACATATCTTTAAAATATTTGCCCCAACTTGTATATGTACATCCCACTTCAGTTCCTCAAAATCATCATCACCATTGGTATTTATTGAGTGCATGCTGTGCTACTGGGAGCAAACAATCAAAGTAGGAAAATAATCCCTGCCCTCGATGAGTTTAGCATCTAATGGCGGACACAGGCAGGTGGCAGAGCTGGGATTAGAACCACAGGGATTAGAACCTTGTTATCTTTCCACTAGGCCAAGGCGTATTACCTGTCCTCTCTGGGACAGGGACGATGTCTAACCTGATTATCTTTGTGTGTACCCCAGTGTTTAGTACAGTGCTTGGCACATAGTACTTTACTACTACAATTATCATTATCATTACATGGTTTTAAAAGTGTTGAGTTACTCGGCAGCCTCTGCTAACATTAAGCATAGGTTCCATATGAGCTTGTCTTGTTCACATTTGAAACAAAATCAAAATCATGGCCTCTATTCTTTTCCAAAATCACCTTGCTCTGAGCTGACATACCTATTTTGAGCATTTTTTTGCTGAAAATAGCAAAGCAAATAATATTGTGCTCCCATTTTAAGGAGGAATCATAAGTAAAATAGGCATATTTCATCAAACACTAGGAGAAAATATCTAATTCACTTAAAAGTATTCGCTGAAGTAGCACTAGATTACAGAATGGAAAAAATTTACCATAATTTAACAAGCAGGAAATATTTAGGAATGAAAATCAACTACATTTTGGAAGCTTTTGAGCAAGGCAGGCCGTCTCTGGGAATTGCAGGGGCCAGGGCAAATAGACACAAAAACATGAAATCCAGATATGCTCATCAGCATGTATAAATATATAGAGATATTCTGCACTACATGTAAACAGTATTCAACAATGCTAGGGAGAGAAGCAAAGCACAAAATCTGTAATCAAACTTGAACGAAAATTGCAGGCTTTTTTCCCCCATCTCTCACCCCCAATGATCTGGCCACCTATTTCCTCACGAAAATCAACACAATCAGGTCTGAGCTCCCCAGAGTCACCCCTCCGCCTCTCCCCTCCCCTCCACCAACCCTCTCCCCTACTTTCCCATCCTTCCCTGCAGTTTCCTCAGAGGAGATCTCCTCCTTCCTCTCAAGTGCCATCCCCTCCACCTGCGCCTCGGACCCCATTCCCTCTCACCTTCTTAAAACCATCGCCCCTGCCCTCCTCCCTTCCTTAACTTCTATTTTTAACCACTCAATCTCCAATGGCTCCTTCCCCTCTGCCTTCAGACATGCCCACGTCTCCCCCATCCTAAAAAAAACCCACTCTTGACCCCACTTCCCCCTCCAGTTATCACCCTATCTCCCTACTACCCTTCCTTTCCAAAATCCTAGAACGAGTCGTCTACAATCGATGATTAGAATTCCTTAACTCCCATTCTCTCCTAGACCCCCTCCAATCTGGCTTCCGTCCCCTCCACTCTACTGAGACTGCTCTCTCTAAGGTCACCCATGACCTCCTTCTTGCCAAATCCAATGGCTCTTACTCCATTCTAATCCTCCTTGACATCTCTGCTGCCTTTGACACTGTCAACAATCCCCTCCTCCTCCATACCTTATCTCACCTTGGCTTCACGGACTCCGTCCACTCCTGGTTCTCCTCTTATATTATCTTACCTCTCTGGCCGGTCATTCTCGGTCCCCTTCGCTGGCGCCTCCTCCCCCTCCCATCCTTTAACTGTTGGAGTTCCTCAAGGGTCAGTTCTTGGCCCTCTTCTGTTCTCCATTTACACTCACTCCCTTGGTGAACTCATTCGCTCTCATGGCTTTGACTATCATCTCTACGCAGATGACATGCAGATCTACATCTCCGCCCCTGTCCTCTCCCCCTCCCTTCAGGCTCGCATCTCCTCCTGCCTCCAGGATGTCTCCACCTGGATGTCAGCCCGCCACCTAAAACTCAACATGAGCAAGACTGAGCTCCTCATCTTCCCTCTCATACCCGGTCCTCTCCCAGACTTGCCTATCACCGTGGATGGCATGACCATCCTTCCCGTCTCTCAGGCCCGCAATCTCGGTGTCATCCTTGACTCGTCTCTCTCGTTCACCCCACACATCCTATCCGTTACCAAGACCTGCCGGTTTCACCTTTACAATATCGCCAAGATCCGCCCTTTCTTCTCCACCCAAATGGCTACCTTACTGCTATGGGCTCTCATTATATCCCGGCTAGACTACTGTGTCAGCCTTCTCTCTGACCTCCCTTCCTCCTCTCTCGCCCTGCTCCAGTCTATTCTTCACTCCGCTGCCCGGCTCATCTTCCTGCAGAAACGATCTGGGCATGTCACTCCCCTTCTTAAACAACTCCAGTGGTTGCCTATCAACCTCCGCTCCAAACAAAAACTCCTCACTCTAGGCTTCGAGGTTCTACATCACCTTGCCCCTTCCTACCTCTCCTCCCTTCTCTTTTCTACCGCCCACCCCGCACACTCTGCTCCTCTGCCGCCCACCTCCTCACCGTCCCTCAGTCTCGCCTATCCCGCCGTCGACCCCTGGGCCACGTCCTCCCGCGGTCCTGGAACGCCCTCCCTCCTCACCTCCGCCAAACTGATTCTCTTCCCCTCTTCAAAACCCTACTTAAAACTCACCTCCTCCAAGAGGCCTTCCCAGACTGAGCTCCTCTTCTCCCTCTACTCCCTCTACCACCCCCCCTTCACCTCTCCGCAGCTTCACCCTCTTTTCCCCCCATTTCCCTCTGCTCCTCCCCCTCTCCCTTCCCATCCCCTCAGCATTGTATTCGTCCGCTCAACTGTATATATTTTCATTACCCTATTTATTTTGTTAATGAAATGTACATCGCCTTGATTCTATTTAGTTGCCATTGTTTTTACGAGATGTTCTTCCCCTTGACTCTATTTATTGCCATTGTTCTTGTCTGTCCGTCTCCCCCGATTAGACTGTAAGCCCATCAAACGGCAAGGACTGTCTCTATCTGTTGCCGACTTGTTCATCCCAAGCGCTTAGTACAGTGCTCTGCACATAGTAAGCGCTCAATAAATACTATTGAATGAATGAATGAATGAATGAACATAAGAAATATTTTCTCGTGCAGAGTAATGAAAACCGTGAATGCTCTGAAAATGTACTTATTGATACTGAGATGTTTTCTTAAAGTGTAACATAAAATATACAATATCAATTTTCAGTTATTTTGGATTTAATGATTGACAGAATAGAATTTTCTCCCAAAGAAGTGACTGATGTTTCTCGCTTCAAGCAAAAACATTATCGTAGTCAGTTTCGCACATGTAGTGAGATTGATAGAGAGAAAGGACAGTACAGAATGGAAAGAAGAAAACTTGGGGAAGAGGAAGGACAGAGATGGAGAAGTGTTAAAGACTTTTACTGGAATCAATTAGTTGAAAAATAAAGTGTTTGCGTATGAAAATGCAGAAAGCACTAATTTAGAATAACTGAAAAGAATGATCACTGTCATGAATAATCACCATTATCAATCAACAGTTACTAACAGCTCACCTGGTCCGCAGCTCTATGCCAGACAGGGATACAGTACAAGTGCAGAATGCTATTTTTCTGAAAGTCACAAAAGTGAAAAGTATTTTAGATATACTTTACTGCAAACATGCCTTCTAGGAGCAGGAGGGGTGAAGACTGATGTAACTGTTACCCTTCAACTGGGAACCCATTCTAGATGGATTTGCTGGGAGGGGGGTGTGGATTTCAACATTGTTTCTAGGAAAAAAAGGATATCCCTGTTATCCCTTCACAAACAGGCTTTCTCCAGGATGTTAAGTCAGTCTCAATTCATGAGACAGTCCAAAGCATGCTCAAGAAAAGGGTCAAGACCCACGACGAGGAGAGATCTAATGGGCAAAGCTCAGAAGATGCAGCTGATGATGCAGGAGGCTACGGGCTCTCCCTTTCTGGCTTGCAAACTTTACTAAATGCAGATCAAGTCCTGAGATGCTTTAGCTTGACTGCTATTGTTCTCCTACACTCCCTCCCACCTATATCCCCCTCCAAGGCTTGGACTGTCTCACATGTTTGTGATCATGATTTTCAACTAGGAGAAATACAAACAAGCAAATAATATTGGTTTCAATATGTGACCTACCAAACATAAAAGCTTACAGGTGTGCTTATCTTGAGACTGCTAAATTGGTCTTTTTGTTTTGATTTGTTCCAGGAGATACAAAGAAAATTCAGAAGCAGCATTGTGTATGAGAGAACTCTACATTGCAGACACTGCAGCAGTTGAAACCCAAACAAAGCAATTTCTCTAAGCAAAAGTACCTCAGCAGGTAAAGTTTCTTCTTTTGATTTATAGAAAAATGCTACATTAATTTTGTTTTAAAATTCTTAATTACTAATTCACTAACTTAAGTGGTGCAAATGATATTCGAAGCCAAAAGCTGATTATGTTCAAAGCTTTAGAGGGCTATTGGCCTACGTGTGATTAATTACACTAACCAATATAGTCATTGATTTGATCATTTATAGAATAATTAACCAAGAATTCAAGTCATGTGCACAAAAACTAACACTATGACAAATGATCCTGTCACGCAGTTGCAAGAGGGGCAATCTAACCACTCCATCGTTTTTTCTCTTGTCCTATTTCCTAGCTTGTTCCAGTTGTTCTGTTCTTAAATCCTCATTTTCAGCTATTTTTAAAAAAACAGTTAAAAGCTTGCCACATTACTGTACTTCATCCTAACATCTCTCAGCCAGAAAGTGGCACTGCTTTCAGTTGTCTGGATTCTGAAGGATAATGGTAGCGGTAGGTATGAGAAGAGATTTAGAGTGACAAAGGCAGAGTTGCTAAGCCCAAAGCCCGACTCTAATAATTCCTATATGGGTTCAAATGCTTTAGGCTGATAAATGTGTAGGCTTCTTTAGGAAACAAAAATGGTGTAATATTGAATATATCCAGGCAAAACCAAAATAACAGCCAACCTAATATGATATAGCATCTACTGAGCCCAGTTTTTCGGATGTGGGTCGTGGACTCACTGTTTCAGCCCAATTTCATTCCAACCTGCCAGAAGGAAAAGTCAAGTTTTCAAAGAGAGGAAATGTTTGTAAATGTTTGAGGAAATAGACATCAGAGAGGGTGGCACACCAGCGAGTCGACTCCCAACTCAGAAGAATTTTCTACTCTAGTCAAAACTTTTGAAGCAAAACTATTTTCAGATTTGCTAATTGTAAGATTTTAATTGTTGCATATATGAGTTGGTTTTACAATCATTCCATACTTGAGAAAGGTTCAAATGGACTTCTATAAAACATTCACTATGATATCATTACATTACAATGCATTGCATGCAGTGGTCATGGCAAATTTTTAACCGCTTCAGGGAGCTGAAGGTCTGAAGCTGCCCCTGACAGCAGTTGGGCTCCATACTCCTCCAGGTTGAAAAGTCTGCTATCACCACTGGGATTCAACGCTTGGGTGCCACTTTGCATGCAGTCCCCCGAGCCAGAAACATAAATGACCAGTGGGAGTAGCAAGGTGGTCTAGTGTAAAAAGCAGGGGCCTGGGTTCAAATCCCACTCTGCCATTTGCCTGCTATGTGACTTTGGAAAAGTCATTTCATGTCTCTGTGCCTCAGTTTTCTCATCTATAAAATAGGGGTTAAACACCTGTTCTCCCTCCACATTAGGCTATGTTGGACACAGATTGGGTCTGATCTGATTATCTTGTACCTACCCTAGTACTTAGTTCAGTGCTTAGCAAATAAATGCCACAATTATTAGAAGTAGTAGCAACAGCAACTGGCCACTAGAGCCCAAGGGAAAGATCTTCTACAGAACTTTCTTTTAGCTCCTTTTTTTTTAATGGTATTCGTTAAGCACTTGCTATGAGCCACGCATTGTACTAAGTGCTGGGGCAGATAGAAGATAAGCAGGTTGACACAGTGCCTGTCCCACATGGGTCTCACAGTCTTAATCCCCATTATACAGATGAGGTAATGGCAGCACAGAGAAGTTAAGGGACTTGCCCAAGGTTACACAGTAGACAACTGGCAGATCTGGGATTGGAACCCAGGTCCTCTGACTCCCAGGCCCGTGCTTTTTCCACTAGATCATGCTGTTTCTGGTCTTTCTGCCCCAGTCTAGCTCTGTCTGTCCCTTTTCCTGCTGCTTTCTCCTCCTAATTTAGGACCACTATACACTCACATTAATACTGTATATGCAATAAAGATTGGCCTGTTCAATTTCTTTCCCTTTTGTCCTATTTAACAATGTATTACACTCTGTATTGGACTCACTTCTCCCTCCAAATCAAGCAAAAATTTATCACAATTAGCTTCAGGGCTCTCCAGAACTTTCCATGGCTCTCCCCATCTTATGTTTCAGCTTTTTTTTAAACCTATTATTCCCAACTCAATCAATCAATGAATCATATTTATTGAGTACTTACTGTGTGAATTGCACTGTATTAAGTGCTTAGGCGAGTATAATATAACAATGTAACAGAATTGGTAGACACATTCCCTGCCCACAACGAGGTTACAGTCAAGAGGGGGAGACAGACATTAATATAAATTTGAAAAATACTGATATGTATATATGTTGCCCTAGAGCTTGTGGAAGGGGGTGAATAAAAGAAGAAAATCAGGTTGATGCAGAAGGGAGTGGGAGGAGAGGAAAGGAGGGCTTAGTCAGGGAAGACTCTTGGAGGAGATGTGCCTTAATTAAGGCTTTGAAGGAGGGGTATTTAATTGTCAGATATGAAGAAGGAGGGCATTCCAGGCCAGAGGCAGGATGTGGGCAAGAGGTTGGTGGCAACATAGAAGCGATCCAGGTACCATGAGTAGGTTGGCATTAGAGGAGTGAAGTGTATCGGCTTGGGTTGCAGTAAGAAAGCAGCAATGTGAAGTAAGAGGGTGCAAGGTGATTGAGTGATTTAAAGCCAATGGTGATGAGTTTTTGTTTGATGCAGAGGCAGATGGGCAACCACTGGAGTTTCTTGAGGAGTGGGGAAACATGGCCTGAGTGCTTTTGTAGAAAAATGATCCAGGCAGCAGAATTAAGTATGGACTGGAGCGGGGAGAGACAGGAGGCAGGGACGTCAGCAAGGAGGCTAATGCAGTAATCAAGGCAGGATAGAAGAAATGCTTGGATTAACATGGTAGCAGTTTGGATTGGGAGGAGAGGGAGGATTTGGCAATGTTGTAAAGGTTGAACTGACAGTATTTGCTGAGAGATTGATTATGTGTGTTGAATCAGAGTGATGAGATGAGGATAACGTCAAGGTTATGGGTTTGTTTGACAGGGAGGATAGTGGTGCCATCTTTAGTGATGGGAAAGTTGCGGGAGGACAGGGTTTGGGTGGGAAGATGAGTTCTGTTTTGGACATGTTAGAGATGATGGGAAGACATCCAAATAGAGATGTCTTGGAGGCAGAAGGAAATGTGAGACTGTAGAGAGGGAGAGAGACCAGGGCTAGAGATACAGGTTTGGGAATCATCCTCATAGAGGTAGTAGTTGAAGCCATGAGTGGAAATCACTTCTCCAAGGGAGTGGGTGTAGATGGAGATTAGAAGGGGACTCAGGACTGAACCTTGAGGGACTCCCACAGTTAAAGGGTGGGAGGCAGAGGAGGAACCCATGAAAGAGACTGAGAATGAGCGGCCAGAGAGATAGGAGGAGAACCAGGAGAGGATGTGTACATATCTGTGATTTATTTACATTAATGTCTGACTCCCCCTCTAGACTGTAAGCTTGTTGTGGGCAGGGAATGTGTCTCTTTATTGTTATACTGTACTCTCCCAAGCGCTTAGTACAGTCCTCTGCACTCAGTAAGTGCTCAATAAATAGCACTTATTGATTGAATGAATGAATGAATGAAGCCAAGGTTAGATAATGTTTCGAAGAGAAGAGGTTGGTCAACAGTGTCGAGAGCAGCTGAGAACTTGAGGAGGATGAGGATGGATTAGAGGCTGTTAGATTCGGCAAGAAAAAGATCATTGGTGACCTTTGAGGGGGCAGTGAAGTAATGGGCACGGCAGCCAGTTTGGAGGGGGTCAAGGTGAGAATTGAAGGACAGTAACTCTAGAGATTGAATATAAAAAACTAGCTCACTAAGTTTGGAGAGGACTGGTACAAGGAAGATAGGGCAATAACTGAAGGGGTCTGTGGGGTCGAGGGGGGGTTGTTTTAAGGAAAGGGAAGACATGAGCATGTTTGAAATCTGTGGGTAAAAAGCCTTTGGAGAGGAAACAATTGAAGACTGTGGTCAGGGAGGGAAGAAGGGAGGGAGCAGGTGCTTTGATAAGGTCTGAAAGGATGGGGTCAGATGCTCAGGTGGAGGGGGTGGGTTTTGAGAGATGGCAGGAGATCTCCTATTGAGATATTGCTGGGAAAAATGGGGGAGTTGAAGAAAGGGCAGGAGGAGGGAAGGACTGGAGTGGAGGAGGGGAGATTTTAGGAAGATCATGCCTGATAGTTTCAATTTTCTCAGTAAGGTAGGTAGCCAGATCTTTAGGGGTAAGAAATGGGGGAGGCAGGAAGACAAGGGGTTTGAGGAGGGAGTTAAACACCTGGAACACCTGGCGAGAGCAATGGTCATGGGTGTCATAAGGACGGAGAAATAATTTTTCCAGGCAGAGGATAGGGCAGAGTTAAAGCACACAAGGATAAACTAGAGGTGGACGAGGTCAGCCTGATATCTAAATTTCCACCAGCAGCGTTCTGTGGCTCAGCACTTATATGAGTCATAGAGAAGTAGCATGGCCCAATGGAAAGAGCATGGGCCTGGGAGTCAGAGGACCTGGGTTCTAATCCTAGCTCAGCCACTCTCTGCTGTGTGAACTTGAGCAATTCACTTAACTTCTCTGTAAAATAGGGATTAAATCTTATTCCCCTCCTAATTTGACTGAAGGCCTCATGTGGGATGGGGACTGTGTCCAAACTGATTAACTCATATGTACCCTAGTGCTGATCTCTCAGGGTCACACCTGGAGAGTTTCCAGTACTCTAGCAGTCTCGATTACGGGAGGGAGAGTCAAGCAGATGCCTGTTCATTCCATTCCTAGCTTGGGCAGTGGCTAGTGAGCGGAAGGCAATCTGCTACAAGTCAAAACTCATCCAAGCTGTGCAGCAGCAGCATGGGAGAGAGTCAAGGGCAGAGACTCAAATTGACTGTGTGGAAGGAGGCAATGTTAAATCACTTCCATATTTTTACCAAGAAAACTCTACGGATACCCTATCAGAACGATTGAAAATGGAGGTGGGGAGTTCTGGGAAAGATGTGTCCATGGAGTCACTATGGGTTGGAGACGACTCAACAGCATAAGACAACACACGACCGTAGTGTTTAGAACAGAAATCGGCACATAGTAAGTGCTTAACAAGTACCATAATTTTTATTATTATGTAGCTCATTTTTACATTCAGTTATCTATTACTATTGCACCTCAATTTTGTATGATATTTCTTAAGTGCTTACTGCGTGTCAAGCACTGTTCTAAGCACAGGGGTAAATACAACTTAATCAGATCAGACACAGTTCCTGTTCCATTTGGGGCTCACAGTCCAAGTAGGAGGAAGAACAGGTATTGAATCCCCATTTTACAAATGAGGAAACTGAGGCACAGAAGTTAAGATACCTGCCTAAAGTCATACAGCAGGTAAGTAGCAGACTTGGGATTAGAACCCAGATACTCTGGCTCCCAGACCCGTGATCTTTTCAGTAGGTCATGGTGCTTCCATCTCTCTGCCATAAAAATGTGTAAAAAAAAAAAATGTGTACAGCAATTGAACAAGATCACAAATAACATATCCAAGAAATTTTCAATACATATTTTACAGGCTTGATATTCTGAATAGAGCTCCTGAAAAGACATAAAACTAAGACCCCTTACTTCCCAATAAAAATAAGGTAAATTTCAGCAACTGAAACCCTAACGTATCTTAAAATGAATTTGATAAGTTAATGAACACTCACATTTTTAAATTTTGAGGCTTTTTATTATACATGTTCCTACACTGAAATGCACCAGTTAAAGCATAATTGGCTGCTTAGGCTATGAGAAGGGAAGAGCTCTGGGCTTTAAACCTCCAGAATGACAGAATTCACCTTGGCTGCTGTTTGCATTATGTAAGTGGATACAGCACTTGATGGCTACCCAAGGGTCCTTCCAGATGCTATGGGGGCCATTCAAGATGCACAGCCATTTGGGAAAACTTGAAAGGCTTTTCTCATCATCAATAGCAGCAGCAGGTGAGAAGTAGCCGCATTTATTGAGCACAAATTTCTAAATGGTCTATGCTCAGAGTGAAATGATTTGGAACACAGACCTTACACACACACAAAATAATGAGATTTAACTCAGTGAGACCATTCAAATGATGTCATATTTATTATGGAAAATCTCTTTTGTGTTGGGTAGTTGGTATGACCAAAATGTTAAAGTACATAGTAGAACACAAACTCACTGGAAAATCTCACTGGAAAATCCAGATTTCCTGTTTGGATCATTTTTAATTGACAGTTTAGATCTGAAATTAAATCTAATCTTCAAACATTTCAGATCTCTACATGACTTATCCTATACATCTAAAAATGTGCCTGCCAATGTCTGTGATGGGCATGTCAAAATAGTATCATGAGAGTTAATTGAAGCATTATTCCCAGTAGTTCTTTATTCTCCTTGAAGGCCAGGGACCATGTCTAAATTTCACCTGTGAATTCTGTCTCCCAGGACTTAGTCCAGTTCTCCAAAGAAAGGCTTTAATAAATATCATTACTATTACTACTACTGCTATTACTACAATGGTTCCCAGAAATCAAGAAAAATGGATGCACCTGCCTGTAAAACACATGCTTCTTAAATTTATCACATTAGATTTTCAGGAAGTCTCGAAATATGAAATTTTTGGAGGCTTTTGCCTATACTACAGTAAACTGTATAATACAGAGCCATTGACAATAGTACTTAAAAGGAAAGAGAAACAATGACCTTGAGATAAACTGCTTACGCAACAGAGGAACATAGCATAGACATACATTTGAATCTAGTTGGGAGACACAGAAAGTGAGAGGTTATAGCCTCAGAACTTTCATTTGGTCTTTTTAGTGTTTGGAAAGGAACAAATGTAAAATATTATTTGACTTTCTTATTAAGGAATAAAGAAGGCCAGACCACAAAAACTCAAAAACTAAGAGAAAAAGTTCTCTATAAAGCTCTTACTTGAAGACCCCACATGCAGTGTTTGAAGAATAATATATGCTTTGAATGAGACCCCACATGCAGTGTTTGAAGAATAATATATGCTTTCAATGAGAAGGACTGGGTTAAGGTGGGGTGGAAGAGGAGGAAGGAAGAGAAGAAAGGGGCAGGAAATAGGTGGAGTAACCTCTCTGAGACCCAAGTCAAGAAAGGGCTTCCATCTATGGCATAACTTAGTGTGGGTGACAAGGTGCCTACTCTAGCCCCAGAGCAGTTCTGCAGCTACCTCTAGTCTCCATATGGACTCCTGACAAGAGGCAGCATTGTCCTGGGGAGACAAATGGTATTCATTCATTCAATAGTATTTATTGACCGCTTACTGTGTGCAGAGCACTGTACTAAGCGCTTGGAATGTACAATTCGGCAACAGATAGAGACAATCCCTGCCCAATGATGAGCTCACAGTCTAAACGGGGGAGACAGACAGCAAAGCAAAACAGAATAAAACAAAAACAACATCATCAAGATAAACAGAATCAAGGAGATGTATACCTCATTAACAAAATAAATAGGGAAATAAATAATATATACAAATGAGCACAGTGCTGAGGGAAGGGGAAGGGGGAAGAACAGAGGGTGGGGGAGAGGGGAGGGGGAGCAGAGGGAAAGGGGGGCTCAGTCTGGGAAGGCCTCCTGGAGGAGGTGAGCTCTCAGTAGGGCTTTAAAGAGGGGAAGAAAGTTAGTTTCGCGGAGGTGAGGAGGGAGGGCATTCCAGGACAGCGGTAGGACGTGGGCCAGGGGTCGACAGCATGATAGGCATGAATGGGGGACAGTGAGGAGGTGAGCGGCAGGGGAGCAGAGCATGCGGGGTGGGCAGTAGAGAGGGAGAAGGGAGGTGAGGAAGGAGGGGGCAAGGTGATGGAGAGCTTTGAAGCTAAGAGTGAGAGGAGTGAAGTGTGTGGGCTGGGCTGTAGTAGGAAATCAGCATGGTAAGGTAGGAGGGGGTGAGTTAATTGAGTGCCGAAATCCAAAATATTATTCCTTTATATTAAAAGTTGGCCCACAGTGAAGCTCATAGACCCTAGTGATTTAATGAAGGGTATGAGTCTCCAGTACTATTCTAGTCAAATCTGAATGAGTGAAAGATGACCTTCAAAAGGTTTAGTAAGCATTATCTGACTGTCACTTCAACTCAGACATGGCAATCTTGAGGGAAAAAAACCCAACAACATCACAGAACCGATCTAAGCACGACTTTACAACAAGTGCTTTTGTTACTTCCAAAGGATTCCCTGGAACTGTTCAGGGCCCGTTTAGGACCATAAACAAGTGAGGCAACCACCTCAGGGTGAACAGTCACGGTTAAAATTTGAAAGCACCCATCCAAGACAGAAGGGGCACCTAATGGGAGATTAGCAAGGAGGCTGATGCAATAATCCAGTCGGGATATTATGAGAGATTGTACCAGCAAGGCAGCAGTTTGGATGGAGAGGAAAGGGTGGATCTTGGCGACGTTGTGAAGGTGAGACCGGCAGGTTTTGGTGATGGATTGGATGGGTGGGGTGAATGAGATTACAGATGAGGTAACTGAGGCACAGAGAAATTAAGTGATTTGTCTAAAGTCACACATTAGGCAAGTAGTGGAGCCAGGACTAGAACTCAGGTCATCTGACTCCCAGGCTCATGCTCCTTCTATTAGGTCATGATGCTTCTCTGTATTTATTGATTACCTACAACCTGGACATAGGTAAGGAAGCACTGTTCCTTGCATCCTGAGAATAAAAGAGCCCTCATATCCACTCTCTCAGGAGTCCCAGTACAGGTTTGGTGAAAGAATCATCAAGGGTCTCATTTTACAGCAATATTCAAGTCAATATTACTGATGGTAGATGATTATCCCACTTAAACGAGGTTAGAACCTGGGGTCCTTATGGAAACAAAAACAATATTGCAGTGGGACTGCTGTGGGAGAGATGGGTATGTGGTAAAATTGAAATTAAATTTCAATTTCAAAAAATATTTCAATTTTCAAATTTCAGTTTTGTTCCCCAGACCATTTTATCCAATGAACAAAATGAGAGCTGTCCTAGGCTAAGCTGTCGAGGATACTGCTCAAAACCTGGCCAGGTTCGGTCACCCCACCGATATCCCAAAGACACAAATTTGGACACTCAGTTTGGTCTTAAAAGTCCTCTAGGTGTCTGTGCCATAGTGCATTTGGGGACACAAAGTCCTTCCTACTGAAACACCAGACAATGAGAAGGAAGTCCCACCCAGAAACAGTGTGATGTAACGAGCATTGCTTCATTGCTGGTGGATGACTGCATATACCATGAGTACATTGTTTGCAATCCTGTATTTCATTTGATTTTAAATATTACAGGTGCATAAGTGGAACTGCAGCATGGCTCAGTGGAAAGAGCATGGGCTTGGGAGTCAGAGGTCATGGGTTCAAATCCTGGCTCTGCCACTTGTCAGCTGTGTGACTGTGGGCAAGTCACTTAACCTCTCTGTGCCTTGGTTACCTCATCTGTAAAATGGGGATTAAGACTGTGAGCCTCATGTGGGACAACCTGATTACCCTGTATCTACCCCCCAGTGCTTAGAACAGTGCTCTGCACATAGTAAACACTTAACAATACCAACATTATTATTAAAAGTCAAATGTGAGGACTGTGGTACAGCCAAATCTAAGAGCCATCAAGAGAGTCAGACCCTTGCTTACTCAAAAGGACTTTCAGTTTGGTCTGAATCCCTGTGCACATTGGCACAATGCCATGCCAGTCTGCTATAGATCATACCTTGCCTTGATTTGCATTCCTACTTGCTATCAATCAATAAAACAATGACTGAATCAATCAATACTAACCTTGCATCATTGGAGGGTGTGCTTCCTCAGTGTCAGAATATCCCTTCCCGCCCTGGGCCTGCAGGGCCATGAGAAACTCGATTTCCAGCAGCACACGGTCTCAGCCTTCCACTCCCAACCGCTAATCGACACTGCCAGTAATTCCTGCCACCTCCCCTGCCCGCCCTACTCCCACTATGACATCCTAGGCCTTTGCTTAAATTTGTCCTGGGCCTGTGAGAACTCAAGCTGTGACAGCATACCTTCAATATATTTGGAACTTCGGGGAGACTTTTGTTGTGACTGGACCTTGGATCATCTTAACGTCCGTACCAGTTCACTTTACCACCCAATTTGTTGGACTCCTAGCATTGTTTTTCAGGCTGTTTTGGGCATTTATTGTTTCTTCATTCCTAATGTATCTGTCACCATACCCCTCTCCCAGTAGACTGTGATCCCTTTGAAGTCCAGGGATGTGTCTAGACTTTACTTGCATATTTTTATCCCAGCACTTAGTGCAGTGCTTTTCACACAGAAAGCACATGATAAATTCTATTACTACAACTACTATTACTATTACTGCTATTACTATTACCTACTTTCATTTGTATATCTTAGATAGAGATCCCTGCCTGTGACTAGGATTTGTTAGGTTCAGACTGGTATATTACCATGGTCTTTTGCAGGCTAATGCAGGCCACAGCGCAGTGCTATGCTAGATTGTAAGATCCTTAAAGGCAGAGATCATGTCTACTTACTCTGTTGTACTCTCCCAAGTGCTTAGTACAGTGCTCTACACCGAGAAGGCACTCAGTTACATTCGTTCACTGATCTGCATGCTTTCATACTCGTGCTTCTGGAGCCAATCTAGGCAATTTACCCAACAGGCTTAATGAAAGAGGAGATTGTTATCCTGTGTCCCCTAGTGAGTTGTTGGACTCACTAATCTTCTACAGAAAATGAACCACTTGCCTTTCTTTTCACAAATGCAAGCAGTTATCTTTTATTCCCTTTAACCCCAGGGTTAAAGTGATCACATAGAAAAGAGAAGGTAGGCATTTGGCTTTCTGAGAAAAATGTTAAAACCTCCACAAAAACAAACGTAATATGGGCAAGGAATGTCAATGTTATTGTTGTGTTGTATTTTCACAGTGCTCTGCACACAGTAAGCGCTCAGTAAATACGACTGAATGAATGTTGTTATTTATTTACTTGTTTACATAAAATAACACCAACATATAACCTTTAATAAGTAATCTCCTGTGGTGAACGGAGATTACCTTGAATTGCTTTCACCATATGGAATGATTTTTAAATTATTATCCTGTAGAAATCAAAGGTGGAAACATACAGTGTTTACAAAACCTTCTAAATTGATCATTTAGTCAATTAAAGGGTACATATGCAGATAGTGGTGATTTCTACCACACTTGCTGAATTTTTCTTCTTTTCTGAAGTGACAAGGGTGCCAGCTACTGATCAACATGCTGAAAAATGCTGTTTGGAAGACCTGAAGCACTGTCCCTGTTTCAAACAGGTTTTTACAACCATCATAAGATGGGCAATATTTTCAAGGAAGGATTTATTCTCTCAGATGGTACACGAAAATAATTTTACCATGGATTTATATTCCATGGATTTCTTCCAAACAGCTCAATATCCCTCAGTTAGGAGATAGGATACGATACAGTCTGAATTCCACATTTCTACTACTCCCTCAGGTGCTGCATTGCTCTTTATCAATCAGCGGCATTCATTTATTGAGCACTTACTCTGTGCAGAGCACTACACTTCCCCTTCAGAGAAGGGAAGCCAACTACATAGGTGGCTTCCTTTATTCATAGGTTCTTGGTACTCGTTTCACTACTGCTATCATATTTTGCCCGCAACCTCCCCATATTCTCATGAAGGGATATGATAAATATTTTTTACTTTATTAGTTAAGCACTTACTATGTGTCAGGCACTGCACTGAGCACTAAGGTAGAGGCAAGTTAATTAGGTTGAACCCAGTCCCTGTCCCACATAGGCTCACAGTCTTAATCCCCATTTTACAGATGAAGTAACTGAGGCATAGAGAAGCTATTTGGGACCCTTACATGTGAATATGTTCATTTCAAAGCTAGTACACTCACTGAGCACTCAATGAAAAATATTCATGATGAAAGCTGTCCTAGTAATAATTAACACACATATTTCCCTGCATCCTAAAAGCAAGAACAATATTTTAAACAGTATGTTCACGTTGCTGATCTCCAAGTATGTCAGACGATGTGACAATTTATCTCATTACCATCATCTGATGAACACTCTGGCCTTTTCACTACCGGACCTTTTAGTTGTTAGATTTTACTGCCTTTTGCAAGTTCTTATTTTACTTTCTTACACGGTTTTCTGACAGTAAGAATTCTTAGAATTTAGAATGAGTTATCAAGGGACGCTGTGGAAATTCCTTCTCTTGAGACCTTTTAAAAAAAGAATTAATGATCATCTATCTGGGATATTTTTGGTGGGTCCTTCCTTGGGCTTTAAAAAAAAAAATAGTGTGAAATTCTGTTTATTCGAGATCTCTGCTGCAGTCATCAACACCTTCCAGATGCATTTCTCATTTGGGAAGCAATGGGACATGAAAGGATGTTGGGTCAGTGTGCCCCTCCCCCCTTCCCCCACCCCCACACACGCGCCCTCTATTTTTCCTACAGCTAAGAATGTCACACTGTCCATCTGGTCAGTGCTGCATTCCTTTATTTAATTTAGCTTCTCATTCACATAAAGGCACTGGTGCATTTTCCCAACCCATTCTGATAAAACATCCCCAACCCTCAAATACTAAAACACTGGTCCTACCTGAAAATAAATTCAATTCGAGGACTCCTCAAGATCTACAACATTTTGTGACAGTTATTTTTTTACTTTCAATTTTGAAATTTTTCTTTGGGAAGAACCTTATGTTATAGAGGATTTCAAAATTAAGCATACTGTGGATTTTTGCAGGCAAAAATCGAGTGTTACAAATTAAAGCTATATCAGACAGGTCAGAGAACAACGGAGACTCAGAAGAGGAAAAGAAGTGAGACACATAAAATCAAAATAGGGATGAATTCTAAAATATGATTATAAGAGCATATCCCCAAATCAAGGCACTAATATCACTGATTTCGCAAAAGGTTTGCTCTTTGTAGAACCAGCATGTATTTATAGTGTCATAGATCATAAGCTTTACAATTGGAGAAGCAGTGTGGCTTAGTGGAAAGAGCACGGGTTTGGGAGTCAGAGGACGTGGGTTCTAATCCCAGCCCCTGCCACTTGTCCACTGTGTGACCTTGGGTAAGTCGCTTAACCTCTCCATGCCTCAATTACCTTATCTGTAAAATGGGAACTATGACTATGAGCCCCACGTGGGACAACCTGATTACCTTGTATCTACCCCAGCACTTAGAACGGTGCTTGGCACATAGTAAGCGTTTAACAAATAGCATCATAATTATTACTATACTCTGTCTGACTCTTCAATCAATTAATTGTATTTATTGAGCATTTACTATGTGCAGAACACTCTACTAAGCACTTTGGAGAGTACAATACGACACAATTATCAGACACATACCCTGCCCATAACGAGCTTCAACCAGCACTGGTGCCCCTTTATCAACGAGTATTGACATCTGAACGTTCTTAAAATAACATCCTACTTGATTGGGTCTCAGCTATCTTTGATTAAAAACTCTTTGATAAATATTCTTATTTGAAAGTAACAATAATAATAATAATAATAATGTTGGTATTTGTTAAGCGCTATGTGCAGAGCACTGTTCTAAGCACTGGGGTAGATCCAGGGTAATCAGGTTGTCCCACGTGAGGCTCACAGTGTTAATCCCCATTTTACAGATGAGGTAACCGAGGCACAGAAAAGTTAAGTGACTTGCCCACAGTCACACAGCTGACAAGTGGCAGAGCAGGGATTTGAACCCATGACCTCTGACTCCCAAGCCCGTGCTCTTTCCACTAAACCACGCTGCTTCCTTCATCATTAATTGCAGTGTCAATCAATAGTATTTATTGAGCACTTATTGCATGCAGAGCACTGAACTAAATGCTTGGGAGAGTACAGTATAACAGAGTTGGTAGACATGTCCCCTGCCTACAAAGAATGTACAGCGGGGGGGGAGGAGGGAGGGCAGACATTACTATAAATAAATAAATTATGGATATGTACATAAATGCTGTGGGGCTGAGGGACGGGTGAATAAAGGGTATAAATCCAAGTGCAAAGGCAGCGCTGAAGGAAGTGGCATAAGTGTCTAAATGACAAATCCTAGAAAATTTAAATCCAAGATTTTCATCAGCCCATGTTGTTTAATCTTTGAAATCCTGTCACTTGCATCAGCCTACCTTTTCCAGAGCCTAGCAACTTGTAAAACTGTAGTCTGTTGGTTCTTTATCATGCTTCACTGAAATTCTTTGTAGACTTCACACCTAGACACACTTAGAGGGCAGATTAAAGATGCAATTTATTATTAATCACATAAATATCCACAGAGCTGAAAGGTAGCATGCGTTGCTGATTAGTAACATGGAGCATACTTAGAAAAACACCTTCTATCCTTCAAAGTCCATTCTCTTAAAAATCGCCTCTTCCTGGAAATTTAGCTTGAGGGCTTTTTTAGATATGAATGTGACAAATCAAGTGCCTCGAATTACAATGGGGATAATAATTTCATCGACACTTCAAGATTGTGTTTCTTATTGGTAACTCTGAGGGTGAGCCCGTTATTGGGCAGGGATTGTCTCTATCTGTTGCCGAATTGTACACTCCAAGCGCTTAGTCTAGGGCTCTGCACAATATAAGCACTCAATAAATACTACTGAATGAATGAATGAATTTCAGAATGGCATTAACGGCAGGAGGGTTGTGAGAAGAAGCGGCCATGGCCCCAGAGATCTGAGAATATGAGGTATGAGAAGCAGCATGGTGTAGTGGCTCGAGCACGGGCCTGAGAGTCAGAAGGTCATGAGTTCTAATTCTGACTCAGCCACTTGTCTGCTGTGTGACCTTAGGCAAATCAGTTCACGTCTCTGTGCCTCAGTTCCCTCATCTGTAAAATGGGGACTGAGACTGTGAGCCCCACGTGGGACAGGGACTGTGTCCAACTTGATTTGCTTAAGCGCTTAGTACAGTGCCTGGCACATAGTAAGCGCTTAACGAATACCATCATTACTACTGTGATTATCTGAGGTGGGAGAGCTCCACCAGAGCCACACATAAAGGGTCGCTGACCCTCCTCCACATACCCAAAACCTAAAATAATAATAATGATGATGATGATGGCATTTAAGCGCTATGGGCCAAGCACTGTTCTAAGTGCTGAGGTCGCTTACTACTCCAGTGCCCCTCAGCAAGCTAGAGGCCAAGGACTAGGGTAAGGGGAGGGACTCCTCTCCACCCCTCCCAGCCCACGGGGGGTGGGTAGGATCCCGCCAGTGGGAAGGGTCGTGGGAGTTGCCCTCGGACAAGCCAGGACAGGGGCCAAGGACGGAGTCAAGGGGAGGGTTTCGGCCACCTGCCCGCCCGCGCGGGGGCCTACGGTCATCCTAGAGGGAAAGGTCGCCCTCTCCCCGCCGGTGGCTGGGGACTGAGCACAGGGGAGGGTCGCCCGTCCCAGCAGGGATTTGGGACCAGTACGCCTTAAGAGAAGCAGCGTGGCTTAGTGGAAAGAGCATGGATTTGGGAGTCAGAGGATGTGGCTTTCTAATCCCCGTTCCGCCACTGATCAGCTGTGTGACTTTGGGTGAGTCACTTGATTTCTCTATGCCTCATTTACCTCATCTGGAAAATGGGGATTAAGGCTGTAAGCCCCATGTGGGACAACCTGATTACCCTGTAACCACCCCAGCGCTTAGAACAGTGTTTGGTACATAGTAAGCGCTTAACAAATACCACCATTATTATTATTATTAAGGAAGAGATGCTGGCCTCCTTGCCTTGCCACCAGTCCCCAACACACACACACACACACACACACACACATACACACACACACCCCACCCCCCACCCATGCACCTGGAGGTGGAATTTGGGACTGGGCAGCGAAGAAAGAATCACCAATTCCCCCACCATCCCGACCCCTTCGCATATCGGGACCCCAACGCCCGGCCGAAGAAGCAAGGCAGCGATCTGAACTGGGGAAAAACCAAGGAGAAAATGACGTGTTAATTCGCAACTAACGACTTGCTAGGACTCACCCATTCACTCCGGACGGCCGCTTTAATGACTTGCTTAACAATCCCCCATTAGCAGCTAACGTCCATCACACCTAGGTATCCCCCACCTACCAAAAGAACCTGCTTTGGTCTCTGGGCTCTCCAGTTCAGGACTTTTTCTTGAACGCCCAAGTGCAAGCCCCTCCATGTCCTTCTGTCCCCTCCCTCTTGTCCCCCCACCCCTGCCTCCAGGGCCCAGCACTCCTCTTCATCCCCCTGCCCACACACCGACCCCCCTCTACTCACTTTCATCCTATCTTTTTGATCCATCCCTGTCATCTCGTTCCAGCGCTTCCCAAGACTCGCTTTTGCACCATCCTGCCTTCCCATCCCTTTGTTTCCCTTCTCTTGAAGCCCATATCATTCACTTCTACCGTGATGACAACAATAATAGTAATTGTGGTATTTGTTAAGCGATTACTATGTGCCAGGAACTGTTCTAAGCAGTAGGGTAGATACAAGATAATAGGGCTGGACATAGTCCCTGTCCCGCATAGGGTTCACAATCTTAATCCCATTTTACAGATGAGGGAACCGAGGCACAGAAGTTAACTAATTTGCCCAAAGGCACACAGCAGACAAGTGACAGTGCCGGGTTTAGAACCCAGGTTCTTCTGACTTCCAGGCCCCTGCTCTGCCCACTAGGCCACACTGGTTCTCTGTCCGCCGTTCACTCCAATTACTTGTCACGGTCATCTACCACTCCCCGGGCCCTTCCTCCAACTTTCGGAACCATTTTGATCCCTTTCTCACATTCCTCTGCTTGACTCTCCCTCTTGCAGCCAAGACTGGTATAGTACTGGAAACTCTCCAGGTGCGACCCTGAGAGGGGCCCGAGAACAATACTATTTCCTAATTCACTCCCATTCTCATTGCTCCTGGCAGCTATTTAACTCCATCCTCAAACCTACTCTTCTCCCGCCCCCTTCCGTCTCTTTCTCCTAATGAACTGGCCACTTACAGTATTAATTAAATTGAAACCATCAGACATGATCTCCCTAAAATTTCTGCTCCTCTGTAGTCATTCCTTCCTACTCCACTCTCTTTAACTCTCCCAATATTTGCAGCAGGATCTCAAGAAGAGATCTTTTGCCACCTCTCAAAATCTACCCCCTTCGCATGTACTTTTTGAACCCATCCCAGCGTGGCTCAGTGGAAAGAGCACCGGCCTGGGAGTCCGAGGTCATGGGTTCTAATCCCGCCTCCGCCACCTCTCAGCTGTGTGACTTTGGGCAAGTCAGTTAACTTCTCTGTGCATCAGTTACCTCATCTGTAAAATGGGGATTAACTGTGAGCTTCACGTGGGACAACCTGATTAACCTGTATCTACCCTAGCACTTAGAACAGTGCTCTGCACACTGTAAGTGCTTAACAAATACCGACATTATTAGCGTGGCTCAGTGGAAAGAGCACCGGCCTGGGAGTCCGAGGTCATGGGTTCTAATCCCGCCTCCGCCACCTCTCAGCTGTGTGACTTTGGGCAAGTCACTTCACTTCTCAGTGCCTCAGTTACCTCGTCCGTAAAATGGGGATTAAGACTGTGAGCCTCACGTGGGACAACCTGATTACCCTGTAACTACCCCAGCACTTAGAACAGTGCTCGGCACATAGTAAGCGCTTTACAAATACCAACATTATTTTTTCCTGGCTCCGCCAACTCTAATCCTGCCTCCGCCACCTCTCAGCTGTGTGACTTTGGGCAAGTTACTTAACTTCTCTGGGCTTCAGTTCCCTCATCTGTAAAATGAGGATTAAGACTGTGAGCCTCACGTGGGACAACCTGATCACCTTGTATCCCCCCAGCGCTTAGAAGGGTGCTTTGTACATAGTAAGCGCTTAACAAATACCATCATTATTATTATCCCCCCTTCATGCCTTATTAAAACACTCGGCCGATCCCTTCTTCCTTCCTCGACTGCCAATGACTTCTTCCCTACTACTTTCATACATGTTTATGTATCCCCCATCATAAAAAAACCCTCCCTTGATTCCACGGTTCCTCCAGTTATTGCCCCATCTCCCACCTACTATTCCTCTCCAAATTCCTTGAGAGTTGCCTACATCTGCTTTGTCCACTACTCGAATTATCTTCTTAATTCCCACGTCTGGTTTCCATACCCGTTATTCCACTGAAACTACCCTAAGGAAACAAATGAGCTGCTTCTCGCCACATCTGATAGCCTCTACTCTATCCAACCCCTCTCAGGATTGCATCTGGAGAGTTTCCAGTACTCTACCAGTTTTGGTTATGGAGGGAGAGTCAAGCAGAGGCATTCCTATTCCATGCCTAGCTTGGGCAGTGGCTAGCCAGTGTTGGTATTTGTTAAGCGCTTACTATGTGCCGAGCACTGTTCTAAGCGCTGGGGTAGACACAGGGGAATCAGGTTGTCCCACGTGGGGCTCACAGTCTTAATCCCCATTTTACAGATGAGGGAACTGAGGCACCGAGAAGTTAAGTGACTTGCCCAAAGTCACACAGCTGACAAGTGGCCGAGCTGGGATTCGAACCCATGACCTCTGACTCCAAAGCCCGTGCTCTTTCCACTGAGCCACGCTGCTTCTCTGAGTGCTGGGCAGAAGTGGCATGGGAGAGAGTCGAGGACAGAGATTCAGGTTTACTGAGCAGAAGAAGGCAATGGTAAACCACTTCTGTATTTTTATCAAGAAAACTCTTTGGATACACTACCAGAATGATTGCAAATGGAGGTGGGGAGTTCTGGGAGAAGCAGTGTGGCTTAGTGGAAAGAGCACGGGCTTGAGAGTCAGAGGTCGTGGGTTCTAATCCTGGCTCTGCCACTTGTCAGCTGTGTGACACTGGGCAAGTCACTTAACCTCTCTCTGCCTCGGTTACCTCATCTGTAAAATGGGGATTAGGACTGTGAGCCCCATGTGGGACAACCTGATTACCCTGTAACCACCCCAGCGCTTAGAACAGTGTTTGGCACATAGTAGGCACTTAACAAATACCATCATTATTACTGTTATTATTATTATGTGTCCATGAAGTTGCTACGGGTCAGAAACGACTCGACAACATCAGACAAGACTCCATCCAAATCCTCTGAGACCTCTCAGCTGCTTTCAACATTGCCAACCACCCCCTTCTCCTTGAAATATTATAAAACCTTGGCTTCTCTGACCCTGTCCTCTCTTGGTTCTCCTCCTAGCCCTCTGACTTCTCCTTCTCAGTCTTTTTGGCAGGCTCTTCTGCTTCCCACCTTCTGACAGAGAGGGTTCCTCATGGCTCAGTTCTGGGTTCCCTTCTACTGTTCATTTATATCCGCTCCTTTGAAGAACTCATTCATTCCGATGGTTTCAAGTACCATCTCTATGTGGATGATTCCCAAATCTA
The DNA here is from genome assembly GCF_004115215.2 of Ornithorhynchus anatinus. NCBI lineage: Eukaryota > Metazoa > Chordata > Mammalia > Monotremata > Ornithorhynchidae > Ornithorhynchus > Ornithorhynchus anatinus. The sequence continues at coordinate 98,861,465 of NC_041749.1, forward strand.
CATCTCCAGCCCTGATCGCTCTCCTTCTCTGTAATCTCACCTTTCCTCCTGCCTTCTGGACATCTCCACCCTGATGTCCCACTGACACCTCAAACTAAACATGCCTAAAACTGAACTCCTTATCTTTCCAGCCAAACTTTGTCCTCTCCCAACCTTTCCCCATTACTGAAGGCAATACCACCATCCTTCCTATTTCATAAACCCATAATCTTGGCATAGTCTTTGACTCATCTCTTTCATTCAGCCCATATAGTCAATGTCACCAAATCCCATCTATTCTACCTTCACGACATCACTCATATCTGCCATTTCCTCTCCATCCAAACTGCTACTAGGTTGATCCACACACTTATCCTGTCCCACCTTGATTACTCCTTCTGCCTTCTGTCTCCCCTTACTTCAGTCCATATTTCACTCTGCTGCACAGATCATTTTTCTAAAAAAAGTTCAGTCCATATCTTCCCACGCCTCAAGAAACTCCAGTGGTTATCCACCCACCTCCGCATCCAACAGAAACCCCTTATCACTCCATCAGCTTGCCCCCTCCTACAATTCATTATCAATGATATTTATTGAGCACTTCCTATGAACAGAGCACTGTACTCAGCACTTGGAAGAGTACAGTTCAACAGAGTTGGTAGGAATGTTCCCTGCCCACAGTGAGCTTACTTTCCTCACTGATCTACTACAGACCAGACCACACACTCTACTACTCTAGCACTATTTGCTCATTGTGCCCTGATCTCATCTATCTCACAGCTGATCCCTTTCCCACATCTTCCATCTGGTTTGGAAATCTTGCCCCCCTCGCTCCCCACGTATGCCAGACCACCACTCTCCCCACCCTCAAAGCCTTATTAAAGACATATCTCTTCCAAGAGGTCTTTCCTGATTAAGCGCTCTTTTCTCCGGCTCACTCTCCCTTCTGCGTCATCTACACACTTGGATCTGTGACCTTTGGGCATTTGGTATTCACCCCATCTTCAGCTCTACAGCACATATGTACACATGTATAAACTGTACATCACAAATTATTTATTTATATTATTGTGTCTCCCCATCTAGACTGTAAACTCTTTCTGGGCAGGGAATGTGTTTACCAACTCTGTTGTATTGTAGTTTCCCAAGCACTTAGTTCAGTGCTCTGCACACAGTAAGTGCTCAAAAACTATCATTGATTGATTGATTGATAAGATCAACACAACTTAAAGCCATACAAAATGTTTATCCATAGTGTACAAAACTGATATCTCCCATCTATTTCAGTCAGATGATTCCAGAGTCCCATTTTAAGTGTGACCCAGAATTTTATTTTTGACATGGATACTGAAACTACAGGCAGGGCTCTCCTCTACTGGTGATGAGAGAAAGAACCTAAATTGTTGAGCAAGCCGTTGCCTTAAGCCTATATAGTGAGTGACAGATGAAGAAAAAAACATAAAAATCCAGCAAATACACAGGCAAACCAAATGAAAGCAATTTCAGAAAGCATAGAAAATAGTGCTTTTGTTTGGTGAACCAAGTCAACATTGTTAGACCCTGCTAAAGCATTTACCTTCATCATATCTGGACTTTAAAGATGGTCTCTGTATCTTCATTCAGTGACTAGACATTGTGATCATTCCCCATGAACAAAATCTAATTTACCATGTAACTGAGGTCTTACATCTATTGTATGACAGCAATTACAGAAACCAAATTGAGTAGAATTATAAGCAATTTGCCATTACAGAAAAGTAACCTGTACAATCCAACTTCTCTTATCTCACATTTTAAACAATAAAACTACTGAAATTCATTCTCTTCAACTCTTGACTGATAATGGAGAAAGTGTTCCAAATTATTCTTACAATTTTTTTTCCACCATCAGGTGTATGCAATCCAGACACCTGCAACTTACATGCTTTTAAAAATGTTCACACTCTCTGAAACACAATCCTTTTATTTTCTAATCATCACACAAAGCATACTTTCACAGTTTAATTCTCAAAATAAGACTTGTTTAGAATATGTAATTCAAATGAAAGTTTCTAATAGCATCTATTTTTAATTTAGAGGAACAGATGATTATAAGGGGTTCTATGGATCTTTATAGTAGAAGCAGCGTGGTTCAGTGGAAAGAGCATGGGCTTTGGAGTCAGAGATCATGGGTTCGAATCCCAGCTCTGCCACTTGTCAGCTGTGTGACTTTGGGCAAGTCACTTAACTTCTCTGTGCCTCAGTTACCTCATCTGTAAAATGGGGATTAAGACTGTGAGCGCCACGTGGGACAATCTGATTCCCTTGTGTCTACCCTTACTGTTACGGGCTCTCATTATATCCCGGCTAGACTACTGTGTCAGCCTTCTCTCTGACCTCCCTTCCTCCTCTCTCGCCCCGCTCCAGTCTATTCTTCACTCCGCTGCCTGGCTCATCTTCCTGCAGAAACGATCTGGGCATGTCACTCCCCTTCTTAAACAACTCCAGTGGTTGCCTATCAACCTCCGCTCCAAACAAAAACTCCTCACTCTAGGCTTCGAGGTTCTACATCACCTTGCCCCTTCCTACCTCTCCGCCCTTCTCTTTTCTACCGCCCACCCCGCACACTCTGCTCCTCTGCCGCCCACCTCCTCACCGTCCCTCAGTCTCACCTATCCCGCCGTCGACCCCTGGGCCACGTCCTCCCGCGGTCCTGGAACGCCCTCCCTCCTCACCTCCGCCAAACTGATTCTCTTCCCCTCTTCAAAACCCTACTTAAAACTCACCTCCTCCAAGAGGCCTTCCCAGACTGAGCTCCTCTTCTCCCTCTACTCCCTCTACCCCCCCCCTTCACCTCTCCGCAGCTTCACCCTCTTTTCCCCCCATTTCCCTCTGCTCCTCCCCCTCTCCCTTCCCATCCCCTCAGCATTGTATTCGTCCGCTCAACTGTATATATTTTCATTACCCTATTTATTTTGTTAATGAAATGTACATCGCCTCGATTCTATTTAGTTGCCATTGTTTTTACGAGATGTTCTTCCCCTTGACTCTATTTATTGCCATTGTTCTTGTCTGTCCGTCTCCCCTGATTAGACTGTAAGCCCGTCAAACGGCAGGGACTGTCTCTATCTGTTGCCGACTTGTTCATCCCAAGCGCTTAGTACAGTGCTCTGCACATAGTAAGCGCTCAATAAATACTATTGAATGAATGAATGAATACCCCAGCACTTAGTACAGTGCTCTGCACATAGTAAGCACTCAATAAATACTATTGAATGAGTATAATAATAATAATAATAATGTTGGTATTTGTTAAGCACTTACTATGTGCAGAGCACTGTTCTAAGTGCTTATGACATATTTAGAACAGGTTGGAGATTCTATCTGAATATTTTTATGCAATTTGTATGCTACCCAAACCATCCAAAGTCTGCAAAGTATAACTTTGTATGCAGACCTCTAATGTTGATAGAACTGTTAAAACCAGGATTCCAGAGTCACCATGATTGTGTGGAAAAGGCTTTCAACAATATTTTATCTTTTTCTGTTCTGTCCAATCTCTGTGGTGTGTAATTTCTTATTCATTCATTCATTCAATATTTATTGAGCCCTTACTTGGTGCAGAGCACTGTACTAAGTGCTTGGAAAGTACAATTGGGCAACAGAGACAATCCCTACCCAACACGGGCTAAGTTTAACGTTTTTCTAGGCCAGAAAGATTATAGATTGTAAGATTCCTGTAGGAAGTAATCAGGTTTCTTATCTCTATTGTACTCTCCCAAGTATTTAGTACAGTGCTGGGCACATAGTAAGCATTCAATATCATTGATAGGTTGACTGATTAGAGCTGACTTCCAAGTATTTAATCTGGAAGTTGACTGACTGAAGATCCAATAATTACGATGAAATTACATGCCACCACTAAGGGCAGAGGAATTTACATCATGCAATGACTTTGGTAATGAATTTAATGAGTTAAAAACAACATATAAAAAATGGGATCCCAGAAAGATAGTTTCATTTCCCCTAAAGGGGGTTAAAATACCCAAAACAGTCCTGTAAATATGTCTGAAGAAGAGGAAATATTTGTTTACTAAAAGCAGTTATGGAATTGATGGCAATTTCAAATGGGTTGAGAAACTGAAGGAATTTTTATAAATAGTCACTTAAAAATAAGACAGAAAATAAATTTGAAGATAAATTACAGAGGAAAATAGACCTCATATAAGGGCCTTTATATTCCAAATAGCAGAAACATAATGAAGAGAGACCAGGTTAGATTTCCTTCTGGATAGGACCAAAAAAAAAAACCAACTCTGGCAGAGTTAATTACAAGGCAGTAGCTAGCAAGATCTATTATGTATTCCAGCCCCCAACCAATACCTGGTATTTATATTTCTTGCCAGCTCCTCCCACACAACCCACTTTTCTGATTGCTCTGATGTTCAGTTATGAAGTGCCTCATTTGTTTTCATGTCCCGTTGAGCTACTGGAATCTTTTTTTTTTTTAATCCAAGCTCTCCAGAGTGTTGATGAACCACCATCTTACATTATCCCTACTTGATGACACTCCTCTATTATTGGAGAGCTGAGTGGTTGATTCCTTGTTCATTTAATTTCAGTTTTACGTTTTCATTCTATATGTTGTCCTGCTTCCATTGTGGATACAGTAATTGCTACCACCTGGACACAGGCAATTACGAAATAGATTTGGCTGCACTGAAATGTCATCAAGATCCTAAAGCAATTTCACAGTGGTATGGCTGGCCAAGTCAGAGTTGAAAGTGAGAAGCCATGTGGTCTATGGGATAGAGCACAGACCTGGGAGTGAGAAGGATCTGGATTGGTGAAGTCCATGTCCCACGTGGGGCTCACAGTCTTAATCCCCATTTTACAGATGAGGTAACTGAGGCTCAGAGAAGTGAAGCAATTTGCCCAAGGTCACGCAGCAGACAAGCAGTAGAACTGGGATTAGAACACAGAAGCACTTGGGAAAGTGCAATAAAATAAGGTTGGTAGACATGATCCCTGCCCTCAAGGATCTTAAAATATAGTGAAGAAGATTACTCCCTAATGAGGAAACCTAGCAAACTATTGAGGAAACCTTAAAATCTAGTGGATGGGCACACGGTGTCCAACAAAGGACACTGCATAATCACACAAAGAGGAAAGCAAAGACTGCAAAATTTCTAGGAAGATCTTCCAGAACTTTGAAGACTGCTACCTGGTTGGATTAAGGAGGTCTGATGATATTCTCAGCCTTTTGAGGTGAGCGATCCAGAGGAGTTAAATACCCTACTTTAATCGGTCAGACAAGACCTCTCTAATTAATAATAATAATAATAATAATAATAATGTTGGTATTTGTTAAGCGCTTACTATGTGCAGAGCACTGTTCTAAGCGCTGGGGTAGACACAGGGGAATCAGGTTGTCCCACGTGGGGCTCACAGTCTTAATCCCCATTTTACAGATGAGGGAACTGAGGCACCGAGAAGTTAAGTGACTTGCCCACAGTCACACAGCGTACAAGTGGCAGAGCTGGGATTCGAACTCATGAGCCCTGACTCCAAAGCCCGTGCTCTTTCCACTGCGCCACGCTGCTTCTTAGAGAATCATGAATCATGAATTCTCAGTCGACCAGCCATATCACCAGAGCAGAGAGACTTCTCTACGAGTTACCAGACCTCAGGTCTACTGATGGGTGTCAGATGCTTTTGTATGGTCTACGAATGTTGTAGAGACTCCATGTTGTCCCCATGTTGTCCCCCACAGTTTATGTGGCTAAGATCTTGGGTGGTCTGAAGTTGGGTTTACATGGTCCCGAGCTGGGGCTACCAGCATGGGATGGCACAAGCTGCTACTACATGATGAACTGAAATGGAACCCTCAAAAAGCATGGCGGCCAGAACAAGCATTTTATCAGCATGCATTCAAAGATGCCACTACTATTAACTTTTACCTGTGACTGAAATGGCCTAGGCATGACCAACCAACAATGCACAGAAGAACAGTTCTGTGTTGCTGCATCTGCCACCTATTATTTTCCAGTTAGCTTCTTAGTGTCCCAATCTTTCCCAAAGTTCACCTCACAGAGAGTTACCCCTCACTTGATGGGCACGTGCAAGGCTAATCTGTCTGTTGCTGTTATTCTCCCATATGCTCGAAACTGTGCTGGACTGACATGCATGAATAACATTTGTTTAGTTTCTACATTCACTTGGGAGAATGCTGGATCCCATATGAAACATATTCACAAGTAGAAGCCCTACCCTCAATGTGCTTACTATCTATGACAGACTGTAAACTCGTTGCTCTAGACTGTAAGCTCATTGTGAGCAGGGAAGGTGTCTACCAACACTATTACATTGTTATAGGGAGCACTCCCAAGCACTTAGTACAGTGCTCTGCACACAGTGAGTAATCAATAAATACAACGGATTGATTGGCTAACAGACATCATCGGTATGGACCAAGATATTGAAGACCGTTCAAACACATAAAACCGTTCATCAAACCAGAACTTGGCACACAAAGTCAAGACTGCGAACATAAAAGTAAATACTTTTCACAAGTCCCAGATTACCAATGCAAGAAACAATTCCACAGGAACAAATTCATTTAATCAAATGATCGAACGTACAAATAACGTACTTCTTTGTAATTCCAAAATTTCATTTTCTGCTTTCTTCATTTACCAGTTCAAGAACTATATTTTATTTCTTAAATCAAGTACTATTGGTTACAGTCTTCTCGGTTTCTCAGAGAGTGGTTATTCAGCCACATTGCATCTTCTTATTCATGTAGAATTGAATATATCTGAGGTATGAATTCCAAAGCTGTCATGGGACTGTTTTCGCTTACACTGTCAGTTTCAGCTTTTAATGGTTCAGAGATTCACAAAAATAGATGAGACTAAAATACTGCATGTTTTCCTCTAGGGTTAAAATTATACTCTAAAAAGAGTCAACATAGATCTGCTGGATAAATATAAAAATGATGATAAACTTAGCATGAACTCCAATTCATAGACCTCTGAAGGAACTTGATTCAAATCAAAATGACTTGGGAGACCATAATGATTCTGATAAGTGTTTGATATACCATAATATCAGTCGGTATAATGATAACAATATGATGAACTCTGATTATCATATCTCTTTTGATGTTCTTTATTCTGTCATGAGATTTTCAAAATCCTAATTTTAACTGTTTTTTGAACAGAAGGTGTTTTTGAAAATGGCATTTTTTATAAACATGTTTCCTTGTTGTGACAGAAAAGGCTATCCATGAAATCATTATAATATATGCCACAGTACCAGGGACTGACTCCTTGCAGCTTTTCTCTACAGACTCTTACATAGTTCCCGATTTGAATTCATTTTTTAGAAGTCATATATTTTTAAGATTTGAAATCCTCTGAATGTGGAGAACTGGGTTGAAACAAAAAACTTGAATTAAAAGGTTGTAGAATGTGGTTATCTTTAAACATATATGCTAAGAATCTTTATTATTCAATAGATTAGGTACACTTCCACTTGCAATTAAATTTTTAACACTTCTTTCTGCCTCAGTATTCAACAGCCCCTCAATCTGACAGGGAAAATATTTAAAGAGCAATTTCACCTATGTCCACTGTTTTCTCGTGCTTCTAAATCAAAGCGGTCTAAAGCCAGAATGAAACTCAATGTCAAGTATCTTTGATCTCTGATGCCACTTCGCTTTGAACTTGCTTTCGGCTACACAAGTGGAGCTTGCAATCTTTTAATTTGTTGCATGACTTATAGTTCCTTGTAGCACCTTTTAAAGACTGTCAGGGTTCTACAACAATGATGAGTGCAACCTCATTGAACCCAAACCTCCAGAATTCTACAAGTAAAAGAATTCTTCACATTGCAGTACTGCCCTTAGTGACTTTTAGAATGCGACTTTCAAAATGATTTTGGCGTACCAAGGTGGAATAAGTTTTGTAATAGATAACTCTAAATGTAAACTCCCTTGCAAGCACGTGCGCTCTCTCTCTCTCTCCTTGCATAATAATCAGCCCAGGCTGCCGCCAAGATCTTGCTCTGAGCCGTATTAATTCATTTATTCGATCATATTTATTGAGCACTTACTGTGTGCAGAGCACTGTACTAAGCGCTTGGAAGGTACAATTCGGCAACAGAGGCAATCCCTGTCCAACAACGGGCTCACAGTCTAGAAGGGGGGGATTCCATATCCTGAATACTGCTCTGTGCTGTCGGCGCAGAGGCCCGTTTATGCAGGTTGAAGGGAGAGTCTCCCAGAAACAGAACGGGTATTGCACACCAGGTTCACTATGTGAACGATGGACAACACACAGCCTTCTGCCAATTTTCTCAATTCACCATGACCACTGAGACATGAGACTCTTGAGACTCAGCCCTTAGTTTGTGTAACGAACCCTTGACCATGAAAAATTACAAAGACCCCAATGGATTTTACAGCAGAAGGCCCATGCTCAACACAGTATAGAAAGCAACTGAGGGCACAGCAGTATCACAGCAGGACACAGCAATCAATGATATTTATTGAGTGCTTACTGTGTGCAGAGCATTGTACTAAGCATTTAAGAAAGGATGACAATATAGCAGAGTTCATAGACACAATCCCTGCCCACAAAGAGTTGTATTAAGGCCTAGAGGGGAGACAGATATTTATGTATAAAATATTTCATTTTTGTATTATGTCTTTTATTATAAAATAGTCCACAGCCCCGATCACCTCCATAGTGAGCTTCCGCCACTCCTGTGCCTGAGCCATGGAATGCTGCTGGGGGAAATCCAGATATCTCTCTGAACTCATCCACCTTAAATTCATTCTTACCTGTTTCACTTTGGCCTAAAGGTTGAACCAACAGGATCTGGTAACATTTTAAATATGTGGGTTGAATGAGAGGGATGACTTGAGGATAATACCAAGGTTATGGGCCTGTGAGGCAGGGAAGATATTGGTGTTGTCTACAGTGATGGAAAAGACAAAAGGAGGTCAGGTTTGGGTGGAGGAAGAGTTCTTTTTTGGACATGTTAAAATTGAGGTATTGGTGGGGCATCCAGATAGAGATGACCTAAAGACAGGAGGGAATGCAAGACTGCAGAGGAGGGAGGTCAGGGCTGGAGAGATAGATTTGGGATTTATCCACATAGAGATGGTAGATAAAGCTGTGGAAGTGAATGAATTCTCCAAGGGAGTGGGTGTAGATGAAGAATAGGAGATCCCAAACTGAGCCTTAAGGAACTCCCATAGAGTGGGAGGCAGTGGAGGAGCCAGCAAAAGAGACTGAGGAGTGGTCAGAGAGCTAGGAGGAGAACCAAGAGAGTACCAATGAAACCAAGATTAGATAATATTTCAAGGAGAAAGGGTTGGTCCACAGTGTCAGAGGTATCTGGCAGTTTCCATGGAATGAAGGGAATGGAAACCAGATTGGAGGGGGGGAAGGAGAGAATCAATGGAGAGAAAGTGGAGGCAGCAGGCACAGACAATCACTCAAGGAGGTTGGAGAGGAATGATGGGGGGAGATGGGGTGATAACTGGAAGGAGCAATGGGGCCAAGGGAAGGGTTTTTTAGGATAAGGGATACATGAGCATTGCCCCTCTAGACTGTAAGCTCCTTGTGAGCAGGTAATGTGTCTAACAACCCTGTTGTACTTTCCCCAGTACTTAGTACAGTGCTCTGCACATGGTAAGTGCTCAATAAATGAAAGTGGTTGATTGATTGATGAGCAAGTTTGAAAGCAATGGGGAAGAAGCCACAAGAAAGTGAACAGTTGAAGATGGCGGTCAGGGAGGGAAGAAGGGAGGGGGGAGTAGGGATGCTAAGGGATTATCCCATTGATTCTATTTATTGCTATTGTTCTTGTCTGTCCGTCTCCCCCAATTAGACTGTAAGCCCGTCAAACAGCAGGGACTGTCTCTATCTGTTACCGATTTGTCCATTCCAAGTGCTTAGTACAGTGCTCTGCATATAGTAAGCGCTCAGTAAATACTATTGAATGAATAAGGTCAGAGGTGCAGGTGGAGGAGGTGGATTTCAAAGTAGGCAGGAGATCTCCTCTTGAGATACTGTTGGGAAAGAATCTACTCTTATCCTACTTGAAAATCTCATGCCCTAGCTGCCTTTTTCATTATGCAAATACAAAAATGACCTTATTTCCAAGCTCAGGCTCCAAGCTTACTTCCAAGCTCAGGTGTGTAAATATGAATTGTATTTTCTCTTCTCTTTACTTAACACATGTTCTTCAAACCTCCCCTTGTCAGAATACCCCCATTTCAGCAAGTAAATAGAAAAATGTTTGCATTCTCGAGTAACTTTCTTCTTCCAAGGTACAGAGATCTTCTCTTGCTTTCTTCACATAGTGCTTCTACGCAAGTCACCTGAACTCACATCTTCATCACTAATGTCTCTGCATCTTTGTGAACTAACGATCAATTCCCAATCTTAAAATACATTCCCCCCAGTCCTCACTCCACCTATGGACTCATCTGTCATTTAAGATTGGGCCTGAAAGAAGAAGGAGAAACAATTCTCTATTTCTACTCATTGATGAGTGCATAGTGGGCAGGGAATGTATCTGCCAACTCTGTTGTACTCTCAGAGGTCATGGGTTCGAATCCCAGCTCTGCCACTATTCATTCATTCAATAGTATTTATTGAGCGCTTACTATGTGCAGAGCACTGTACTAAGCGCTTGGAATGAACAAGTCGGCAACAGATAGAGACAGTCACTGCCATTTGACGGGCTTACAGTCTAACACTAGTCAGCTGTGGGACTGTGGGCAAGTCACTTAACTTCTCTGTGCCTCAGTTACCTCATCTGTAAAATGGAGATTAACTGTGAGCCTCAGGTGGGACAACCTGATTACCCTGTATCTACCCCAATGCTTAGAACAGTGCTCTGCACATAGTAAGTGCTTAGCAAATACCAACATTATCATTATTTAAACCTGTTCTCTTCTTCAATTTATGTCCACTGTCTCTCCCATTGGAATATAACGCCCTCGAGGGCAGGGATTATATCAGATACAGTCTGAGTGTCCAAGAGCCCAGCCACTGCTCGGAACAGCCATAGCTGGAAACCTCTAGGGAACAGCTCACAGCACTTGTGACCACAGCAATATCCAATAGCTGCTCATCCATCGCTGCATCAAACCAGCCTCACACTACAGATCAGTGTCTGAGACTGCTGTTGTTATTTATTATCAAGTGCTGTCGAGTCGTTTCCGATTCATAGCAACTCTATAGATAGGTTTTCTCAAAAAAGTCCTGTCTTTAGCTGACTGCTGTTACCTGATACTTAACATCCCTAATGAAGAAACATTCCTGATGATGACCTGAGAACATCGCCATTCTATTTTAATATTGAAAAGATTGTGTGAATGTTTTGGGATTGGGTGCACCTTCAGGTTTGTATGAGATTGTGAATGTGTAGAGTATTCATCTTTAAGAGTTAATAATAATAATAATGTTGGTATTTGTTAAGCGCTTACTATGTGCCAAGCACTGTTCTAAGCGCTGGGGTAGACACAAGGGAATCAGGTTGTCCCACGTGGGGCCCACAGTCTTAATCCCCATTTTACAGATGAAGTAACTGAGGCACCGAGAAGTTAAGTGACTTGCCCAAAGTCACACAGCTGACAAGTGGCCGAGCCAGGATTCGAACCCATGACCTCTGACTCCAAAGCCCGTGCTCTTTCCACTGAGCCATGCTGCTTCTCTATAATAATGTTGGTATTTGTTAAGCGCTTACTATGTGCAGAGCACTGTTCTAAGCGCTGGGGGAGATACAGGGTAATCAGGTTGTCCCACGCGAAGCTCTCAGTCTTAATCCCCATTTTACAGAAGAGGGAACTGAAGCCCAGAGAAGTTAAGTGACTTGCCCACACTCACACAGCTGACAAGTGGCAGAGGTGGGATTGGAATCCAATGACCTCTGACTCCCAAGCCCGGGCTCTTTCCACAGAGCCACGCTGCTTCTCTTAAAAGTTGAAAAGATTGCATGAACATGTTGGGATTAAGGCCCCCCATTGTGTTTGTGTGTCTGTAGAATGGTAGCAGTTTGGATGGGCAGGAGAGGGTGGATTTTAGCTATGCTGTAAAGGCTGAACTGACAGGATTTGGTGAAAGATTGAGTATGTGGGTTGAATGAGAGAGAGAAATCGCTGCTTAGAATTCCTTAACTCCCATTCTCTCCTGGACCCCCTCCAGTCTGGCTTCCGTCCCCTCCACTCTACCGAGACTGCTCTCTCTAAGGTCACCCATGACCTCCTTCTTGCCAAATCCAATGGCTCCTACTCCATTCTAATCCTCCTTGACCTCTCAGCTGCCTTTGACACTGTCGACCATCCCCTCCTCCTCCACACCTTATCTCACCTTGGCTTCACGGACTTCGTCCTCTCCTGTTCTCCTCTTATCTCTCTGGCCGGTCATTCTCGGTCTCCTTCGCTGGCGCCTCCTCCCCCTCCCATCCTTTAACTGTTGGAGTTCCTCAAGGGTCAGTTCTTGGCCCTCTTCTGTTCTCCATTTACACTCAATCCCTTGGTGAACTCATTCGCTTTCATGGCTTTGACTACCATATCTACGCAGATGACACGCAGATCTACATCTCCTCCCCTGTCCTCTCCCCCTCCCTTCAGGCTCGCATCTCCTCCTGCTTCCAGGATGTCTCCACCTGGATGTCGGCCCGCCACCTAAAACTCAACATGAGCAAGACTGAGCACCTCATCTTCCCTCCAAAACCCGGTCCTCTCCCAGACTTCCCTATCACCGTGGATGGCACGACCATCCTTCCCGTCTCTCAGGCCCGCAATCTCGGTGTCATCCTTGAATCGTCTCTCTCATTCACCCCACACATCCTATCTGTTACCAAGACCTGCCGGTTTCACCTCTACAATATCGCCAAGATCCGCCCTTTCCTCTCCACCCAAACGGCTACCTTACTGTTACGGGCTCTCGTTATTTCCCAGCTAAACTACTGTGTCAGCCTTCTCTCTGATCTCCCTGCCTCCTCTCTCACCCCGCTCCAGTCTATTCTTCACTCCGCTGCCTGGCTCATCTTCCTGCAGAAATGATCTGGGCATGTCACTCCCCTTCTTAAACACCTCCAGTGGTTGCCTATCAACCTCTGCTCCAAACAAAAACTCCTCACTCTAGGCTTCAAGGCTCTACATCACCTTGCCCCTTCCTACCTCTCCTCCCTTCTCTCTTTCTACTGCCCACACCGCATGCTCCGCTCCCCTGCCGCCCACCTCCTCACCGTCCCTCGGTCTCGCCTATCCCGCCGTTGACCCATGGGCCACGTCCTCCCGCGGTCCTGGAACGCCCTCCCTCCTCACCTCCGCCAAACTGATTCTCTTCCCCTCTTCAAAACCCTACTTAAAACTCACCTCCTCCAAGAGGCCTTCCCAGACTGAGCTCCCCTTCTCCCTCTACTCCCTCTACCACCCCCCCTTCACCTCTCCGCAGCTTAACCCTCTTTCCCCCCCATTTCCCTCTGCTCCTCCCCCTCTCCCTTCCCATCCCCTCAGCACTGTACTCATCTGCTCAACTGTATATATTTTCATTATCCTATTTATTTTGTTAATGAATTGTACATCGCCTTGATTCTATTTAGTTGCCATTGTTTTTACGAGATGTTCTTCCCCTTGACTCTATTTATTGCCATTGTTCTTGTCTGTCTGTCTCCCCCGATTAGACTGTATGGCCGTCAAACGGCAGGGACTGTCTCTATCTGTTGCCGACTTGTTCATTCCAAGCACTTAGTACAGTGCTCTGCACATAGTAAGCGCTCAATAAATACTATTGAATGAATGAATGCTGTTACCTGATACTTAATATCCCTAATGAAGAAACATTCCTGATGATGACCTGAGAACATCTACATTCTGTTTTAATATTGAAAAGATTGTGTGAATGTTTTGGGATTGGGTGCACCTTCAGGTTTGTATGAGATTGTGAATGTGTAGAGTATTCATCTTTAAGAGTTGAAAAGATTGCATGAACATGTTGGGATTAAGGCCCCACCTTGTGTTTGTGTGTGTGTAGAATGGTAGCAGTTTGGATGGGCAGGGGAGGGTGGATTTTAGCTATGTTGTAAAGGCTGAATTGACAGGATTTGGTGAAAGATTGAGTATGTGGGTTGAATGAGAGAGAGAAATCGAGGAAAACACCAAGATTACAGGCTTGTGAAACAAGGATGATAATGGTGCTGTCTACAGTGATGGGAAAATCAGTGGGAGGTGAGGATTTGGGTGGGAAAATAAGGAGTTCTGTTTTGGACATGTTAAGTTTGAGATGTCAGTGGGACATCAAAGTAGAGATGTTTTGAAGGCAGGAGGAAGTGTGAGGCTGCAGAGAATGAGAGAGATCAGGGCTGAAGATATAGATTTAGGGATCATCTGCATAGAGATGGTATTTGAAGCCATGGGAGTGAATGAGTTACCCAAAGGAGTGGTAATAAATAGACAATACAAGAGGACTCAGAACTGAGCTTTGAGGGACTCTCCCAATTAGGGGGTTTGAGGCAGAGTAGGAGCCCACGAAAGAGACTCAGAACGAGCAGCCAGAGAGATAGGAGGAGAACCAGGAGAGGACAATCTAAGTGAAGCCAAGATTGGATTATGTTTCCAAGAGAAGGGGTTGGTTGACAGTATCCTAGGCAGATGAGGGGTCCAGGCAGATTAGGATGGAGTAGAGGCTGTTGGATTTGGCAAGAAGGAGGTTATTGGTGACCTTAGAGAAGGCTGTTTCTGTGGGCTGAAGGGGATGGAAGCCAGATTGGAGGGCGTCGAGGAGAGAATTGTAGGAGAGGAACTGGATTCAGCAAGTGTAGAAAACTCGTTGAGGGAGTTTGGAGAGGAATGGTAGGAGGGAGATGGGGTGATAACTGGAGGGAGCCATCAAGGGAGGATTTTTTCATTTTTAGGACATGGGAGACAGGAGCATGTTTGAAAGCAGTGGGGAAAAAGCCACTCAAAGTGAACAGTTGAAGATGGCATTCAGCGAGGGAGGAAGGGAGGGGATAAGCGCTTTGATAAGGGGAGTAGGGATGGAGTCCAAGGTGCAGGTGGAGGGGGGGCATTTTGAAAGGAAGCAAGTCATCTCTTGAGATACTACTGGGAAAGATGGGAGGGTTGAAGAAGGGGCAGGAGAAGGGAGGAACTGGGCAGGGGCAACTTCAGGGAGATCATGCTGAATGGTTTCAATTTTCTCAGTAAAGTACATGGCCAGGTCATTGAGGAAAGAGATGGGGGGTGGGGGAGGCGGGGCTGAGGAGGTGGTTAAACATCTGAAACTGTAATAGCTGAAATTGTTTGAAATGGTAATAATTATAAAAATAGCATAGACTAGTGGACAGAGCACAGACTGGGAGCCAGAAGACCTAGGTTCTAATCCCAGCTCCACCACTTGCCTGCTGTGTGAGCTTGGGCAAATCACTTCAATTCTCTGTGCCTCATTTTGCTCAACTGAAAAATGGGGGTTCAATACCTGTTCTCCCTCCTACATATACTGTGAACTTCATGTGGGACAGGAACTGTGCCCGATCTGATTAATTTGTATTCACTCCAGTGGTTAGAACAGTGTTAGACACATACTAAGTGCTCAACAAATACCATTTAAAAAAAGAAGAAAAAGAATTGTGGCATTTTCTAATCATGTCCTATGTAACAAGCATTGTGTTAAGTTCTGGAGTAGTTACAAGGTACACAGATTGGACACAGTCCCTGTCCAACATGGGGCTCATGGCACTGAGAACAGGTTTCTTAACCTTAATTTTACAGATGAGGAAACCGAGACACAGAAAAGTTAAGTGACTTGCCCAAGGTGACATGACAGGTGGACAGTAAGCTCATTATGAGCAGGGGATGTCTCTACCAACTCTGTTATACTGTACTCTTCCAAACACTTGATACAGTGCTCTGCACACAGTAAGTGTTCAGTAAATATAACTACAATTGAAGTGGCAAAGCTGGGATGAGAAATCAAGTCTCCTGATTCCCAGTCCCCTACGCTTTCCCATCTACCTCCCTAAACCTCTCTCTAATCACCCATTATGGACCATTGCCTATGTTCACACTTCCCTGCAGAAAGGTTTACACTGTGGTATTATTCCTATAGATTGCTTGATTGATTGGCGAGACCCCATCCTAAATCCCACCCCTCTATATTTTCATGCTTCAGCTTTGCTCAACATTCAGCAGAAAAAACGCATGTGAAAACTGGAGATTAGCTCTGGAGCTTGAAAAGTAGAAATCTTCAGCCGTGTCACAGCCAGTCTGCAGCCCCTTCATTCATTTGATCGTATTTATTGAGCACTAACTGTATGAAGAGCAGTGTACTAAGCACTTGGAAAGTACTAAAGCAAAAGTTGTCTGGAAATCAACTGAAATTTTTCCTGTTCATAGATTTTCCCCAGGTGTTCTTGTACGGAGAAGCACATCTCACCTTACCCAGAATTTTGTGCAAGGCACACTGGGTTTTAAAGGAACCTCCTTCTTAGGAACAAAATGTTTTTCCAAGCATTTGGTACAGTGCTCTGCACACAGTAAGTGCTCAATAAATACCATTGGATGATTGATTTTCCAAGAGTGAATTCAGCCTTCAGGAAGAAAAGGACACAGTTTAAGTTCTATGGAATATTAAGAACATAAAGCAAGAGGGAAAAGACCTAAAGGAGTTTTAAATAGTAATCAAGTAATTACAGCATGGCACAGTGGGTAGAACATGGGCCTGGCAGTCAGAAGGTCGTGGGTTCTAATTTCGGCTCTGCCACTTGCCTGCTTTGGGATCTTGCGCAAATCATTTCACTTCTCTGTGCCTCAGTTACCTCATCTGTAAAATGGGGATTGAGACTGTGAAGCACAACATGGGACAGAGACTGTGTCCAACCCCATTTGCTCATATCCATCCCAGTGCTAAGTACGGTACTTGGCACATAGTGAGCATGTCCTGAATGCTTTAGTGGAAAAATGATCTGGGCAACAGAGTGGACTGGAGTGGGGCTGGGAGATCAGCAATGAGGCTGATGCAGTAATCCAGGATGAGTGATTGTATTAACGTGGTAGCAGTTTGCATGGAGAGGAGTTCTCTCCTACATCTGGGTAAAAAGCCTTTCTCAGTAGCTCTAATATTATACCATATTGGACCACAGCTCATCCAGAAAATCCTGGGCAAGCTCTCACCAGAGTTTCCTGTCGATTGTCATCTCTACTACCCGACCAATCTGAAGTAGGGTAAAATGTAGGAATAGAAGTTGCCTGCAGGCTTTGCACATTAGTAGGTGGATTAGCCTTGGTCAGTGATAGATTAGACTGTAAGCCCGTCAAAGGGCAGGGACCGTATCTGTTACCGATTTGTACATTCCAAGCATTTAGTACAGTGCTCTGCACATAGTAAGCACTCAATAAATACTATTGAATGAATGAATAATTGGGATAAAGATAGCAGGTGAGAAAACAGGAGTGGTGCTGAATAGTCATATCTGTAGCTCCATTAGTTTGGAATCAGGGTAGAGGGGCTGATTCACTAATTCATGTCTCCCTGCTGCAGGGTTTACAACAAAGTGAGGAAAAACAACTCACTAATCAAACATTATTGGTTCCAGTATACTAGAAGGATATCCTGAAAGGCCAAATGCCACAATGTTTAGTCATAAGATGCCATAAAATGCAACAGGCTGAAAGTGAACCGAAATGCACACCACAATTAACCACTCACCTAAGTGGCAACAAGGAGTCAGAAAGGTTAACAAATGAAAAAAAGGAGATACGCTCAGCACTCACTGAAGCATCTGTTGCAGTTCCGATCCAAAATACGACGAGGAGGTTGACTGCCAAATGATACTCTGTGGCTGAATGCTTAATTTGGCCTGTTTCATTAACTTATGTTTGAGACTTAACTTTACAACAACACTAAAAGCTCAGTGGGTTTCATCTTTACCAATGACAAAAGCCATTTTTTGGCTCCTGCAGGTAGAAGGTTATCATCATTGTTACCTGGCCACTCATGAGAGTTTTTTCTGCCTGGCTGAGAGTCTTTCCCTTAGCTTCGATCAAAGTTGCCATCACATCTGTATCCAAGTTAACGGATGGAGGGATACCAACTGCATTTAAATCAATCAACAAAATCAATCAATAGTATTTACTGAGGGCTTATTGTGTACCAAGCATTGTACCAAGCAATTGGAAGAGTAATAATAATAATAATTATTATTCTACTGTACTATTGTTATATTGTACTATCCCAAGTGCTTAGTACAATGCTCTGCACGCAGTAAGCACTCAATAACAACTGAATAATTGTGACATTTGTTAAGCACTTACCTACGTGCAAGGCACTGTTCTAAGCATTGGCATAGATACAAGCAAAATGGGTTGGACACAATCCCTGTCCCACATAGGGCTCACAGTCTTAATCCCATTTTACAGATGAGGTAGCTGAGGCACAAAGAAGTGACTTGCCTAAGGTCACACAACAGACAAGTGGCAGAGCCGTGATTAGAAACCAGGTCCTTCTGACTCCCAGGCCTATGCACTATCCACTAGGCCATGCTGCTTCTTAGTAAAACACATTACCAGCTCACAAGGAGCTAACAGTCTAGAGGGAAACAATCAGGGTTCCAGCTATGGCCACTCAATGGGCTCTTCAGGAACATATAACTCCTTTAAGCCTAAATTTCATTTTGTCCAAGTCAACTGAGCACAGAAAAGGGCATCTTGATTCTTTCACTTTCAGAAATACTCAATTCACACAATCTAACAAAACAGGAGCAGGATAGGCAGTTGCAGTGGTGAAGCTTTCTGCATACATCCATAGATAGAAAGCTCACCACTATATGGCAAGCTCCTTGAGGGCAGGGATCATGTCTTCTAACTCTAGTGCACTTTCCCAAGCTCTTAGAATACTATTTCTGCATACAGCAGGTGCTCAATAAGTACTACTTGCTGATTGATTGATGAATTGAGAAGGACATTAGAATTCTGGGCTACTCAGATCAGGGGTGACCTGAGGCTGACGCACGCCTCTGCCCTCGCCTTCCCATTTCACCCTTCCAAACCTGTTAGAACATGCTAGAGATGATAGATGGTCCACCCTAACCATTAGAATGGATGTCAACCTTCACAATTTCTCTAAGCATCCTGTTATCTCTGTCGGACCCAGAATAATGGGCTGGGTGGTCCAATGCCAAAGAATGGCACTGCTGATATCCCTTCCTCACCTTCCCATTTCACCCTTCCAAACCTGTTAGAACATGCTAGAGATGATAGATGGTCCACCCTAACCATTGGAATGGATGTCAACCATCACAATTTCTCTAAGCAACCTGTTAACTCTGTCGGACCCAGAATAATGGGCTGGGTGGTCCAATGCCAAAGAATGGCACTGCTGATATCCTTATATTTACCCCCCCCCCCCCACCCCGCCAACCCCGCCGAAACAGAATTGATTCAGCCTCGGAATTTCCTTCACAAATGTCTCCATCTTCTCAGTCAACAGCTGCTTTCTCCCTAAAATAGGCTTCCAAAGCCTCTAAAACATCTACATTCCCTTAGAGGGAATGGTGGCAGAATACAGTACCCACTTATATGGCTGATTAGCACATCAATTTTTAGCTTGCCTTCCTTCCGGTGACTGGGGCCACAGAATAGCCAAGGGATACTCAAGTGCCATTTTCACCCTCAGAATAAACTTGGAAAGACAGCTGTCATGGCTTGCACCCCAAGGTCATAAGAGGGACCGAAGGATCCCTGGATTCTCTGTAGTTGTGGATTCTAATCCAGTTCAGGGGCCAGAGGAAACCAGGGGACAGCTGGGTCTCATCTGCCACCAGGATAGTATAAGTTTTTCGTGGGCAAGAAATGTGTCAATTATTTTATTCTCTATTTCCCAAACATCTAATAGAGTACACTACTCCAAGTGCTTAATCAATCAATGGCCTTTATTGAGCTCTTACTGGGTGCAGATCTCTGTACTAAGCGCTTGGAAGAGTACAATACAACAGACCTGGTAGACACATTCCCTATCCACAATGAGTTTACAGTCTAGTGGTGGGGAGGCAGACTTCAATACAAATAACTTACAGATACATACATAAGTGCTGTGAAACTGAAGGTGGGGTGGGGTGAATATCAAATGCCCAAAGAGTACAGATCCAAGTGCATAGATGATGCAGAAGAGAGAGAGTGTTGGGGAAAGGTGTGTGTGCAGTGGTGGTGGGGTGCTAATAGGAGAAGCCCTCTTGGAGGAGATGTGCCCTAAATAAGGCTTTGAAGGTACGGAGAGTGGTGGTCTGGCATATATGGAGGGGGAGGTAGTTCCAATCAATCATATTTATTAAGCACTTACTGTGTGCTTGGGAAAGTAAAATATAACAGTTAATAACAACAATAATAATAATGATGGCATTTGCTAAGCACTTACTATGAGCCAAGCACCGATCTAAGCAATGAGATAGATACAAGGTAATCAGGTTGTCCCACATGAGGCTCACAGTCTTAATCCCCATTTTACAGATAAGGTAACTGAGGCACAGAGAAGTTAAGTGACTTGCCCAAAGTCACACAGCTAAGTGGTGGAGCCGGGGTTAGAGCCCACGACCTCTGACTCCCAAGCCCGTGCTCTTTACACTAAGCCACTCTGTTTCGTTCCCTGACCTCAACAAGCTTACGATCTAGAGGGGGTGTGGGTGGGTGGTGAAGGTGGTTTCCAGGTCATAAGGGGGAAATGGGAAAGGGATCAGTGATGAGATAGATGAGATCAGAGAACAGTAAGGAAGCTGGTGTAGAGGAGCATAGTGTGTGGGCGGGGCTGTAGTAGGAGATCAGTGAGGTAAGACAGGAGGGGGCAAGGGAGTTTCTGTTTGATGGGCAACCACTGGAGGTTTTTGAGGAGTGGGGAACCATGGACTGAATGGGTTTTTAGGAAAATGATCTGGACAGCAGAGTGAAATATGGTCTTGAGTGGGGGAGACAGGACACAGGGAGGTCAACAAGGAGGTAGATGGTGTAGTCAAGATGGGATAGGACAAGTGCTGAGATCAGCAGAGTACCAGTTTGGATGGAGAGGAAAGGAAGGGTTTTACCAATGCTCAATGAGTGCTTAGTGGAAAGCTCATACGCCTGCGAGTCAAAGGACCTGGGTTCTAATGCTATTTCTGCCACCTGTCTGCTATTGTAGTAACCTTGGGCAAGTCACTTAGGGGTTATACAGGTGATAAGAAAATACCTTGCAATTATTGCAACAACAATGGAAATATTAATTCAAAATAAAAAGAATTCAAGCTCTACATCTTTCTAGTAGCTGGTTCCACCCCCTTGCTACTCTCACTCTCCCTTTAATTTGTGAAATATTGAATACAATGTAGCTCCATATTAAAAATGAGGCTCGATTTGTAACCTGTGATTATAATTGAAAGTCCATACAGTGAACCGTAAGAAGAAAGTCTTCCCTTCAACAATTTGGAAAATCATTTTGATCCTTGGAAAAACTGAAATAGGATCATCTGACCACAATCAGACAAATGTATAAAAGCTTAGATTACATAGGGGAATGATATCTAAAGATACCAAAACTGAGTTATAGTCCTACTGCACGGATCACAAATGAATAAATAGGGCTGAAGGTCCAACCATAATCTATTAGTTTCTGACTCCCCAGTCATCTCTAGGTAGAATCAAAATTTAATCCTCCCACAGAGATGAGAATATATACTCTACAAATCTCCTTCCACTTATAAAAATGTAGAGCAAGACACACTTGCATTTTGCTGGCTAGAGGCGTGTTGGTCCTCAAGCTCAGGGACCATGCCCATGAACTCTGCTATAGTGTGCTCTCCCAAGTGCTATTACAGTGCTTTGCATGCACTAAGTGCTCAATAAATATGATTCGTTGATTGATAGTATGCAAAACTGTTCAATTACTCATCCTCCATTTTAATCTGTCAACTATGCTTAAATGGGCAAACACTTTATTTAGGTCTACTCCCATGGGAATTCTTAGAGCATCATTTTGTTCAAAAGGTAACAACCCCCCAAAAATGCAACCACTTGAAAACTATTTCTGATTATTTTCTTGGGATGTTAATTTTCCTGAGAAAATGTTTTTTTCGATTTCTTTTGATGGCGCTGAAGCAAAGGCTATCGAATAGTTCTTGAAGAGGGAACTCAAAGAATCTGAGTTTGGACTGTTTACTTCTTTGGGAAACCTCCTACTCTCTTCCAAATGTTGCCTGACATTTGTAAAGTTGTCTGAATCTGGCAGAATTGTGGTCAGAATTCACAATGGATGGTGCTGCTCTCTATCACCTTAGAACATTATACAACTATGGGAAGACAGGAACACCATGGACAAAGACAGCAGGGAAAAGCTATTTTTTGAAAAGTATAGGAGAAACTTCCAGGAACTCATAAAGAAACCCGGGTCTGGGTTCTTAAGGAGCTTACAATTGACATGTATGTGCTTCTTGCTGTGACTAGTTGAAAGGAAAGCAAATGTTTTCTGAATGTTAAAGAAAAATGAGTAAATGCATGCACTTTCAAGTTACTCATCTTGTTTGAAGCAGCTAATTCGCAGACACTGAGTCTGTACAAACATCATCTTTTGATCATTTTATTGCTGGCAGACAATTCATCTTCTTTGTTTACAATCTATGGTCTTATCTTATAGCCTGTGTCTTTTCCATTGCACCGAGTAAAATAATATTGGGAAATTTTTCTGGGACCACAAACTTGTTTATACAATGAATTTCTTTGAGGTCATGCAAATATTTTCAGAATAATGAAAAATATTGTAATTCAAAATCACTTCAATGCTCAAATTACCAATCTATATAATATCTACAAAAAATTCATGTATACATCAAGGCCTGGTTTGAAATCTTTGCTCATATTTGCCAAGAGATGATACTATTTGAAATGGTTTTCCACTGAAAATTGTAATGATTTCCACTTTCAGCTATACATACAAAGTAGAAATCACTCTACTCCTCTCCAACTGCTCAACAATACAAAAACTATTAAGTGTGCAAAGATATGGCTCATACTAGTTCCAAACAATTTTCTCATATTTACATAACCCATGTTTTTGGCAGTGTTCTCCAAAACTCATAACTGAAATGAGTTCAAAAGAGTAAAAGAGTTATTTAAAGAACAATCACAGCAACTTGCTAACAAGCCAGGGACTGGGTGTCGACAAAGTCCTGGTTCTTGGCAACAACTACAACAGCCCCTGAAATCAGAATGGGCAAATGTCAGTCCCAACCCGAAACAAGGAGACGTTATGACAGAGATGGTGGTTTTAAAAGCCTTGCTGACAATTCTGAACATCCCTTTCCACCTCACCCAACTGTCAGTCTGAGCCTCCCTTGAATTACAGTGGAGAGTTTTAAACTGTTACTTGAACAGCACATTTCTCAGCAACTTTTTTCTTTTTTGTGATGGGAGAATGAAAAACAGCAAAAAAAAAAAAAAAAGGTACTCTGCATTGTAATACCATTCCATTTTGTTGGAGACGTGGAGTGGCCTAGTGGAAAGGGCACAGGCCTGGAATCAGAGGACCTGGATTCTAATCCTACTTCTGCCACATGCCTGCTGTATAGCCTTAGGCAAGTAACTTCACTACTGTGTGCGGGCTGGGATGTAGAAGGATAGATGGGAGGTGAGGTAGAAGGGGGCAAGGTGATGGAGAGCTTTGAAGCCAATAGTGAGGAGTTTTTGCTTGATATGGAGGTTGACAGGCAACCCCTGGAGATTTTTGAGGAGGGGGGTGACATGCCCAGAACGTTTCTGTTGAAAGATAATCCAGGCAGCAGAGTGAAGTATAGACTGAAGTGAGGAGAGCCAGGAAGTACTGAGGTCAGAAAGGAGGCTGATACAGTAATCCAGTCAGGATAGGATGAGTGATTGCACTAACGTGGTAGTGGTTTGGATGGAAAGGAAAGGGTGGATCTTGGCAATGTTATGAAGGTGAGACTGGCAGGTTTTGGTGATTGATTGAATATGTAGGGTGAATGAGAGAGCAGAGTCAAGGATGACACCAAAGTTGTGGGCTTGTGCAATGGGTAGGATGGTTCTCCCTTCCCATAAAATGTGAGCCCCATGAGGTACAGGGACTGTGTCAGACCTCCTTATTTTGTACCTACTCAATGCTTAGCACACAGTAAATGCTTAGCAAATACCACAGCAATGATAAGAATAATTACTATTATCAATATTACTACTACCATAGCTTGAATTCACTAGGAGTCTCATTACCTAAAAGAGACTCACCTCCTATTACATGGATGGGATTTAAGACAAAAAAAAAAAAATTCCAAATGATTTCCATCCCTCTTGAGCCCTGTGCTTCACCATTCTCCCCTCCTCATAGATCTTTAGGATATCAGTGTTTCAATCTTTCACGCATATTGTCTGTATTATGCTCCTTCATTGTGGGCAGGGAATGTGGCTGTTATATTGTTATACTGTACTCTCCCAAGTGCTTAGTACAGTGCTCTGTACACAGTAAACTCTCAATAAATATGACTGACTGCCTGACTGATCTACCCATTCTGCAGGTCTCCCAAAGAAATATCGTGAATTAGAAGGGAAGAAACATTTTATCTGTCTCTTCCCTACTTTTCTTTTCCAAACCCTCTAGTCCTTCTTGTTTGTTGACTAAATTTCAGGAAATTATAGGGAGAACCAGAGAATGTAAGTCAATGGAGAAGAAGAAAAAAGTTGATTATTAAATCTAAAATCACTGCCTACAGAGAAAAGTACAGAGTAACCACAGCTTTTTCAAATCTACACAAAATTCATGCCAATAAACTGAAAAGGAGCAGGTTAAGATGTAGAAACATCCCAAAATGTCAATGAAATGCTGGATCTTCCCTGTCCACATTGAGTTTCTGACAAAGACTTTCTCTTACTTCACCTAAAGAGAATAATATTTAATCATAACTATTTCAATCATGAAAGAATTGCACATCCTTCACATAGAATGAAGTTGAATGCCAATATGTTGAAACCAGTAAATGTTTTGGATGGCGTGATCTAGGTTAAAATAAAAAATGGTTGATTGTAGCCTCATTCTCTAAATAAAATATAACTCCCCACCAAAAAAACCAAAAAGCTACTCATTAAAAATTGCAAGTTGAGGAGTTGTCCTTCATATAATTAAAATAGATGTAGGCTTAATCATGTTATAATGGTTGCTATTTTAAATGGGCACATATAAATTTTGCTGTTTGCTCATGTTTTTGGTTTAAGATCAAAATTACTTATTAATCCCTTTCCACATTGGGTTTAAATATAAAATATGTAGAGGAGGCATAAATATTTTATATAAATAAAAATGCACATTTTTGCATCAAGCTTACCATTCTTTTATAGAACTAAAATGGCCTGATGAACAAAAATGGCATCTGGTTTGAACCTAACATAATCCAAACTGATCTAAACCCACATGCTCAAAGGTTTCATCGATTTTAGTTATATAATATCCAAGACACTTGATTCTGCTCTCTCATTCACCCCACACATCCAATCTGTCACCAAAACCTGCCGGTCTCACCTTCACAACATCACCAAGATCCTCCCTATCCTCTCCATCCAAACTGCTACCTTGCGGGTACAAGCTCTCATCATATCCCGACTAGATTATTGCATCAGCCTCCTCTCTGATCTCCCATCCTACCGTCTCTCCCCGCTTCAGTCTATACTTTACTCTGCTGCCTGGATTATCTTCCTACAGAAACACTGGGCATGTCACTCCCCTCCTCAAAAACTTCCAGTGGTTGCCTATCAACCTTCGCATGAAACAAAAACTCCTCACTCTTGGCTTCAAAGCTCTCCATCACCTGGCTCTCTCCTACTTCACCCCCTTTCTCTCTTTCTACAGCCTAGCCTGCACACTCTGCTCCTCTGCCGCTAACTTCCTCACGGTGACTCGTTCTTTCCTGTCATTCATTCATTCATTCATTCATTAGTATTTATTGAGAGCTTATTATGTGCACTGTATTAAGTGCTTGGAGTGTACAATTCGACAACAGATAGAGACAATCCCTGCCCAATAATGGGCTCATGGTCTAAACGGGGGAGACAGACAGCAAAGTAAAACAGAACAAAATAGGCAGTCTAGTGCAGACATCATCAAGATAAATAGAATCAGAGATATACACATCATTTACAAAATAGAGTAATAAATAATATATGCAAATATGCACAGTGCTGAGGGGAGAAGGGGGAAGAGCAGAGGGTGGGGAGCGGGGAATGGAGAGGGGAGGAGGAACAGGGGGAAAAGTGGGGCTCAGTCTGGGAAGGCCTCCTGGAGGAGGTGAGCTCTCAGTAGGGCTTTGAAGAGGGGAAGAGAGTCTGGCGGATGTGAGGAGGGAGGGCATTCCACAACAGCCGTATATATTATTTTGTAGGTATTTGTTAAGCGCTTACTATGTGCAGAGCACTGTTCTAAGTGCTGGGGTAGATACAGGGTAATCAGGTTGTCCCACGTGAAGCTCACAGTTAATCCCCATTTTACAGATGAGGTAACTGAGGCAGAGAGAAGTTAAGTGACTTTCCCACAGTCACACAACTGACAAGTAGCAGAGCCGGGATTCAAACCCATGAACTCTGACTTCCAAGCCCGGGCTCTTTCCACTGACCCACGCTGCCTCTCTAGGACATGGGCCAGGGATCGACGGCGGGACAGGTGTGAATGGGAGACCGTGAGGAGGTGAGCAGCAGAGGAGCGGAGTGTATGAGGTGGGCAATAGAACGAGAGAAGGGAGGTGAGGTAGGAGGGGGCAAGGTGATGGAGAGCTTTGAAGCCAAGAGTGAGGAGTTTTTGTTTCGTGCGAAGGTTGATAGACAACCACTGGAGGTTTTTGAGGAGGGAAGTGACATACCCAGAGCATTTCTGTAGGAAGATGATCTGGGCAGCAGAACGAAGAATAGACTGGAGTGGGGAGAGACAGGAGGATAATGATAATAATGATAATAATAATAATAATGATGTTGGTATTTGTTAAGCACTTACTATGTGCCGAGCACTGTTCTAAGCGCTGGGGTAGCCACAGGGGAATCAGGTTGTCCCACGTGGGGCTCACAGTCTTAATCCCCATTTTACAGATGAGGTAACTGAGGCACCGAGAAGTTAAGTGACTTGCCAAAGTCACACAGCTGACAAGTGGCCGAGCCAGGATTCGAACCCATGACCTCTGACTCCTAAGCCCGTGCTCTTTCCACTGAGCCACGCTCAGAGAGGAGGCTGACACAATAATCCAGTCGGGATATTATGAAAGCTTGTACCAGCAAGGTAGCAGTTTGGATGGAGAGGAAGGGCGGATCTTGGTGATACTGTGCAGGTGAGACCGGCAGGTGTTTGTGACGGATTGGATGTGTGGGGTGTTGGATGTGTGAGGTGAATGAGAGAGCAGAGTCAAGGATGACACCAAAGTTGCTAGCCTGTGAGATGGGAAGGATGGTAGTACTGTCCACAGTGACAGGGAAGTCAGGGAGAGGACAGGGTTTGGGAGGGAAGATAAGGAGCTCCGTCTTAGACATGTTGAGTTTTAGGTGGCGGGCAGACATCGAAGTGGAGACGACCTGAAGACAGGAGGAGATACGAGCCTGGAGGGAGGGGGAGGGAATAGGGGAGGAGATGTAAATTTGGGTGTCATCTGCATAGAGATGATAGTTGAAGCCGTGGGAGTGAATGAGTTCACCAAGAGAGTGAGTATAGATGGAGAACAGAAGGGGACCCTTGAGGAACCCCTACAGTTAGGGGATGGGAGGGGGAGAAGGAGCACGTGAAGGAGACAGAGAATGAACGGCCTGAGAAATAAGAGGAGAACCAGGAGAGGACGGAGTCTGTGAAGCCAAGGTGAGTTAAAGTATGGAGGAGAAGGGGGTGGTCGACAGTGTCAAAGGCAGCTGAGAGGTCGAGGAGGATTAGGATAGAGTAGGAGCCATTGGAGGTCACTGGTGACCTTTGAGAGGGCAGTTTTGGTGGAGTGGAGGGGACGGAAATTAGATTGGAGGGGGTCCAGGAGAGGGTTGGAGTTGAGGAATTCAAGGCAGCGAGTGTAGATGACTCACTCTAGGAGTTTGGAAAGGAAGGGTACTAGGGAGATAGGATGATAATTGGAAGGGGACGTGGGGTCAAGAGAGGATTTTTTAGGATGGGGGAGACATGGGCATGTTTGAAGGCAGAGGGGAAGAAGCCGTTAGAGAGTGAGTGGTTAAAGATAGAAGTTAAGGAGGGGAGGAGGGAGGAGGAGGAGCACTCACCTCCTCCAGGAGGCCTTTCCAGACTGAGCCCTCCCTTTCCCTTTTCCCCTCCTCCCCTCCATTCCCCCACTCCCTCCCTCTGTTCTTCCCCCTTCCCCTCCCCACAGCACTTGTGCACATTTGTATATATTATTTATTACTCTATTTTATTAATGATGTATATATATCTATGATTCTATTTATCTTGATGGTATTGATGCCTGACTACTTGTTTTGTTTTGTTGTCTGTCTCCCGCTTTAAGACTGTGAGCCCGTTGTTGAGCAGGGATTGTCTCTATCTGTTGCCGAATTGTACATTCCAAGCGCTTAGTATGGTGCTCTGCACACAGTAAGCACTCAATAAATACGACTGAATGAATGAATGGTTTTAGGGCATCCTGGGTTTGGACTCTGGGTAGTAACCACTCTGTGGACAATACATCTCTGAAGGCTTCAACCAGAATTTATGCATCACTAATCTGCTGAGCCAATTACCAAGCTAATTTAGGCCCCAAATGGACTTTTCCCTTACTGTTCAGTTAACTGAAATTTAAAACAGGAATAACACTGGTGTTTATGATGTGCCAAGCCCTGTACTAAGCACTGGGGTTGATAAAAGATAATCAGGTCAGGAACAGTTTCTGTCCCACATGGGACTCCCAGTGAAAGCAAAGGTATTAAATCCCCATTTTACAGGAGAGGAAACAGAGAAAACAAGAAACTTGCCCGAGATCACCCAGCAGGTAGGTGGCAGTGCCAGGATTAGAACTCGGGTCCTTTAACTCCCAGGCCTGTGCTCTTTTCCACTGGGTCGCTGATTTGGAGAGCCTGAATTGTCTAGATAGTTGCCACTAACTCCCGCTTTGCCCATGACCGACTTTGTACCATTATGTGTCATTGGCTCCGTGACACCTCTCTCTGCTCTTCCCATCTGTTGGCCAAAGTGAAGGCGGAGGAGGTTGACAGCTACTGCTCCACTGCCACTTCTCCAGGTTGGCCTCTACCCTCTTCAAATTTAACAGTTCCTTTCAGGATAATTGCTGTTAGAATTCTTTAAGCTTCCTGAAGATCTGTGGCACACAAGTATCCTGGAAGAGTTCTGACCCCAGGAAGTCACAGATGTGCATAATTTGAAGACGGCAGTCAGACCAACAAAGACTGCTAGACCCTAACTTAAACAAAGTAGAATATTAATAACAGGATGAGGTTCCCAAAGCTTCTTCCTTTGACTTTAAATCAAGTTATAGAGCACTGGAAAGGAAAGAAAGAAAAATGAAAACACTAAGGGGAATGGTACCAATTAGCAAGTCCTCACTGTGTGGATCATCTAAAGCAGAACTGAACAAGGTAGAACGGATAAGAACAAAGCACAGTGTTCAAAAGCTGGGTATATAAACAGGAAATGGAAATGTGACCAAACACCACCCCCCACAAAAAAAAAAAGAGTCACGATTCTGAGCTAAAGTTCCTGTACATGTGTATTGGGAGAAGAACATTCAAGTCATGTTTGTAAATATTCAGGTTCTCTACCATCAGTACAAATACAAAAAAACATATAATGGGAAATGGCATCAACTTTTAGATCTTTAATAGAATGCTCTTCCATTATACATTATTAATATTTATATCACAATCATTATTGCTGAGTTTTTAAATCTAAGATGCCCATAAAGTGTTTGTAATTTTTATAGTAAATAGAAATTCATTTTCCAGCAGTGTTTGTTAGACAGCAGTTGACTGATTGCAGTTTGAAACATTTATAATCTTATCTTGTCAGATGTCAGTGGCTGCTTTTTATTTCGGTTGGGGGAGGAGAGGAAGGAAGAATACAAATTATTATTTTCATAACATGATTCTTGACCATAACCAATGATTTCTTCAAAATGATTTTCCACATACTGCTAATCTTACCTTGTTCTGTATCAGTGAGTTCCTCAAACAGTTCACAATAAAACAATGTAATAAAAACAGTTTCTTTGTTCTCTGATGAAAATGTTTTCCTGCCCACCCAAAAGTATCTCAGATCCATTTTCCAAGTCTGTAGAAGCCTTATTAATACTAGATTGTCTGAATCTAGTAATGAGTAGTTCTGATAGCATTCCTTTTCCTAAAAGATGTCCCAGACAAGCTTACACAAAGTATTCTTTTACATTACAGAAGTGAACTTTCATCAATGGCCACTGAATACATAATCGCTACCTTAATTTGCATGATGCTTTACACAACAACGTAAGAGTTTATTCTATTCCTTTTGTTTGCATGAATCAAATACATAGCAAATGTGAGTATCCTTCCCTTAACTATATTACCTAGTCTTTTTTTATTAAATTCAGTTATAAAACTGCTTAGACTCTCAATATATTCAGTAAGGACTCTGGAATCAATATCTAGCTAATAAGTAGTAAATTAATCACTTATGACAAAATATTAACATTTGTTTAATTTTTTAAATTGTATTTGTTAAGTGCTTACTAGATGCCAGGCACTGTACTAAGCACTGTGGTATATACAAGATAACCAGGTTGTACACAGGTTGTCCTTCTCCCAAATAGGGCTCACAGTCTTAATCCCCATTATCCAGATTGGGTAATTGAAGCACAGAGGACTTAAGTGACTTGCCCAAGGTCATGCAGCAGACAAGTGGCAGAGCCAGGACTAGAACCCAGGCCCTTTGATTCCCGGGATCCATGTGCTTTCCACTAGGTCATGCTGCTTTTTAGAAAGCACCATAATCCAATTGGCAAAAAAAAATAATAAAAATACACAACTCAAAATGATGGCAGAGTGCCTAGATGTAAGCTTTAAAAGATATTTGATTCATGTTGCTTTATATCTGACTCCCTTCTTGTCAAAGCAAAACAATGCTCATCAAAAACATAAATACAATGTCTATTTATTGGAAGTTGCTATGAAAATCTCAAAGGCTAAATAAAACGTCCAATACTTTTTATCCAAAAATCTCACTTAAATGTATACCCACTCTTCAACGTCTAGGATCACCCTAAAAGATGGGTTATTCTAGAAAAACATAAACAAGGAGTTTCTGTTAACTTCTTCCTCCAAGGGAAACCAGGGAGTCAATCAGTTTCCAGAAATTTGCCTTGGGAATCCTGCCCCAAATTGTACTGGTCAGCTGGATGTACTGGTGCTACGTTTCCAGAATGGGCTCTGGGACAGGACAAGAGGTATGCAGTTACACTAACATTACATCTCTGCCGACCCAGTACTCTATGTCCCACGTGGACTCAAACTAAAAAAAAGGGCTTCTCTCCTACAA
Source organism: Ornithorhynchus anatinus (assembly GCF_004115215.2). Lineage (NCBI taxonomy): Eukaryota > Metazoa > Chordata > Mammalia > Monotremata > Ornithorhynchidae > Ornithorhynchus > Ornithorhynchus anatinus. Next base: position 98,892,958 of record NC_041749.1, read on the forward strand.
AAATAGTATGAGGAAACACTACATGCCCCTTACAGAGCTGATTGGTGAAATGTATTTGTTTGGCAGGTTAGGGGGGAGGTGATCTTTAGCATAACTGCTGCTTGGACCTTCTTTGCAATATCTTTCATTCAATAGTATTTATTGAGCGCTTACTATGTGCAGAGCACTGTACTGAAGACCTCTACTTAGATCATCAACCAAGGGGAAAAAAAAACACTTGGGTCTCTAGCTCTCATCTTTGAAAAGTAAAGGGGCAGCGGTCGGTGAGTCCTTTTTTCAGGAGAGTGTCTAACACTGTCCCTCTCATAAGGTTGCTACTTCCAGAGCAATCTTTACTGCATTAGACTTCAGTGATTTGTCTGCATTCAATTAACATAAAAAAATTATGGAATTTGTAACATGTTTAATAATATATTAATGTTAAATTACATGTTAAAGAGATATATCTGAAACCATTCATAAAGATATGATCCTTCAATTAAACTCATAGTTCTCTCCCTGGTCTCTCACTCCCACCTCTTCCACTCTCCACTTTCTTCCCCTCAGCCCCTCCATTCTAAGCCTCCAGCCACTTGCCTCTTTCCCAAACCCTTTTTCCCCTCTTCTTCTCTCCTCTCACCATCTGATCCAGTTCTCCCTCCCCCTTCCCTCCTCTCCCTTTCCCCTCCTCCTCCTCCTCTCCCTTTCCCCCCTCATCCTCCTCCTCCTCTCCCCTCCCTTTCCTCCTCTTCTCCCCTCCTTCCTCCCTTCTTCCCCCTTCCCCCCTCCCTTTTCCCCTCATTTCCCCTTCCCCCCCTCCTCTCCCTTTTCCCTTCCCCCCATCTTTTCCTCTTTCCCCTCCCTCCTCTCCCTTTTCCCTTCCCCCCACCTTTTCCTCTTTCCCCTCCCTCCTCTCCCTTTTCCCCTTCCCCCCTTTTCCTCTCCCTCTTCTCCCTTCTCCCCCTTTCCACCCCTCCTCTCCCCCTCCCCACCTCCTTCTCCCCCCCTTCCTCACCCCCTTTCTCCCCACTTCTCACCTCCCTTCCCCTCCCCACCTCTCCTTCCCCTTCCCTCTCCTCATAACTGCCTCTTTAACCCTGTCTGGTATTGTACCTTTTTATGTTTCTAGAGCATTTCTAAAACAAAGATTATTTCATTAGCACAACAGGTTATTAAACTAATGTACATGTCACCGAATGACAAAACACATCCAAATTACAAACGGTTTCATTCACTTTTTCTCTAATTTATCAGAATCCCATGGTATGGTTTTTCATTTGGATAGCTCAACTAAGTTCTGAGAAAAATGCCAATAAACCAGAGATAAAATATCCTAGTGTACAGTCCAAGAGAATATGACATTCAGTTAAATTAGCACACTTACCTCTGAACAATGATTTTTAAGAAGGAGGCAACAGAAGTTGACAGAGCCACGAAAGAATTAAGTCACTTTCAGTCAACTGGCAGTATAAACGGATGACAGAAAAGCTTTGGTGACCCAAAGACAGCAGATGACAAAAAGTAAAAGGAGTTGAGAGATGTTCTGGTTAGATCACCAAACAACACAACACATTGTTTCCTAGATTTTCTCCTCTGCTCTGCCTTGTCTCCACGTACGTGGCAACTGCCATTTTTCATACAGTTCTAACACTTAATTAAAAAGGTCGGTTACAGCATGTTAGACTTCAACCCTTCCACTGCACATAGAAGGAGCGCTGCAAAGGTTCATTGATGGATGATGAATCGAGTGAATGGTTTTCTATCGAACAGTAAATAGGTTAGGAATTTGAGTTTTGTCCTGCACTCTTAAAAATTCCAAAATCATTAATAATGTGTTTTAGAAGAACGCCGAGTTCTCTGGGTAAGACTTGCATTTTGCTTCCATTCTTGACTTACCTTGACCTCCCTTTGTTGCTCCATATGAAAGACCTGAACTAAAGCTACGAGTGTAGCAGTGAAAAAAAAATCATGTTTGAGGACAAAATAGGAATCTGAATTATGGATAGGGTTGAGAAGCACGTCAACGCTGCTGTAGTTCAACGACTGTTCTCTTTCACCCCTGTGGAAAAGGAACAACTTTGCAAGGCTTAATCCGATTTCACTGCTTTTTCCCCCCATCTAACTCTGCATAATTATATATGCGTACCCATTCACACAGGAGTGGAAAACGCAAACATGTTCTGAATACCATGTCACTTATATTGCAGGTAGCAAGTCGATTCAATCTGGAAGATATCAAACGAGAAATCAAATCCAGGTTGATACCTAATTCCTACCCTCGAAAGCTACCGCAGCCTAGGGCATGGAAGAGAGGTCGGTTTTCTCTCTAGCTGCTAAACCGACCCCCAGTTTCCTGTTGGCACTCGGAGCAAATTAGTAAAAGTTCTCCATGCATTTTTTCCCTGTCTGTTCGCCCAGACTCCCTTAAAGTCTGGAAATTCAACTCGATCCCAAGCTCTCTCTCGGTCGCGGGGATTTGCCGCGAAAGGCATGGGATCTGTTTACATTTCTGGGTGCGTTTTCGTTCCGTAATCTCCCCGCCTGGGCAAGCGCTCCCTCACCTTGGGGTTTCACTCTTGGGAGCCTTTGGCCAAACTCCTTCTGTCTTGCCAACCCGCTGAAGATTAGTATTTAGCCCACCCATCGTGTTTCAAAAGGGGGAGTTCCTCTAACCTCTTCCCGCCAAAAGAAGAAGCGTTAAGCCCTTCCCCAACCCCGGGAAGCTGGCCAACTATGTGTTTTCTGCCCCAGCCCGCAATCTGCCGTGCCATACCGCCCTGCTTCGCCCTGGTGGGCACGTCTGCCGGCTGCCGCCTTACTACTGTGTGTATATATGTGTGTTTTGTTTTTCTTTTGGGGGGGGGGGTGGTCCTACGAGGAAAGGGGCAGGCTAGCAGAGTGGCTGGGGAACGGCGAAGCCTGGACTGCGATCGAGGCAGCCACGGGACAAGCCTCGATTGCCCAAGCGCGTCAGAGTTGGTCGGCGTGAGCCGAGGGGGAAAGGGCAAGGTGCGTGACTGCCTTCGGAGCACCATCCCGGGTCTGGTCTCCCGATTTCTTTTTCTTCTTGCCAGGAGACAAACTTATTTTCTACTCCCCCACCCCAAAGAGCTCGTGTGCGTCGCCGCCCCGCGCTGTCAGCGGCGAAGGCACGCGGTCCCGCTCGCTCCTGGCCCCGCTGGGGCAGCGGCGGCGGAGGAGGAAGAGGAGGAAGAGGAGGCGGCGGCGCCCGCCCCGCGTGCCTGCGCGCGCTGGGCTCGCCGCGCCTCGCCGCCTCAACCCTGAAAACTGCAAAGCTCAGGGCTTCCTCCCGGCGACGGTCCTCTCTCCTCCAGGACTTGGGCTGGTGCCGCTCTCCCCAGCCCAGCTCTCCGCCTTGGCCCTATGAGCGGCGGCAAGACCCCAGCCCGGCCGGGCTGCCATCCCCGGCGATCGGGGGCAGCCCTTCCCAGCCTTCCCCCTCCCCGAGGCTGGGGCTGGGTCTGGGGGGAGGTCGGTGTGGGGGCTGAGTGGTGCCGGTCAAGCTTGACCAAGGTCCCCCCCGTCCTCCCCCTCGAACCTTACCTTAGCAAGAAGCTCAGGACCGCAGACAGATCCCCGGAACCCGGGGTAGCGGGGAAGCTTCCTACTTGCAACCAATCCCCGCGTGGAAGCCGGGACTCAGCCGCTCGCTCTGCTGTCCCTCCCTCCCTCCTCCCCTCCCCTCTCGGCTGCTCAGAAAACCCGGAGCAGCCGAGCCGCCTCGTGCAACTCCTTTGGGGCGCTCGGAGGCAATCGGGGCGGGCGCAATCGCTGGAGCTAGTGTGGAGACGCAAGCAGGAAGCAAATGCGCTCCACCTGCGGGGTGATGGTCCTTAAGTAGGAGCCGGGGAGGCAGGCTCTGGCCCCTTTGGATGGAGGAGGTTAGGGTAACGCCTCTATGCCCGTTGTCGTTTCCCAGAGTCCCACCTTCCCGATTTGGATGGTGGCGTGGGAGGGATTGCTGTTCCCGGAGAGTAACCCGTAATGTGGAACGTCAGAGATGCCGGGCCGGGGCGGGGGGGAGAGGGACATTGGTGACCATCGAGGCAACCCCACCCCCCGGAGCCTCAGCCCAGGGGAGCCGGCGGATGAACGAAGAAGCCCGCAGCACGCAGACTACCCGCTTAACCCTTTCCTTCCGTGGCTCATATTCAGGCGTGCCGCTTGGTGCCTGTTGGGCAGACCCGGGAGGCTCGCAAGCCTTCCGGTCCCAGTGACGAGTTGGGCTGGGCGGCCTCAGCCGCTCCTGGCCGTCCCGAGCATCTGGGGGAGGGAACTTCGCAAGAGAGAGAGACTGTAGAGCTAAAGAGTTTTACGCTTTCCTCAGCGAAAATCGAAGGGTTTTTAACATAAAGCGTGGCGGTCGAGGTCGCAGCCCTGGCCTCTTTAGTAATTGAGTTTGATTTAAACAGGGGTCCAGAAGGTTTTAAGTTGGAGGGGGAAGAGATGGAAGTAGATAGGTACGTCTAGTTTGAGAAGTTATTACATACACTTCTGGTGCTCCGTAGCATGTGGCCCGGAGATAATGCGCGCCCATGACTTTAGCCTAAGTGCGATGGGGGAATGAATGAGTGTGCGGCAGGCGGGGAGGGGGAACGCAAGGTTGTTGCTTTTTCGCAGGACTTTCCTCCCTCCAAACCACCCTGTAGAAATGCCGATTTTTGGCAAACTACTCTCTTGGGCTTAGCTAGAGTCTCGGGAGTCTGAATGTGAGAAAATAGAATCAGCCACAGCCAAGCCTTGCTGGGATGACTTAGTAACTCCAGGAGGAGCCCCAGGTCCTCTCTTGGGAGGTCTGAAGGAAAGAAGCACCTAGGCTTTTGCTAAACCCCATCCGTTGCCGTGGACTGTATTGCCTTAGGCATGCAGCAGTCTACACACTTACACAATCAAGTAAACACGCTATGACATGATGTTTTCCACACTGTTGATGAGAAGAGTGCTAAAATGAAAAAAAAAAGTACAATTTGCAATCGGATGCTTTATTTCCCCCAAGATAAAAGCAGTCATTTATTTAACCCAGGGCGATCCCCCCCCCCCCCCCCCCGCTTCTAGAACTTGCAAATTTCAGATATATCTTCAGACATTCAAACACACGCGCATATATTGACTGCAACCCTATGACCTCTGAAATTAAGCTAACAGATGTTCTGGAAAGAGTTTTTTTTACCTGTTTTGATTTTTCTGACTTGGCTTTTTTTTAGTATTTTTTATTCTGTGACAATAGGAGGCTCTCTTTTTTTCGCTCAATTTGATAACGACGATTTTTGCCTCATCTGAGCGGCAGGTTGACAGAAATAGAAGATAGGGTGCACCGTTTCCAGTATAAATCACGAAACTAATAAGAGGAATACACATATCCGGAGCGATTTTTTAAAAAATAAGCAAAATATATAACCGATCAGGTTTTACTTCAAAGAATGGCCAACTTTTTCCGGTTAATTATGGGAATATAACACTTTCGCATTTACAATGATGATTTTGAAAACTTTAAGTAATGCAAAATGTCAGAGAAGTTTCCAGGAAATTCTCTGACGATTTATAAACCCACGAGGGATACTCGGGGAGGGGGTTAGTTTTAGGATCAAACAAGCAAAAGGTGCAAGGAATAGGATACGATCTACTTGTTAGCCCTCGTAGACATCGTCCACGCTTCCAAACGGACTGCGTAGCTTAATCCCCTAGGGAGAGCATTTTCCACCGAGCTTTGAACGTTTAACATTGGCAGAGAAGATATGGAACCAAGAAATAGTCTTCTTAGTCGCTACCAGTTTGTGATTTAAGAAAATCCCCGGGGGGGGGGAATTAAACATCAGTAGAGGAAATCATATTTATCAATCAAACTGGGGCATCCAGTCACAATTTCCGCTGCCCACCCGGCCCCACTGTTCAATTCCTCTATTTGATCAGCACCTCCTCAGGGAGCTGCGTCTAGTAGAAAATTCAATCAAACTCCATTCCTTTTTTTCCTAATGGCAACGGAGAGCAGATCCTAACGACGGGAAGATCAGTTTGACATCAAAGAATGCTTCAAAAGCGAAAGGGAACCGGGGGTTTGATGCGTGGAAATCAAGTCTTTCGGAGGGGGAATGGTTTGTTTTTAGCTTGGGGTTTAGCCAGGGCAGGCTTGCTGTGAAAACAGCGGCACACGTGGATTCCCCTCACATCCGGGGCCCTGGCCGCGTGTCAGCTTCTTGCCAGGGGAGCAGGCGATCGGGATTCGATCTAGGGAAACGCTCCAAGAGAATCAATTAACGCCGCCGGCAGCAGGTTCAATAGTACTGCACCGAGGCCCACGCCCGAAGTGTGCATGAATGAAACACTCATGTGCTCCCGTGAATTGCAAATAATTATCATCCCCGGTCAATAGAAGAGAGCACAAGGCGGGGGGTGGAGGAAGCAGGCAAACAAAAATAATAATAAAAAAACCCTCTCTGCTTCAACCTGCCAGAGTTGCAGCAGAGAGCTGATGAAGTCTCCAAAACGGTACTTCAAGTTTTTGAGTCAAGTCTCTTCTGTTCGGGGAAACCTATGTGCCCACAAGGTCACCTCATAAATCCAGGTATTGTGATATAGCGCTGCAAATCCGGATCGGGCATAATAACTCTTAAGGGAAATCAACTCGCAAAATGCGTCCGAGTTTTTCAAAGGTGCATGTGCAGAATGAATCATTACGGCCAGGCTCAGCACGCAACAGTTCTGCTAAATCCAGGTAGGGAGAGAAGCATCTCTTTTCTGCCCCTGCCACTGCTCAACTCCAGTTGTACCGGGCCGAAAAGTTGTCAGCCAAGAGATAGGGGAGTAAGGGGACCGTGGAATGTCTTTCGGGAAAGAGATGGCTTTTTTGACAGCATCGGATTTGAGTCGATTTTTACTGTACAGTGTGTATCCAGTGGGATTAAAACCACCAAAACCCTCTTTGTTCTAAATAAGGTCATTCAAAAGGAGGGGAAATATGTCAGACAAAGCACACCTTATTTATTAAATCAGATTTTATGAAAATATGATCAGACCCTTAAAACAGCCACTGAGTCTCAAAATTCAGATTTTTCTTTTGTTTTGATAACAGCTTCAAATATCCTTTTGGTGGAATGATAAATGGGTGGGGGCAGTTTTAAGATCAGTTGAAATAATGAGAAAACAACACAGATTTTAAAGTCCTGCAGACCAACCTTCAATAGTGCATTAGTATGTAATTGTGCTAGATGATAATTCTGCTGCAGATTCAGGGCATAGGAATAAAAATAGTTACACTGTGCTAATGATAATTAACATGCAAAAAGCTGCATGCCTCCAAATGCCATGAAGGTAGTGATACAGGCTGATAGGTGGAGGCAAAGGCTGACATTCCAGCCACAATGATGGGCACAGGAGTTTAAGCCCGGAGGGCTAAAAAAAGAAGCATTGTATCACCCACATTAACTTTGCAATTGATTGTTTTCTTTGATCCCTATCACTGACTCAGTTGTACCTCAAAGATATGAACTATAATAATAACGTTGGTATTTGTTAAGCACTTACAGTGTGCAGAGCACTGTTCTAAGTGCTAGGGTAGATACGGGTTAATCAGGTTGTCCCACGTGAGGCTCACAGTTAATCCCCATTTTACAGATGAGGTAACTGAGGCACAGAGAAGTTAAGTGACTTGCCCACAGTCACACAGCTGACAAGTGGCAGAGCAGGGATTCAAACCCATGACCTCTGACTCCCAAGCCTGTGCTCTTTCCACTGAGCCACCTGCTTGCAAGTAAACTGTTTAACTAGGGGTGGGGACAGAGCCAGAATGTCATTTCTTCCACTGAAACATTTAAAAAAAAAATGACTGTACTTTACAAAGAAAGCACATGTACAGAGAAGCAGCGTGGCCTACTGGAGGGAGTACAGGCCTGGAAGTCAGAGGATCTGGGTTCTAATCGCAGGTCTACCATGTGTCTGCTCTGTGACCTTGAGCAGGCCACTTACCTTCTCTGTGCCTCAATTACCTCATCTGTAAAATGGGGATTAAGACAGTTAGCCTCAATTGGGACATGAACTATGTCCAACCTAATTATTTTGTATCTACCCCAGTGCTTAGTACAGTGCCTGGCACATAGTAACCGTTTAACAAATGCCATTTTTAAAAAAAAACAAACAACTGTTGAGATTCTACACCTTTGAAAGAGGAAGGACCATGATCCAAATTTCAGGGGTGTTTTTGAGGTGTTTCAATCTCAGTGTCAGTGCTCTCCACAGAGTTCAATAAATACTTGAATCAATGCTTGATTGATTGATTGATCTCAGACTCTTGTTTTTAACCCTACATTGCAATTGCTTGCAATTTTTTCCTGAGAAATTCTGGCCCTTTTTCCTTTGAGAATCAATCAAGGCCTGCATTAAGCACTTGGGAGAGCACAATATTAGAGATGATCCCTGCCCTCAAGAAGCTTTACAGTCTAGCAGGGGAGGCGGACTCTAAAATAAATTTTAGGGAAGCATCATGGCTCAGTGGAAAGAGCACGGGCTTGGGAGTCAGAGGTCATGGGTTCTAATCCCAGCTTCGACGCTTGTTGGCTCTGTGACTTTAGGCAAGTCAGTTAACTTCTCCGTGCCTCAGTTCCCTCATCTGTAAAATGGGGATTAAGACTGTGAACCCCACGTGGGACAACCTGATCACCTTGTATCCCCCCCAGCACTTAGAACAGTGCATGGCACATAGTAAGCGCTTAACAAATGCCATCATCATTATTATTATTATTATAAATTACTGACAGGGGAAGGTAGCCAAGCCATGCATAAGTGCTGTGGAGGGAGAAGGTGGAGTGAGTAGGGGATACTAACCGCATAGAGAAGCAGTGTGTCTCAGTGGAAAGAGCCTGGGCTTGGGAGCCAGAGTTCATGGGTTCGAATCCCGGCTCTGCCACTTGTCAGCTGTGTGATTGTGGGCAAGTCACTTCACTTCTCTGTGCCTCAGTTACCTCATCTGTAAATTGGGGATTAACTGTGAGCCTCACGTGGGACAACCTGATTACCCTGTATCTCCCCCAGCACTTAGAACAGTGCTCTGCATATAGTAAGTGCTTAACAAATAACATTATTATTACAGGTGGTGAGGGGTGGTGAATTGGTAGATGATAATACCACATTAGATTGTAAATTTCCTGCAGAAAGGAATAATTTCTTTTACCTCTGTAGTATCCTCTCAAGTGCTTGGAAGAGTGTCCTACACACAGTAGGAATTTTTATTGATAATAATAAATCATGTTATTTGTTAAGCACTCATTATGTGTCAAACACTGTACTAACCACTGGGGTAGATGCAAGATGATCAGTTTGGACAGTCTCTGACCGACATAAATGGGGCTCACAATCCAAGAGAGAAGGAGAATGGGTATTGCAACCCTATTTTATAGCTGAGGAAACTGAGGCATAGAAACGTTCTATGGCTTGCCCAAAGGCACACAGAAGGCAAGTGACAGAGCTGGGACTAGAGCCCAGGTCTTCTGACTCCCAGGTCCATGCTGTTCCCAAATACTATTGATCAATTAATGATCAATTGATTGATACCATTATCCTCGATATATTTAGGAAGAATTGAGTTGATTCATCTAAGGGCTTTGAGTTCTTCGGAAGAGAGGCAATATATAGATATGAAGAATGATCATAATTTATAAAATATAGTTTATGAAGCAGTGTTGAATCAGACCAGATTTAGCATTCTTAAGAATATACTTGCAAGGTCAGTCAAATAAATAACTGCTTTACCAGGATAAATAATGACTTTGGCCAGTTCGGTCATGGAGATGGCAGCTCAGTTTATGGCTAGATTCTTACCTACTGACCTCAGTTCTCAACACACTGAGGTAGGCCTGGGTCTCCCCCACTCTCCCACACCCAGCTTCAATGGCCGAAAAGCCATTTTGCCCATTTCCAGCTTTGGCCGGCACAGAGGCCTTCCCCTCCCAGCTCTGTAGTCATGATGGTGGGGCTTTTTCACATCACCTTCTCAGTGACTGAACTGAGCAAGGGCCTTGCCTCCCAGCTGCAGCAACTGAGGCTATTTTGCCCAGCCAGAGTCAGGTTGCGAAGAGGATTTTGCTCGGTGAGATTGGGTGGTGGTGGGACCTTGTCCACTAGCTGCTCAGCTAGTGGTCATGGCCATGGATAGACCTGCCCTGGCTGGTTCCTTTAACTCAAGACAGGAGGAAGATTTAGGTAAGTGAAGTCTGCCTCCATGTTGTTTTTTCTCACCTCTCTGTTACGGTTCTCCATCTGGGTCTGTCCTTTCTCTCCTCTCAGTCAATAGTATTTATTGAGCATTTACTGTGTGCAAAGTACTGTACTAAGTGCCTGGGAGAGTAAAGCATAACAATATAACAGCCACATTCCTGGCTCACAATGAGCTTATAGTCTAGAGGGGGAGATACACATTAACATAAATAAAATTACAGTTATGTACATAAGTGCTGTGGAACTGGAAGGGGGATGAATAAAGGGAGCAAGTCAAGATAACACAGAAGGTAGTGGGAGAAGAGAAAAGTAGGGCTTAGTCAGGGAAGGCCTCTTGGAGAAGATGTGCCTTCAATAATTGTAATTGTTGGCTATGAAGAGGGGGCATTCCTGGCCAGAGGTAGGACGTGGGTAGGAGGTCAGTGGCAAGAAAGATGAGATGGAGGTACAGTGAGAAGGTTAGTATTAGAGGAGTGAAGTGTACAGTCTGGGTTGTGATAAGGTGTGAAGGGATGGAGTCGAATGTGCAAGTGGAAGGGGTAGATTTTGATAAAAGGCAGGCGATCTCCTTTAAGCATCTTTGTCTTTTTTCTCTTTTCACTGTTTTTTAGGTCTCTCTTTCCCCACCAAAGCCCTACCCCACATTTGCCTTTTCAGTTTCAAAATGAAAAGTTGACACCTGTGAATTCATGTAGGCTAATGCAATAATTTTAATTGTTAATCAACAGTCAAGATTAATAGGCTAGGTTAAGTCAATCTAAGAAATAACAGGAAGTCTATAAAGCTTTTCAGTTCAAAGGATATAAAGCATTTTTAATCATGATTTAAATTCCAAGAAGTCATCTCCTTAAAAGTTTTAGTTAAGGGAGAATGCTAATGTTTAACTTCATTATCTATCTGTGAACTTGAAACTGTGATGAAAAATAATCACCTCGTTCCAATTATTAAAGTAACATGTATTGAAAATGTACCAAAAAAGTAGAAGTACTTTAATGCCTTATTAAAACTTTTTTGGTATGCCTTAAAGAAGAAAAGTTACAAATTGGGAAAAGAGGTGAAACTCAGAGCATATTGACACAATGAGATCTTGATGGTTCATTTTTTTTTCATTAACTTACAAATTTATGTACCTGGACTCAAGGACATGAAAAAGGTATCTTCCCTGAGCATGCTACTCCACTTCATGCTACTCAAAATGAGTGAAACAGACACAGCCCTTGCCCTCCAGGCGTTTACATTCTGAGTCAAGGTAACAGATGTGGTTATTCATTCAGTAGCACTTATTTGGCCACAGCTGTTCTCCATGTCCTTGAAAAATGTAATGAGATGCTCTACCCATAGTCCTTGTGGATATTAGCTATATCTTGCCAATCTCCTATTAATTACCCTATGTGTGTGCACATACACACATACATACATATTACCTGCACTCAGAATGTCAGCTCCTAGAGGGCAAGGGTTGTGTCTGTTTCACTTTCTTTGAATAGCATGAAGTATATTGAGAAGCAGCATGACCTAGTGGAAAGAGCAGGGGTCTGGGACCCAGAGGTGGGTTCTAATTCTGCTCTGCCACATATCTGCTGTGTGACCTTGGGCAAGTCACTTCTCTGGGCCTCAGTTACCTCATCTGTAAAATGGGGATTACGACTGTGGGTCAGGGACCATGTCTACCTGATTACCTCATATCTACTCCAGTGCTTCACACACACCACAGTCACCACAATTATTCTATTCTATGAGAAGCAGTGCACCTAGTGGATAGAACATGAGCCTGAGTCAAAGGATCTGGGTTCTAATCCCAGCTCTGCCACATATCTGCTGTGTGACCTTAGGCAAGTCTTAACTTCTGTGTACCTCAGTTACCTCATCTGTAAAACTGGGATTAAAACTGTGAACCCCATATGGATATGGATTGTGTCCAACCTGATTAGCTCATTTCTACACCAGCGCTTCGTTCTGTGCCTGGCACATAGTAAGCCCTTAACAAATACCATGAAAAAAAAACCAAAGCATTTTAATGTTACTCTCAGTTTTGCAAGAGACTCCAGGATAATCCTCTATCTTGTATCTTCCCTGAATTTGGAACCCTTAAATCACAACCACCATCGTTTCCTCTATGGTACAAGGAGAACCAGTTGGCTGTGATACTAAGCAAACTCTATTTTTTTAATTTTCAAAATCTTTTTTTTTCAAATGAATAAATATAGGGTTCAGTCTATCAATAGCACCGACTATATGCAAAGAACTGTAATAAGAGCTTGGAAGAGGATGAAAGAAGCAGGAGACCCAAACCCTGTGCTCAAGGAGTTTGCAGTCTAATGGGGTAGGCAGACATCAAGTGATTTATAGATAGGAAGGAAAAATAATAAAAAGATGGAAAAGATGGAAAGGTGAATAAATGAGTACCCAACTAATATTTTATATGTTCACTTTGGGCAGAAAATCAGCCTGAAAAAGACAGAAGTGGTGCCCCAACCAAAACCCAAACCACAGCGCCTATTCCAGTGGTATCCACTGATAGTGTGCCACTTGAGGCCATCAAAAAAGCTTGCTAGTTGGGCAGCATGTTCTTGAGAAATGTCGTTAATAGATGATGACATCACATGATCAGTGTTTACCATGTCGCTACCGTCATAACTCTGATATATGGTTGTTGGACATTAACACCATACCTGTGGCATACTGAACAACTTGACCAGCTTCATCTGTGTGTCTGAAATGGAGGTTGATATAAAAGGGCAAGGCCACATCCTGAATGCTGAGGCCTTGCAGTTCTGTGGAATCACAGGTATAAGGGTCATGACACCCAGAGCTGCAATGATGTAGTCATCTGGTATATCTGAACGGCAAAAGGATGCTCAAGATGATCTTTTATGAAGAGTTTAGTATTGGAAATTGCAACCCGTGACCATCCTCTTGGCATAAGATTTGCCATTTGAAAATTATCATCAATGATATTTACTGAGCACTTACTATAGGCAGAATACTGTTCTGAGCGCTTGGAAGAGACCAGTACAATGGAGTTGGTAGGCATGTTTCCTACTCACTAATATTTAGTATTCTGGAGACAAATTGCCACAGCAAATCAATCATATTTATTGAGTGCTTGCTCTTTGCTGAGCACTGTACTAAGCATTTGGGAGAGTACAATGCAACAGAGTCAGTAGACTCGTTCCCTGACCACAACAAGCTTACATTCTAGAGGGAGAACAGCAGAGGAAGAATGTGCTAGGTTAAAAGCAATTTTAAGTGCTACCCAACAACTAGTGCTTAACCTTCATGTGCAAAAACTGCAGTTGGTCCTTGCACATAGAGGTAGAGAAGCAGCATGGAGTAGTGGATAGAGTTCGGGCTTGGGAGCCAGAAGGTCAGGGGTTCTAATTCTGGCTCCACTACTTGTCTGATGTGTGACCATGGGCAAGTCACTTCACTTCTCTGGGCCTCAGTTACCTCATCTGTAAAATGGGGATTGAGACTGTGAGCGTTCATGTGAGCTTCACATGGGATAGGGGACTGTGTGCAACCCAATTTGCTTGTATCCACCCCAGCGCTTAGTACAGTGCTTGGCACATAGTAAGCACTTAACAAATACCATAATTATATGGTGTGAGGTATATCTCACGGTGAATCTCATTTTCAATGGAAGACTATCATCAAACAGTATGTTAATGTATATGTGCAAAAGTGATTGTGAGTACTCAAGTGCTAAGGTGACAGTTGGGAGGATACAACCTGAAGAGGAAAAACTAGTTGGGGAATGACTCATGGAGGAGGGGGATTTCAGGAGGGCTTGGTAAAAAGGAAGCACTATGGTCTGGTGAATATCAAGGGAGAGGAAACTCTAGGCAGGAGGAAGGGTATGAGCATAGGATGGAAGGTGGGAAAGTTCAGAATGAAGCACAGAGAGAAGTTGAACTTAGTAGGAACGAAGTGTGAACAGCTAGAGCATAATGGGAAAAGAGCTGCCCAAAAGGAGCTTACAGTCTCTACTCTAAGCTCCTTGTGGGCAGGAATTACATCTGCCAACTCTCTTGTATTATACTTTCCCAAGCACTAGTACTGTGTTCTCTGCACACAGTAAGTGCTCAGTAAATACCACTGATTTATCCCAAATACTTACAATCAATCAATGGTATCCATTCATTCATTCAATTGTATTTATTGAGCGCTTACTGTGTGCAGAGCACTGTACTAAGCACTTGGAAAGTACAATTTGAGGGCTTACAATGTGCAGAGCACTGTACTAAGCACTTGGGAGAACCTAATGCAAAAGGGTAGGTAAATATGATCGCTACCCACAAGGAGCTTACAGTCTAGAGGACTGTAACCATAGGGGCCCACTCCAATGGGGCAAGGGTAATAATAATCATAATAATGGTATTTGTTATGCACTTACTATGTGCCAAGCACTGTTTTAAGCACTGGGATAGATACAGGTTATCAGGTTGTCCCACGTGGGGCTCATAGTCTTACTCCCCATTTTACAGATGAGGTAACTGAGGCATGGAGAAGTTAAGTGACTTGCCCAAAGTCACACAGCTGACAAGTGGCGGAGACAGGATTATAACTTATAACTCCCAAGCCCGTGCTCTTTCCACTAAGCCACACTGGCTAGGAGTGATAACCCCCCCCAGCTCTGAAGGCTATAGTCAATACTGAAAAGGCCCAGGGTAGTGGCTTTCTTGTCAGCTGAATGGAAGCTTGTTCCCTCCTAGTTTTCATCCCCTCTAAAATTCCTGCTCCCATTTTGCCCTGGCACACACAGTGAAAAGTTGGTTTAGTACAATGCATTGCACTCAGTAGGTACTCACTACTACTATTATAACAAGATGGCTTCAACTACCATCTCTATGAAGATGATCCCTAAATTTACATCTCCAGCCCTGATCTCTCTCCTCCTCTACAATCTCATATTGCCTCCTGCTTTAAGGACATCTCTATTTGGATGTCCTGCCAAGGCATCCAACATAACATGTCCAAAACAGAACTCTGCATCTTCCCACCCATACCCTGGCCTCCCTGACTTTTCCCTCACTGTAAGGAAAAGCCAGCACTTTTCCCACAGCACCACTATCTTCCTTGTCTCACAAGCCACTAACCTTGGCATTGTCCTGGACTCATCTCTCACATTCAGACCACATATTCAATCTGCCACCAAATCCTGTCCGTTCTACCTTCATGACATTGTTTAAATCCACCCTTTCCTCTCCATTCAAACTACTACCATGTTGATCCAAGCACTTTTCCTATCCCACCTTGACTAGCGCATCAACCTCCTTGCTGACCTCCCTGCCTCCTGTCTCCACCAACTCCAGTCTATACTTCATCCTGCTGTCTGGATCATTTTTCTAAAAAAAACCAAAAAAACTGTTCAGTCCAGGCTTCCCCCCTCCTGAAGAACTTCCAGTGGTTTCCCATCCACCTCTGCATCAAGCAGAAATTCCTTACCATACACTTTAAAACACTCAATCATCTTGGTTCCTCCTAGCTTACCTCACTAATTTCTTACTGCAACCCAGTACGTTCACTTTATTCCTCTAATGCCAACCTACTCACTGTACTTTGATCTTGTCCATGTCACTGCCAAGCACTTGCCCATATCCTGCCTTTGGCCTGGAACTCCCTCCTGCTTCATAACCAACAGAAGATCACTCTCCCCACCTTCATAGCCATATTAAAATCACCTCTCTGCCAAGAGGCCTTCCCTGACTAAGACCTCATCTTCCCTATCCTCTCTCCCTTCTGCATCACGCTTGCATTTGGATTTGCACCATTTATTCACCCCACCCCCACAGCATTTATGTACATATCCAAAATTATTTTAATGTCTGTCTCCCCCTTTAGACTGTAAACTCGTTAGGGGCAGGGAATGTGTCTATGTCTCTGTAATATTGTACTCCCCCTGAAGCAGCGTGGCTCAGTGGAAAGAGCACGGGCTTTGGAGTCAGGGCTCATGAGTTCGAATCCCAGCTCTGCCACTTGTCGGCTGTGTGACTGTGGGCAAGTCACTTAACTTCTCTGTGCCTCAGTTCCCTCATCTGTAAAATGGGGATTAAGACTGTGAGCCCCACGTGGGACAACCTGATTCCCCTCTGTCTACCCCAGCGCTTAGAACAGTGCTCAGCACATAGTAAGCGCTTAACAAATACCAACATTATTAATAAGCTCTCAACAAATGTGATTGATTGATTACTTCTACTACTGCTATTTCTACCAGGAGTGGAAAAAAGCTGGAACAATCTTGAATGGGCCACTGGTAAAAAAAAAAAAAAAGAGAGAGAGAGTGCTGGATCACCTGTTCCAATTTGAATTATTTCAAAGTGGACATATATATATATATATATATATATATTTGGTTTTTTTTTTAAAGTGCTGAGTGGACTGGAACTCCACAGTGGTGCAGGGGCTTGGCCACCTGCCTTCACTGTAGTGTGCCAAGGAACTGACAGCCCCAGTGCACTTATGTACATATCCATAATTTAATTTATTCATGTTAATGTCTGTCTCCCGCTCTAGACTGTAAGCTTGTTGTGGTCAGGGAACTTGTCTACCAACTCTGTTATATCGCACTCTCCCTGGCACTTGGTACACTGCTTTCCACATAGTAATTGTTCAATAAATATGATTGATTGCGGCACCAACTGCTAACCAGATGCTGTGATGTGGGGCCTGAACACCAGGTGTGGCAGACATCTAGTCGGCTCCCGCACGGACCTAGCATGACTCTGAGTGGTACAAGGGGTGGTGGCTTCTGGGTGGGGATGGAGGAAAACTGGCTCCCATTCCAACTGCTCCTGTTCTATCCACTGACAGAATGTGGCCTCCAGGTCCACCCGGGATCTGTGGTATTTCCACTGCCCTCATAGAACTTCAGAGTGGACCCGGGTCTCAATGCCACTGCTGTGATTTGCCTTATTATTTTGTATCCTCCTCACCCCTTCCCCTGGTCTTAATGGAATGATCAGGCATTCAGAGGTTCTTTGGCCCCGTCCTCCATTCCAATATGAATCTTTTTTTTTTTGAACTTTCACCCCGATGACTACTATGTAATACTACTACTCCAGTCCTACTATTACTATTGTAGGGAGACCAATGAGGAGAATGATGCAAGAGTCTAGTCAGGTTAAGGCAAGTGCCTGAACCACGATGGTGGCCATTCAGAAGAAGAAGAGGAAGAGGGTGGATCGGGGAAATGTGGAAAATAAACTGTCAGGATTTAGTGACTGACTTTGTGAGCTGAATGGCAGGAAGGTGTCAAGGATATTAAGAAGGTCGTGGGCTTCTGGGACAAAGGGTGGAGGTGTTGTCAACTGTGATGAAAAGGTTAGATGGAAGAGTGGATGTAGGAGAGAAGATGAGGAGTTTAAATTTAGACATAAGTGAAGAAAATTGACTACTGGCTTTAATTTAATTTTTTGTGGGTCTTGGCCTCCAGCCCTGAAAAGGCAAAGTTAAAAGGTTATTATAGAGTCACAAGTATTCATTCAATTGTACTCCTTTTTCTAAACGGAATACTCCCTTAAAGGGCTAGTAGTACGAGAAGTGAATTGTGTGGTTCATAGTCAAAGATGCTTGGACCTGCACAAATAATAAAGAAAGGTTAGGTATGTCCTCCCATCTCTGCTAAAGGGAAAACCTCTGGAAGGAATGGAAATGATAGGTAAAGAAATTTTGTTTGAAGGCTTTTAAGAGGCAATTACAGACAAGGAAGAGTAAAAAAAAATAAACAATAAACTAGTACTTGAAAGCTTATGAATAACAGATAAGGCTCATTCAGGTAATAATAGGTTGCTGTGAGTTGCTGGAGAGTAGTATTCTGTCAATATTAAAGATAAAGACAAATCCATGCATGCCTATTTGAAGAATAAAACTCATACATGCATTTTTATCACTCTTGCAAAGGAATAAAAAAGAACACTTAATAAGCAAGTTATGGTTTTATGGCTATAATTAGGGTCAGATTTTTAATAAGTCAACTACTACATATAAGTTGAAAGGCTGCATAGCAAAACATTACTTAAAGCATGAATTTTTCGACTACGCTGGTGCAGTTTTCCAACCAAGATGTTATACACAAATGCAAATGTTCTTGGTTAAGGCCCTATTTTGCACATGATGTCTTCATTTATAGATTTCTTGGAAAATGGTTTTCAAATATGCACTTTACAGAAACACACGTTCTCCATGACACAATGAAAACTTAAAAAGTCCACGTTAATGCTTCAATCTACTCTAGAGCACTTGTTTGTCATGACCCAGGGCTCTTAAATACTCTTGAAATCAGTATTTTTTAAATATTTAGTTTGAAATGGAAGGAAATTTATTCTGTACCATTTAGTTGAAAATGACGCTACTGACAAACAGATTTTTAGGGAGTGTGGGCAAGTGTGGCTGACAGGCTTGATGTGTGTCTAGATATTGTTGTGTTGTACTCTCCCAAGCGCTTAGTACAGTACTCTGTAATGCTGTATCTTAGCATCTTTTTCTGAAGAACTCAAAGTATTTTTTTTATGAACTTAGAACCCACAAGTGCATTTTTGCACAATTTTATTGGGTGCCATTCTGACATTTTCCTCAATTCCATTACTTGAAACAATCCAAAGCCACTTCACCACTCATGCTGATGCTTCTGATGAATTCTCAACCACCCTCGACTCTGCTAACATCTCACCTGTGTACACTGGCTACACAGTAATATAGACCCACTTTGGGTTTCATTAATTCTAAACACTGTGAACCACCCCTTTCTCTGGAAAACACTATTTAGCTTTGGCTTCACGGTAACATGGACCCACTTGGGGCCTCATTAATTCCAGCACAGCTCCTCTTTTATTTCCTGCTAGGCCCATGGTTCCCCAAGTACTGTGAGAACTAGGGACTTCAGTTGCTGCCCTCGCTAACAACCTGCCGTTGGGTTTACTGCAGTGCTTGGAGACACAGGAAAGTACAGGGCCTTTCAGCCTGGCCATCAACTAGAGAATTCTGAAAGATGTATTAGGTGCCTATGATTCAGTGGAAAGAGCTTGGCTGTGGGAATCAGGAAACCTGAACTCTACTCCCAGCACTGAAATTAGGGAATGCCGGAGGAAGCTATACCAGCAGGACCAATAGTCACCTAAGCTCTCGTGGACAGGCCCAGCAGCAATCCTGAAAAATAGCTAGTTAATGTGGACAGAAAAAAACGTAGCAGTTACCAAGGCAACTGCCTTCAACGCTGTGGATCATCCCTTTCTCCTGGAAAAACTATCTATCCTTGGCTTCACTGACACTCTCCTCTCCTGGTTCTCCTCCTATCTTTCTGGTCACTCCTTCTTACTCGCTTTCACTGACTCCTTCTCTGCAGCACACATAGACCCTAAATGTGGGGTTGCCTCAAGGCTCAGTTCTGGATCCCCTTCTATTCTCCATCTTCACCCACTCCCTTGGAGAACTCATTCACTCCCATGACTTCACCTACCATCTTGAAATGAATGATTCCCAAATCTACCTCTCCAGCCCCTACCTCTCTCTCTGCATTTTCACATTTCCTACTGCCTTCAGGACATCTCTACTTGGGATGTCCCACCAACACCTCAAAACTCAACACATGCATAACAGAATTTGTCATCTTCCCACCCAAAGCCTGTCCTCCTCCGGACTTTGCCATCACTGTAGACAACACCATCATCCTCCCTGTTTTACAAGCCTATAAACTTGCCATTATCCCCAACTCATATTTCTCATTCAACCCACATGTTCAGTGTGTCACTAAATCCTGTCAGTCCTTCTTCACAGCATCTCCAGAATCTGCCCCTTTCACTCCATCCAAACTGCTACCATGCTAGATGAAGCACTTATCATATCCCATCTCGACTACTGCATTTGTCTCCTTGCTGACCTCCCCGTCTTCAGTCTCTCTTCTCTCCAGTACAATCTTCACTCTCCTGTCCAGATCATTTTTCTAACATTTCCTACCTTCTCCCCACTCCTTGAAGCCTTCTAATGGCTGCCCATCCACCCCCACATCAAACAGAAACTCCTTACCATTGGCTTTCTATTGTACTCTCCCAAGTGCTTAGTACAGTGTTCTGCACATAGAAAGTGCTGAATAAATGCCACTGATTGATTTAAGGCCCTCAATCAGATCTCCCCACTTACCTTACTGCTCTAATTTCCTACAACCACCCAGCCTGCACACTTCACTCCTCTAGCACCAACCTATCCACTGAACCTTGATTTTTCTGCTTGCCTGGATCTCCTTCCCCCTTCTTATCCAACAGACCACTACTCTCCTCATCCTTAAAGTCCTACTAAAGTCATATTTCTTCCAAGAGGTCTTTCCTAACTCCTCATTTCCCCAGTCTATTAGCTCTCCCCGCTGTGTTGCCTATGCAAGTAGGTTTGTAGCCTGTAAGGCTCTTTGATACTCACCCCACCCCGAATCCCTCGGCACTTATATGCATATCCTTATACTTTACCGCTTCCCCTCGTTGTTAATTTATCTCAATATCCATCTCCTCAATTAGATGATAAACTCCTTGTGGGCAGGGATCATTTCTACCATCTCTATTATACTGTACTTCCCCAAGCACTTAGTATAGTGTTCTGTATACAGTAGGCTTAATAAATAACATTCATTGATTAATTGCTGGATTGTGTCACTATCCTGCAGAATCAGCAGTGTTCTGGGGTCACTGTGACCTTAAATGGAGTCATGTATGTAAAAACAAAAACCAAAACGAAAAAATTTTGCATGCATTTCACAATATGCCACATCCCTGCCTGCCTACTCACTCACTGTACTCTGCCCCAGCAGGAACCCAACTAGCAGAGATAAGAGGGTACAAATGGCACTGCATAAACCACTATCACTTTATTCAATTTGTTTGCATGGTTCTTATCCTGAAGTCTCCAGACTGAGGCTCATCCATTATCCTACAGGAGACTCCATCATCATTAGACTCCTGCTCTCTCTCCATGGCTCCTGTGCATGCATAGCTGGGTCCTCAGGGTTGTTGTGGGAAAATTGTGATATGGATGATGATTGTGGTATTTATTGTATTTGAGTGCTTACTGTGTGCAGAGCACCGTACTAAACACTTGGGAGAGTAAAATACAACAGAGTTGGTAGACATGTTCCCTGCTAACAACGAACTTACAATCTAGAGGGGGAGAAAGATGTTGGTGATGACAGATAATGATGATGATGATTTGATGATGCTATTATGTGAAATTTAATTACTTCCTTCACATGTCCAGTTGGCCCTCATTATAAGGAAGATTTTATTTTCCTATTAAACCAGTGTTTGGGCTCAAAATTACACAAGATTTAAACCCATGAATTGTTTTGATTGACTGCAAAGACCACCAATCAATCAATCAATCTATGGTATTTATTGAGCAGTTGCTATGTGCAGAGCACTCAACTAAGTGCTCAGGAGAGTACAATACAAAAGAGTTGGTATAGATGATCCCTGAGAGGCTCACTCCCTGAGGCCAAGGCTACAGATGTCTCAGATTTGACAACTTGTAGGTCTGTCCATGCAGGCAGTCAAATTAGGTATTTCAGCCCCCAAAATATTTTTGGTTGACAGTTTTCTCAATTGGTTGTGTGTATACAGATCAAATGGAACCAGATCAGCCCTACTTTTGTAGGATGAGTGGAGCACTCAGAAGTGGAGACCCACAGTGTTGGAGCCACCTCTCCATCTTTTCACCATTAAGAGCTTGCCAACTCCCAGATGACCCCCTGATAACCGGAACAGCCTGCCCACCCCTGCACACACACACACACACACACACACACACACACGTTCCCTCACCCCTACCAGAGGAGCAGATCACCCAGAAACAGGCCTTCCCAACTGAAGAACCCCACCTGCTATGGTCTGGAACAGAAAGGCACCTGACACTTGACCCTTCCAATAGCTTTATGTGCTTATATCATACTCTTCATTTATTTCATTCTGTATTTTCTATTGTTCCAATTGCTTGTAATTTATTGCTGGGTTTCAATGTGTTCTTCTCCCCTCCTGTTTAGATGGTGAATCCCTTGATAGGGATTCTGGCTGAACTGTTCATTTTGCATCTACCTCGGTCATAAAATGTGTTCTAGTCATCAGCCACCCCATTGTAAAGAGAAAAATGCATTTCAGGTAGGAGCAGCCTTTTTCAATAAAGAGGTAGCATCAAGGATTGGGAATCAAAAGAGCTTGGTTTTAGCCCCAATTTCATCACTGGCCCAAGTGACCTGAGGCAAAAGACTTAATCTCTCTGTGCTTCAGTTTCCTCATCTAAAATGATAATAAGATACCTACACTCCCCACCTTTCATAGACAGGGACTGTGTGTATGTGTGTGTGTGTGTGTGTGTGTGTGTGTGTGAGAGAGAGAGAGAGAGAGAGAGAGAGAGAGAGATGATTGCTTCATATACCCCAACACTTGGCAAAATGTTTGGTACTTTGTGAGCACTTAATCAATGTCATTATTCTTAAAACACTCAACTAAAACACACCCTGAAAGCATTAAAGGAAATGGTAGAGTCTCAGTATTCTAACTCATTTTATCTGCAACGATATGTAAGGCTCTACTGGAAAAACGTCCAGACATCTTACAGTTTCCCCTCTTGAGTGCAATTTGTGAACCATCATTGATAAAGTCATAATTGTGTAACATTCCTATAATGCTGGAAGAGGTAAAGGGTGGCAGCAGTGTCAAAATATGCACAAGGTACAAAATGCTTGATGCTGATCTTGGACAGACCCAGCCAGACTGAATAGCCTGGGGATGTTTTGGAGCTACTGGTTATCACAAATCTCCAGAGTATCTAGGGGGAAAAAAACCCTACAGGGGCCATTAAACTGGCCCTCAGTGTCTGGGCACTGGCTGAATATACTGGACCCAAAGGGCATTGGAAGCTAAATGAATGTTTATGGAACACTGAACTAGATTTAGGGTATTAGTGCATTATATGATGTTTGCTACAAAAAGTGGGGTGTCATTATATAGAGAAGCAACATGGCTTAGCTGAAAGAGCCGGGCTTGGAAATCAGACAATGTGGGTTCTAATCCTGTCTCTGCCACATGTCTGCTGTGTGACCTTGGGCAAGCTGCTTCACTTTCTCTGTGCCTCAGTTACCTCATCTATAAAATGGAGATAGACTGTGAGCCACATGTGGGACAAACTAATTACCATGTATCTACCCCAGTGCTTAGAACAGTGTTTGGCACATAGTAAGTGCTTAACAAATACCACAATTATTATATTGATTATATATTACAGAAAAGTCCTCACACTGACTGTCCCTCACCTCTTCAAAATGTCTGAATTAAATTGTGACATAAAGTCCCAGAAAACTGAGCCTAGAGTAATAGTACCAAATTCCTCAGGAAGAGAAGGAAGGAAACTTGAATCTAGGGTATTTATTATCTATAAATAATATTAATGTCTATCTCCCCTCTAGACTGTAACCTCACTATAGGCTACCCACTCTGTTGCATTGTACTCTTGCAAGTGTGTAGTACAGTGCTCTACACACAGTAAGCCACTCAATAAATACCACTGATGATGATTTATTGAGTGCTTACTATGTGCAAAGCACTGTACTGAGTCCTCATTTGAAGATGTTCAAAACAACAAATTGATTTATATAATATATTTATATTATGTTTATATTCCTGTTAGCACTTCCAGACTTTGAAGTTTCAAAGGCAGGACCCAGAACACTTTCACTGTGGAGAGTTTTCTTTGACACAATTTCCACATTTCCCCTTTTCTCCCCCCTTGGAATTTTTCACACATTAGGGTCTAATTACTTTGCCCCATGCTGGACATATTTATAAACCTGATTTTAAGTGTGAAACTACCTTCATATTTCCTCATAAGTACATTATTCTAGTAAAAAATGGAGAAAATAATGGCTTCTTTCTGACTCTTGGTTAAATGTTCCTGTTTACTTAAATGGTCATCCTGAAGGAAATGTTTTAAATACAACAAACCACACCAGTATATTATTGCAAAAGTAATATCTCCCATGACACTATTGCTAAGGACTTAGACTCATATAACATTACTTTGACTTTGTCTCGAGACCAAGGATCATATGTCAGTATCAGTGGGAGAAACGTGATCATCATCTTGTATCAGTGTGCATTTGTGCATTTGTTGCCCACAAGAAAATCAAGGTGGACCCAATGAAAATTATGCAAAAGAACAAATGAAAAAATCTACATATACCTATATATTAGAACAAAAAAATCACGAGGCATGTCCAACTGGAATAAATCAGTGATCTATCCAGCCCAATGTTAGGTCTTCTACTATGGCACCAAGGGGCACTTGGAGTAATATTGCCATGGTTGTCCACTTTGGCATACAGCCCCACAGTTAGGGATGTGTTCTTGAACATCCCTAACTTTTCCCTCTAATAACCCAGCTTGAATTTATTTTCCAAGACTTAATATAAATCTCCTCTAATGTTTAACTCATTGCGGGCAGGGCACGTGTCTACCAATTCTGTTATACTGTACTGTCCCACGTGCTCTGTACAGTGCTCTGCATGCAGTAAGCACTCAATACCATTGATTGATTTCAACCATTCTTGAACCCAGTGATATTTTTCTGATCCCACCCAACTGTTTCCTTTTGTTTGTTTCAAACCGTTGGGTTGTGAGGGCCGAGCCCTACCTCTCCTGGCTCTCTCAGTTGTCTGTACCTTAATAATCACTACTGACCAGTTGCCTTGTGTATTAGGAATACGTAGGTCAAAGTTGTATTCAGCTACATTATTTTATGGTTGAATTGTATGTTAAATGAAAAAGCCTCAGCTACAGGTCAAAAAGCGAACCAAAATTCAAGAGGCAGTGCCTGTGTTATTTCACATGTGACCAAATTGGCAACAGAAGTTAGGGAAAGAGAGAGTCGAGACAATCTGCTGAAAGAGAAGAAGAACAAGAGGCAAACAAGGAAACACCTGCTAGAACGTGGGATGAGATCTGAGGGGGAGGTTGACCTGTAAATATTCCCCCAAACAACTAATTCCGACGTTCTAACAATTGTTCTGTGATATGAAGTTGTTATCCAAATGCTGTCAGGGGTAAAGGGGCTATTTATTATTATATTGTACTCTCACAAGTGCTTAGTACAGTGCTCTGAACACAGTATGTGCTCAATCAATATGACTAAATGAATATTTAAATCCCAGGAGCATGAAGATCTGACCTGCAGCATCTTGGATCTTAGGGAGTGCTGAGCGATTAATTCTGAGGATGGATTTAGAGAGATTCATCAGCTATTCCCTTCAATTTCATCTATAGGCTAGGGAGGTATTCTCAAATGGGCAGAGAGATATCTGTCAGTCGTACTCAGAGGAGATTTCTGATTGATGGACAAAAAGTCCCTGGGGAGCTCTCTGGGGCCTGAAGTCATAACAGCCCAGATTCAATCAAATCCGGGAACGGCGCCAACTACTTTTCTAAGACTAAAAAGAGGGGAAAGGGTTTTCACACCTGGCTGTGGGTTGTGCATATGCCATTATTTAAAGGGAAACCCCAAAATCTAACCCTCACCTTCCAAGGGGCATTCCATCTACCCTATATGTCAAAGCCCTAAATAGAGAGCAGTCAGATTTATCATGAACCTTTAAGCTTCTTGCAGAGCCCACTACCTCTAGTGATGTGGATTTGCTTTTCATTGCACTCTGCTTCCAAAGATCAACTCAGGGTACATTGGCTGTGCACTGCTTGTGTTTTCTGAACATAGGGATATGAAGAGTGGGCTTCCTTTAGAGGGAGGAGAGTGGGTATGACTAAAGAAGAGATGAGTTGCCACTGGCAAAGGTGGGAAGGGTCAATAACACCTGGGAGTCCTAATAATAATTTTTAAAACTATTTGCAAGTTTCTATGTATCACCAGTCAACCTTTCCAAGTTAGCATACCTCTATGGATTCATGTTAAATCTGATGAAGTTTGAAGTAGTATACCAATCTGAACCTGAGAAACTGTCCACAGGGAAGGGCCTATTTCTCAAAACATAGGGCACTACTAGAGCTTTCTAGTCTTTGTGTGTATATGTCCATATATACCACAGGAAAAAGAGCTGCATATTTACTATGCTTAGTACTGGATACACACACACATGAACCCTATATAACATTTATACTATATGTAATATATATATAACACATTTTATCTGCATGCTACACGGCATCACCAATCATTAGATAATTTGATCAACATGTCTGCATTACAGACATTTATTTTCTAGCTTTTTCAATTAAAATTAGCTGCTGGAAAGTTTTAGTTTTGAAATATTCAAGCTCCATTTGGGTCTGAGGTATGCTGACCTTTTTCATTCCCCACTCTATGTGATATTTTTTCTGTAGAGTATGCTTGGATAATTTCTGGAGAGTGTAATTTATAATTTCTCCACAAACATCAGACAGTGAGAATATGCTAATGAACCCTGAATACAGATAGCACATTCAAATTACCATGACTTATGCATGTAACTGATTCCAGTTATTTCACAACTGAACAATAAAGACTAAAACTAGGAACAAAATATGTCCCTCCTTCATCCTTTGGAAGTAAAGCCAATGGCAGTTTTTAGCAGCAACATTTTGTGCTTGCAAATATAGCACATTTGGTAGTCTCTAAGCCTTTATTGCATTGTAACATAAAAGTTGTTAAAACTAGATTAACTCTCTGCCTATCATCATTGTAAAAATCAATCCAGACTCGTAATGCTAGATGTTTGTCTTGAAATACCATATAATATGTGCATCATTTTTTAGTGTTCTGCCCACTGTGAGAGAGATCAGATTGCTGGATATTTTGTGTAAATGACAAAAACAGGAGTAACCCTACCCCAGATTTGTATAGTGACTTCAGAAATGTGAAGGTAATTTGAGCTCTAATCTCATTTATCTTCATAACATTTCTATGAGGTAGGCTGGGGCAGACATTACCATATCTCCATTTTACAAGTTAGAGAAATTGGAGCATAATATTAATATATTATCTTGAGTTGTCAGAGGAAGACAAGCTAGTCAGAAGAAACACCCATCTTCTGACTCCCAGTCCAATACACTACCCATTCTGGTAGGAACCTGCAATTTTCTTAGTATTTCTAGTGATTTTAGAAATTTCTTATTACTTCCACAGATGGAAGAAATAAGTATTTATTGGTCAGTATAGCACTGAAGCTGATTTTCACTATCCCCCTGTCTGTAGAGCTGGAAGCCAGCCTGTGTAACCTTGGGTTACCCAGGGCTGGAGATATACTACTTTCCCTGGTACATTTGAGGAGCGGGTACCCAGGTTGAAACAGCTCCTCTGAAGGGCATGCACTGGGTGACAAAGGGCAGAATCGGAATGAGGTAGCAT
Organism: Ornithorhynchus anatinus; assembly: GCF_004115215.2. Classification (NCBI taxonomy): domain Eukaryota; kingdom Metazoa; phylum Chordata; class Mammalia; order Monotremata; family Ornithorhynchidae; genus Ornithorhynchus; species Ornithorhynchus anatinus. The sequence goes on from NC_041749.1 coordinate 98,920,528, forward strand.
AATTCACCGGTAGCAGTCTCTCGTTCCTTCATCCCTCCCCCATTAACTCCACATTGCAATGTACTAAGTTTGTGGCAACAGAGGAGGTTCTTCTTGACTATAGCAATCAAGAGACCAGTTGCTGAGATAACTGAATAGTCCTTGAGGAGTCCAGGACAAAAGGATGCTTCTAGTCTAGAAGGGGGAAAACACACTCAATGACTTTTCCTAGAAAAAGACTAAACATTAGCTGTAAGTTTGAGGAAAAAAATCAATTTTTCCCCCCTCAATATACATCTAAGTAGAAAAGAAAAGCTGAATGAACATTCCTAAGTCTTATAGTTCTGTGTACAGACGCTCAAATTAGCTATAGATTTCTGTTAGTTTTGACCATTAGAACATGTCCCTGGAAAGTAGTTTCAGGAGAAATCTATTTGGATTAAAAATGTATCTCAGTGACTTTTATCAGAATGAATGACCAAATTAGGCTGAATATGTCCCTTTCCAAAGGGTGTACATTGGAACAAATGATATTTGCAGCTACTGCTTCTCGAGAGCTCAGATGTAGCCCAAGTATACACATCTACTTTAGGTATGATGAAGATAGACACATCTGAGTCCATGCCTACAAGATTTAACACCCGCCCCCCTTCTCAGCTACACATGAAATGATCGCCGAAGGAAGCCAAATACAAAATCTGAGGAGGGCAGTCGTTGTGGGACCTTCATTATCATTATTTCTCAAGGTTATGTTGGTCAAGAGATTTCTTTGCTGAAAAAGAAAAAAGAAACCCAAAGGCAAAGGCCCCAGATGTGAGTCCTGCGGGAGATCTGCCAAGTCATCCTTCCTGGCATTCCAGCCACTCTTGAACTTTAAGATGCCACTGCAAAAATCACCATTCAAATGATCACATAAGGCAGGGGTTCCCAGCGCTTAGTGCTCTGCTTTGCCCATAGTAAGCACTTAATAGATGCTACTACTACTACCAAAACTACAAGTACTACAACTACTAGAGAAGCAGCGTGGCTCAGTGGAAAGAGCCCGGGCTTGGGAGTCAGAGGTTGTGGGTTCTAATCCTGGCTCTGCCACATCAGCTGTGTGACTTTGGGCCAGTCACTTCACTTCTCTGTGACTCAGTGACCTCATTTGTAAAATGGTGCTGAAGACTGTGAGCCCCACGTGGGACAACCTAATTACCTTGTATCTACCCAGCGCTTAGAACAGTGCCTGGCACATAGTAAGTGCTTAACAAATACCAAAATTATTATTACTACTACTACCGAGAAGCAGTGTGGCCAAGTGGCTTGGGAGTCAGAGGACGTGGATTCTAATCCCGGCTCTGCCACCTGTCTTCTGTGTGACCTTGGGCAAGTCACTTAACGTCTCTGGGCCTCAGTTACCTCGTCTGTAAAATGGGGGTTAAGACTGTGAGCTCCACGTGGGACAACCTGCTTTCCTTGTATCTACCCCAGCACTTAGAACAGTGCTTGGCACATGGTAAGCGCTCAATAAATCCGTTATTATTACTACTAGACATGTGGAATCATGCTTGAATCATCTTGCTAAAGCGTCACTCGGCACATACCTCTCCACTTCTCAAAACCCTCCACAGGCTCCCCATGTCCATCAACCTCAAACAAAAAACCCTTCACGATTGGCTTCAAGGATCTCCACCAATTCACCTCACCTGACATCTCTGCTCTCTTAATCCACTACTCCGCAACCCAGTCTCTTCATTCCTCCAAAACTAGCTTTCTAACTGTACTTTGGTCCTGACTCTCCCACCTCCATTCCCTCACTCATACTGCTTCCCCAGCTTGGAACTCCCTCCCTCTATTCCGGAATAGCAGACTCAGGGCAGACCACGTAGCCTGATTTGAGCTGCCCTCCAGCACCCCGAAGGCAAGAGCCATTAACAAACAACAAGAGGGCAGGGTATTGCCCGGGCTGGTGCTGTAACTCTGGGTGCGGTCTTACTACGTGCTTAACCGCAGCCTCACAGTCATGGGGCTTTCCCTCATCCTCCATTGGTAACAGGGTAGCAGGATTTAGAGTTGCGCAGTATGTGTGATGTAGCCGGACTTGCTCCAAGTCAAAGCCCGGGAGGATATCAAGTGGGATTTTATATACCCCCAAGAGAGGCGAGTCCGGGTATACTGGTGGCCTCGATACATAAATTATTTTGCGACGTAAAGTTCACATCGGGCCGCCCACAGTAGGGATCGGGTGCCCAAGAGAAGAAACATGGTGTAGTGGATAGAGTACGGGCCTGGGAGTCAGGAGGTTATGAGTTCTAATCCTGACTCTTCCACTTCTCTGCTGTGTGACCATGGGCAAGTCACTTTACTTCTCTGGGCCTCAGTATCCTCATCTGCAAAATGGGGATTGAGACTATGAGCCCCATGTGGGACGGGGACTGTGTCTAACCCGATTTGCTGGTATCTACACTCCAGCGCTTAGTACAGTGTCCGGCACACAGTAAGAGCTTAACAGATATGCCATTATTATTATTATTATTAAGCGGATCGGTGTGCATACCCACGCAGATATCTGCAGGTACAAAGGGAACAGGTATCCAGGCGTTGCCTTGGTTTGTGCCTCAGAGAAAATGCATGCACACATAGCATGGGGTGTTATTTGTTGGATTAGCAGCCTAGAAAGTATTGGCCTTCCAGAATCCAAGGAGGCAAGATAAGATAATATGTATGCTTATACATGTCTGACAAAGGTTTCTCAGCTTGATTCTGTTTTAACTCTTATTAGCCATTTCCAGACCAAAAGTCCCTTTGTTAAATAAGATGTCCCACTCCTGGGTCCTTTCCCGAGAAATTTGTGCAACCCGGTAGGTGTCTAACACAAAATCCTTAGGTTCTCTAATTCCCATCCATGAAAAATCCCAATCGAATTATTCCAAATTTTCCCCTTTCGATCTTAGTATTACCTTTTTTTAACCCAGAACAACATTTCTTTACATAAAATTTCCGTATTTCCATCTATCCAAAATTATAGAAGGAATACATATATTTTCTTTACATTCCTTTTTCTTTTTTTCCCCTACACATTGTTAGTTCCACAGTGAACATATCAAAACAAATTTCCTTGCTCCAACAATCATGTTTATACCGGCCAGATATAAAGTTGAAAGTTTGTATTCAACTTGCTCATATATCCCTTTACCAAATTAGCAAATTCTACAATTAACACAGTAGAATCTGAGACACAGTATTTGAATCACCACCCCTACAGGCATTCCTAGCCTGAAAGAGCAAGTGCTCTTATCACCTTCTTTGCATTTTCACACTTAACCAATTGAGAACTAACTTTTCCCTTAATGAGATCCATACTTCACAATAAAACAAGGTAATCACAGCTTGAGGGAGGTGCCTCCCCCCAAACGGATTTTCACTTTTGATCTTCTAAAGTGGTAGCTTCAGCCACACTCTTCAACTGTGGAACTCCCCAAATTCCATTAGGAATTCGTCCCGGCAAATACACATTTCCATACAGACACATGGGTGCAGTCAATCTTTCCTGTCAAATGAGAAGGTGTCCAACTTCTCAAATCCCTAAATTCTTATTCAAAACTCGCATTCCTTTCTGCTAGGTACAGATTCCCTCTCTATTCCGATTCACTTCACCAATATCTCTTTAGACATAGCCCTTCAAGTCTTTCACCCTCTTCCTTCTTCACCCATATCCATAATCTCCCTATAGGCACCACCTCAAATATCAACTCTTAGACATTCTCAAAACATCCTACATTGCACACACACTGACACGAGGGGGACCTTAATCCCAACATATTCTCACAACCTTTTCAACACTTAAAACAAAACACTTCACACACTCCCACTCTTATACAAAATGAAGGTGCGTTCAAAATCAACATATTCACACTATCTTTTTGGCATTTCGAACGGAGATGTTCTCAAGTCATCATCAGGAACGTAAGAATCACGTTACACCACTAAAAGTCTGCCTCAGACACTGGTCTCATGTGAGGCGTTTGATGCCTGCCGCTTAAATTTGGTAACTTGGTTAACAGTATACTTCAAACCCAGAAGATCCCCGGATGTGTTCCCATCTTACAACTTTCATTACCTGGACTCTGGGAAGACAGGCTTCCAGGCGGGTTAAATTCAAAGAAAGATTCCCCAGCGAGTTTGGCTGGGCTCAGAGGTTTTACTGAGCCCCTTTCTCTCAGACACCTAACGCTGATCTAAGTCACCTGGTAGACTAATACTGAGCAGTGAGCTTAAACGAGAAAGGAGTTTTAAGGCAGAGTCAGTATGTGAATAGAATGCACTACCCAATTTTTTTGCAGCTTGGACACAGAGGGTCCTGCATATGGCCATCCGAAATGGATGTTAGGGTGGCCCGAGGTGACTTGCCAATTGGAAGTACATAAATAGGAAAGTAAACAAGACACAGAGGAACAACCAAATACTTTCTTTTTGAGAGGAATATACTTAGTCACGTGATGATCTCTCCGTTCTTCCTGAGAGCCTCTGTCTCTTGTCTTTGTTAGTACCCTTAAGCTGCCTGCAGTGTAGCTGCGAGGGGTCCAAGAAGGGCAGGTTTCTAATTCTCCGTCTCCTACTCGATGCCTCCCCTGGGTCTCAAGAAGGAGGAGAAAGAGGACATGGGTTTAGAATAAAGAGGTGGCGGATTCAGGAAGACGGTATCCTCCCGAACATCTTCCTGGCCTAAGGCTTCACTGTCCACCGGGCTTGGGAGTTGAGATAAAAGGGAGCAGTTGGGGCGAGCCAGTAGTCATGGGGGTAAGGAGACTGTCAAAACCCCTTTTATTTAACTACTTGCAATTTCTCTCCAAGTTTTGAATTCGAATCTTTGAGGCCTCTTAAAACTGAATTTTAATTTCATTTCGATACTTCCTCATACCAGTTGAAGAAATCCCACTGCGACTGTACCACTCGACTTTCTCGCGATTGTAACGCTCCTCTTAAGTGCACTATTTTCCCCAAGTCAAATGATCCTTCCTCTGGAAACCGTTTCTCCTGCTCATCCCTGGAATAACAATGCCAAGGATCTAGATAGATACACCATTTAGGCCTGTAATGGAAATACATAAACTGAGCTGTTGAGCCCGATCACACACATACACAAAATTCCCACACAGGACAAGACATCGTGAAGAAGGGTAAAGGGGTTATTGTCTAGGGATATAAAGGGATTTTAGCGGGCTATCGTAAGGGCCGGCAGGGAGTCTTTCCCCCCGCAAGCCAGATGAAAGGTCCCCACTCGGTCTTCCACCAGCCCCTCACAATCACCGGGGTTTTGGGGTTCACAGTGGCCCATTTGCATTAGAGGTCTCGCTGGTCACGGCTGTAGTTACCAGACAGGATCTGGGCATCTTGACCAGTAGTATAGTCCCAGATCTGGTGTGGAGATTTATATTCAGCCACTTGGGGCAACTTACACACTTAAGGGGGGTCAGGACAGATGGCCCAGCATATTCCCCCACTTCCACTCACATGTTTGGCCAGCAATCTTTCACACTCACATATACACTGAAGTGGGGTCAGGACAAGTGGCCCAGCATATTCCCCCACTTCCTTAGGTACCTTATTTGGTTCTTGAGGGGTTTGGCCCTTACCAGTTCTTGAAGAGCCTGAGGTCAAACAGTCAATGAAGGGAAGAGGCAATGAGTAGTATCAATTCCTCTGGGCAGTAGCTGTGATTGGGTGGATTCCAGGGCTAATCAGGGGGTTAATATGAGAACGTAAACAATAGCATGAGAATTAGTCCTTCTGTGCTGAATTGTGACAAAAAGTGCTAATTGCAAATATACATATTATTAGCTGCCTAATTAACCAGGTGTTATTAACCACAGAATCTGGGAGATTTTTTTCAACTCGATGTTAAGATTGATCCCTTGCTGACACAGCCAAAACATTATCCCTCATGTCTTTGTCATGCATTTGGGTCTATGAACTTTCCCTTAGATCTATGACCTTTAGTTTTTTGGTATTTGCTCCACTCTCAACCCCACAGTACTTATGCACATATCGATAAATTATATATTATAAATTATTTATTTATACTAACATCTGTCTCCCCCTGTCCACACTGAGTTTGCAGTCTAGAGGGAGTATTAGTGTGTGCTGGCCTTCAGAATTTCCAACTCTGTTGCATTGTACTGTGCCAAGTGCTTAGTATATATATTGTTCTTGTCTGTCTGTCTCCCCCAATTAGACTGTAAGCCCGTCAAAAGGCAGGGACTGTCTCTGTTACTGATTTGTATATTCCAAGCGCTTAGTACAGTGCTCTGCACATAGTAAGCACTCAATAAATACTATTGAATGAATGAATGAATAGTGCTCTGCATACTGTAAGCACTCAATAAGTGCCACTGATTGATTGATTGGTCCCATAGATCATTGATTCAATAAAATTATCACCAAGTTCTAGCTTGCTTAGAGAATCAGACTTCTTATTTGTGAGATGGGCACACTAATATTTACCTACTTCATTAAAGGAATTCTATGATTAGCATTGGTAAAACTCTTTGAGGTACTAAGTTACTAGTCTTTTCAAAGTTTTGCGCAATCTCTTAGCTTTGATTTCCTAAGGATTCCAGTGAGAAAAACTGAATAACTGCCCTCCCTGCACTACACAGAAACCATTATCACATTCCTAGAAATCATATTTTCACCTCCAAAGGTGTATTTCCATAGTTTGTTGGCGACACAACTGGTTTCAATGTGTGAATCTCACTTTCAAAACAAGCCATTTCACCCTTCCTTCATCTTTTTTCTCCTGAAACAGTTTTCACTTGCAATTGTATCTTTAAAACATATGTGTGTGTGTCTTTTAAGGTGCTGAGTATGAATGCCAAAGGAAAAAAGTCAAAGAAAAGCAAAAAAGGAAAAATATGGGTTACAGGCCTTGAGAAATTAAAGAAAAATACAACAACCCCTTTAAGAGGTCTTGAACTAGCATTCTCTCTTTATTAGTTCAACTCAATGAGTAGTCATCAAATACCATACCAGAGCACAAAATGAGAAATTCTGAAGGCCAGCACACAAAGTTTTATCAAGTAGATCAGCAAAAGCTTAGATTTGAATGTAGGGTAATGGTAACCATGATATACTGGGAAAAATCCTTGAGAACAACTGGCCAGTAATTCACAATCCTCTGTGTCCAGTAAGTAGTTTATCAATCACTGAGCGCCTATGTGTAGACCACTGTACTGTATGTGGGGGGTGGGTGTGGGGGGTGTGTGTGTGGGGGTGTGTGTTACAATGGAATTAGTACGCATGATCCCTGGCTTCAAAGAGTTTACAATCTCAGTCTAATACTGAGAGGTGCTACTCTGTGATTTTCATCTTACCACTCATCAGCATCACTAACAGTATTTATTGAGCATCTTTGAGCAAAGAACTATACTAGAGAGGCAGCAAGGTATAGTGGAAGAGCAGAGGATCTGGGTTTAAACCCTGGCTCCATCACAGGTCTGTGTGACCTTGGATAAGACACAACTTCTCTGTGCCTCCGTTGCATCATCTATAAAATGGGGATTTCTTATTGTATTTGTTAAGGGCTTATGATGTACCAGTTACTTTACTAAGTGCTGGGTGTAGATACAAGCTAATCGCTAGGACAGAATCCAAGTTCCAAATGAGGCTCACAGTCTTAATCCCCATTTTACAGATAAGATAACTGAGGCACAGATAAGTTAAATGAGTTGCCCAAGGTCATACAGCAGACAAAAAGAACCCAGGTCCTGATTCCCAGGTCCATGCTCTATCCACAAGGCTACGCTGCTCCTTAAGACCGTGAGTCTCACGTAGAACATGGACTGTGTCCAAACTGATTAGCTTGTATGTACCCCAGCGCTTAGTACAGAAGCTGGCACATAGTAGGCCCTTAACAAATACCAACAAAAAACAAACAACAAAAAACTAGTAGCTAAGGAAAGTTACAAAGATGTCAAAGTAAGGCCACCTACCCTTGAGGATTTTACTGTCTACTATGTTTGATTTGCTCAAGATCGCCTATGCTTTTTGTGTGGCCTCCAGCTATAGGAGGAAAAATACCAAGAAAAAGAATGGACAGAAAAGGCCTCGAAAGGAGTTGTGAAGCTGGGACTCCAAAATCACTGATGGATAATGTTTATTCATTATAAATTCCCTGGAGTCAGGAAATTTCCCTACTGAATTCCCTGAGACTTACTTGGAGAATATTCATCTGCTTCTGAAGAAGGTGGGTGGTGAGAGAGGGACTACTGGGCAACAACTTTCAATTTGAAAGAACTTCTTAACTTACTCCACTTGTTCACCATCTAGGACAGGTGTCATTTGATCATAGTTTCAGATTCCAATTTACTTAATTCTCCAAATAATTATGCTATAAACATTTTGGCTATAAATAAAATGTGTCTAAGTAGCATTGTAAATATTTAAATAGCTAATCAAGAAATTCCAGCTGTGCATTTAGGGCAAAGCTGAAGAGACACACTTTGGAAATCCAACACATTTTCCCAGAGGTCTGTTCAGTATCAGCAATATTGACTAAGCCCCTATTGTGAACAGAGCACTGTTACGGCCTCTTGGGGGAACACACAGATGTATAAAACATGATCTGTGTCTTCAAGGGTCACTAGGATCTGTACCCCTTAAGCACTTCGATTTTTACCCTATCCCTTCAGCACTTATGTACATATTCATATGTAGTTTATTTTAATGTAAGTCTCCTCCTCTAGTCCGTAAACTCCTTGTGGGCAGGGATCATGTCTATTGTAATGTACTCTCTCAAGCACTCAGTAGAGTGTTCTGCACAACATAAGCACTCCATAAATACCATTGACTGATTTGAGAAGCTTGTAATCTAATGGGTAATTCAGACATAAATAATTGAATTTACAATAGGTAAAATAATGTGAAAACAGACAATAAATAACACACCTAAATGAATAAACAAATCAATTACAAATAAACAGGTAAGAGTATATAAGAGAGCTAAGGTGCCTTAACGAATTGAGAAGCAGCGTGGCTCAGTGAAAAGAGCACGGGCTTTGGAGTCAGAGGTCATGAGTTCGAATCCCAGCTCTGCCACTTGTCTGCTTTGTGACCTTGGGCAAGTCACTTCACTTCTCTGTGCCTCAGTTACCTCATCTGTAAAATGGGGATGAAGACTGTGAGCCCCACGTGGGACAACCTGATTCCCCTGTGTCTACCCCAGCGCTTAGAACAGTGCTCTGCACATAGTAAGCGCTTAACAAATACAAAAAAAAAAAAGAATTGACATGACCTGGAGGGGGAAGGGATTAATTAAGGAATGCCTCTTGCAGGCGATGGATATTTAAAAGGGCATGGGAGAAGGATAAGGATGTGATTTTGCAAATCTGCAGGGCAGGACTTCAGAATAGGCTGCCCAAGCATGTTTTTTTTTAGGAGTCAGTAGCAGAAGTGGAGCGCTGGGGAGAAGCATTAAAGTCCCTCAGAGGGATTTCAGACTAGATGCAGGTAGCTTCTTTACTTTGATTGGCTGGTGAAGTTAGAGTATTTCTCTCTGTTTCCTCAGCTGTAGAAAGCAGAAAGTAACAACTGACCTATTTTCTGAGGATGCCAGAAGTAATAACAAAATACAACTCTAAAGCAGTTTTGAAAATGCAAACTACCATAATGAATGCAAAGTAACAAGCCTGTGGAATATTGTTAAATTGAAATAGCCCAGGAGCACCTGCAAACTGTGCTTCAATGACTAGGAAATCCTTTGGACTCTTTTGGCTCTATAAAAATAGTTAAACAAGAGTAGTGGTAGGAATTATCTGAGGTGGCAAGAACTGCCAAGCTGGGCTGTCATTCAAGTTAACACTAGATCGATGGAAATGGAATGGCATTGTGCCAAGTAAGTGAAATAACTTTTTCTGCCATGATTCAACCGTTACACTTCATTACTTACAATGCAATTTGGAGTCCAATAAAATTAAATCTTGTAGATCTTTCATCCTCATGCTAAACACTCTGAGAAACTGCAGATTCATTTATGCAGAGATTTGAGGAATGTAAATGTAAAGTGGCTAAGATATTTCAAAGCTCAGGTGGCAGAGTAGAGTTCTCTTAGGATGCAAATGTCACTCTGTCCTGGGTCCACATTACAGGTATTTCAATAGCTGCTATCATAAGCTTGAGTACAAACTCGTAGCAAACTCAAATATGTATTTTTACATGGTACACGTAAGACTGGGTTGATCAGTACCTGAGTAGGTCTGATCAATCTATCAGTGGCATTTATGTGCTCCCTGGATCATAGGATACCTGAGAAGAATGGTGAAGTACTAGGCTACTGGGAGGAAGAAGATTGGTTCTAATTACCGGACCTGGACTTGGGGTGACCTACACACCAGAGCTTAGTTGGAATTAGACAAGTTTTGGAAGTTCTGGGAGGAAAGTGGGGAACCAATAATTAATGACATTTTATAAAACAGTGGTATTTATTGAGGGCTTACTGGGTGAGGAGCACTGGATTAAGCCTACTGATTAGTTATTGGCAGGCTGCCTTGACCCTCTTCTTCTGCTTGTTGTTAGGCAGTGTATTGAAGGAAAGTAAAGACACCCCAAAGAGTGTTAATTAAATACCCACATACCCAGGAGGGTACATGATACAGGTGCACCTTTGCTAAACCTACAAACAATTGGTCTTCAGGCATCCCCAGGGTAATAAGGATGTTAATCCTTTGAGGAACCCTTTCTAGGAGTCTATTCATTGTACTGCTGTTTGCTTTTGGTTAGAAGCTCATGTAGGGTAGTGTCTGGGTAACTTGGTGATGGACCCAATCAGCGTCCAGGAAGATGAACAAACATGCAAAATGCTTGTAGACTGGAACCTCTTGAGGACAGGGACGGTGCAGTTTACTCAATCATACATTCCCAAATGCTTAGTACAGAGCTCTGCACACAGTAAGTGCTCCGTAACTACTGTTGATTGATAGAAAAGGCCTCTCGTATAAAAGGCCTCTCCTCCAAGAGGCCTTCCCTAAGTCCCACCCTTTCCTCCTCTCCTACTCCCTTCTGAGCCACCCTGACTTGCTCCCTTTGTTCTTCCCCTTGGACAAGTCATTTAGCTTCTCTGTGCCTCAGTTTCTGTAAAATACCTGTTCTCCCTCTTATTTAGGCTGTAAGCCTCATATGAGACAGAGACTGTGTCTGGCCTGATTATCTTGTATCTACCCCAGTGCTCAGTAGAGTGCTTGGTACATATTAAGCTCTTAATGTTAATTAACAGTATTTTTGATTTGCATTTGACCTACCATTCATCATGGATTTTTTGTGCATACACTCAGATGAATTTTCCATTATTTTATGAATGACTTTTACCCTCTGATAACTTATTTTATCTGGTCAGCTAGCCATGCAGGCCTGGAGGCTATTAAAAAAGCTAGACACTATAGATTGGTGAAGCAGTCTGACCTAGTAGAAGAGCATAGGCCCGGGAGATAGAGGACCTGGGTTCTAATCCTGGCTCCACCACATGTCATGTCAGCTGTGTGACCTTGGGCAAATCACTTAACTTCTTCATGTCTCAGTTACCTTATTTGTAAAATGGAGATTAAGACTGTGAGCTCTTTGTGGGACAGGGACTGTGTCCTACCTGATAAGCTTGTATCTACCCAGAGCATAGTACAGTGCCTGGCACATAGTAAGTGCTTAACAAATACCATTAAAATTAAAAAAAAAAAAGAATACTATAATAATAATATAGGGTCAGGTAAAATGTATGTCATAGCAAAAACAAAATAAGCAATTAAACAGAAACTGCTAATTTATACAAACTCCTGCAGTTAAGGAGAGTGTCTCCTTAAAATGAGAATTAGATCCTAGTACAGTATCAGTTATTTCACTATCACTTTAGATTTCATGTCACAGTGATCCAGATTCTCCAGGTATCCATAGCTCTTTCGGTATATATTTGGGACCATTTAGTGGTGCAATATTCTTTTCAGTCTTCCAGTTATGCTATACTAAATAGTACTTTGGAATCTGAAACGAATATCCAGGTTCTAAAGGGTTCTAAGTTATACTCACAGAGCAGCTTACTGACTGGCAGTAAACCTCTGACAATGTGATTATGAACAGGAGAAAGTAGAAGAAAGATTTTTTGTTCTTTAGGGACCCTATAATTAGGCACTTAGGGACCCTTAACTACATCTTGTAAAAATTTTCAAAATATATCTTACAGTGTATTTCTAGTTAAGAATTTGTGCTACATTAATACATTTTTAAATAATTGAGAACAGCATATTTTATTTTGCACATTATATGGCATCCTTGCTGCTGAAGGATGCCACACAAGCTCTATCTATGTCTTGAGATCATAATGAGCTATAGTCAATTAACAACTCCAAAGCATTACAGAGATACACATAAAAAAATTCAAAAAATGATGTTCAAATGCTAATGACTTGGATTATGTTGTTGTATGCCACTAAGAGAGAGTATTTGTCCACATAACTACCGATCTTTATTAAGAAACAACCCCTACAAAATCTCTCTCTAATGTGATATGCACATATCTGCATGAATCACTAGGAGATTCATGAATCAGTTCAGATTCTTAGTCCTGAAGTAATAATAATAATAATGATGATGATGATGATGGTTCTCTGCACCTCAGTTACCTCGTCTTTAAAATGGGGAATAAGACTGTGAGCCCCATGTGGGACAACCTGATTACCTTGGATCTACCCCAGCATTTAGAACAGTGCTTGGCACATAGCGCTTAACAAATACCATTATTATTATTATTATTATTATTATTAAGTGCATACTATGTGTCAAGCACTGTACTAAGCACAGGGGTAGATGCAAGATAATCAGGATCCGCATGGGACTTACAGTCTAAGTAGGAGGGAGAACAGGCGTCTCAGTATGCAGATATTTTTGTTGTCATTAGCATGTAAACTCCATATATGGCAGTACTTAGAAATCATTAATTCTAATTTTACAAATTTATGTTATATAGTTATGTCTTAAAATGATAGATCTACTATATCCGTGGATCCATGAGTGACAGAGAAATGGTGAGGAAGAGGGAGAGAGAGTTAGTTGTTCTTTGAGTTGGAATAAGAAACCCTAGATGGTAGCCATTATCTATGAGTGTGGAGGTGGTTGAAAAGAACAATCTGTAACCAACAGTTCCTTTTGCCCTGTGCACATGTAAAGATTGACCTTTGCCGCCCTGACACATTTGCTGTTTGCTGTGCCTGGGGCTGTTTTTTGATTTTGCTTCTTAGATCTTCCTGAGGCCTTCATTCAAGAGAAGCCACCAAATTTCTGAATGACATTCACTATATTGATCTTTCTGAGCTATTGTTTCTCAAAATTTTATCCCTCTACGCCATGCAAGTCCAGAAGCCAGGGCAGGGGAACCATGCATTTGCTGCCTCCTCCTCTTCCCTCTACATCACTCCCCACCATCCTCCATCTCCTGGCACTTAATGTGCCCCAGGGTAAGACTATTTACAGTTGTCCTTCTGTTAGGAGATCATGTTGCTGACGATGAGCATACATCCATTGGTCTTAGTGTCTCCAGAATCATTTTCACACATCCCTGAAAATAGAAAAGAGTACCTTTTCTGAACCCTTGCCATTAGGAGAGAGCAGTACTCAGCCAGCATTGGTTGAGTGGGGAAAGAGTCAGAATTAGAACCCAGATCAGTCAGTCAGTTGTATCTATTGAGTGCTTACTGTGTGCAGAGCACTATATTAAGCACTTAGGATAATACGATATAGCAATATAACAGATGCATTCATCCTCGGACTCCCAGGCCTGCACTCTTCACTAGGCTATGATGCTTCCCCTCAGTACTTCAGTGATGGCACCATAATCATGATCTTCAAGAACAGTGTGGCTTAATGGATAGAGCACAGGCCCAGGAGTCAGAAGGACCTGGGTTCATTCATTCATTCAATAGTATTTATTGAGTGCTTACTATGTGCAGAGCACTGTACTAAGCTCTTGGAATGTACAATTTGGCAACAGATAGAGACAATCCCTACCCAATAACGGGCTCACAGTCTAAACGGGGGAGACAGACAGCAAAGCAAAACAGAACAAAACACAACAAAACAACATCATCAAGATAAATAGAATCATGGAGATATACATCTCATTAACAAAATAAATAGGGTAATAAATAATATATACAAATATGCACAGTGCTGAGGGGAGGGGAAGGGGGAAGTGCAGAGGGCGGGAGGGGGAGATGTGGAGGGGAGGAGGAGTAGAGGGAAAGGGGGGCTCAGTCTGGGACGGCCTCCTGGAGAAGGTGAGCTCTCAGTAGGGTTCTAATCCTGGCTCCACCACTTGTTTGCTGTGTTACCTTGGGCAAGTCAGTTCATTTCTCTGTGCCTCAGTTATCTCATCCGTAAAATGGGGCTTAAGACTGTCAGCCCTGTGTGGGACAGGGACTCTGTTCAACCCAATTACTGTGTATCTACCCCAGCGCTTAGTACAGTGCCTGGTACATCATAAGCACTTAACAAATACCACAATTATTATTATTAATAATAATAATAATAATAAGAGGAAAGAGCCATGAGTGGGAACTCCTGGGGAATCTCTCTGTTTTCCATTTCAGGTAAGAATCCATCCAGGATCGAGGATCTTACTGAGCAGACTGCTGAAGAACATAGTCAACTAAGCACTACATCATGTTTGAAGAAAAGCACAACTCTACCTGAGTACAGTATAACTTCAGACCAAAATGGGGCATAAACAAATGTGATGCTTGCAATTTGACAGATACAGGAAAAATGCAGTGAGCAATACCAAGACCTGGGCTCACTGACCCTTCAAAATCATTTGGCACCATCAACAGACTAGAGTTCTGGAAACTGCTAAGCAAATTTGGTTGTCCTGAGAAATTCACTAAAATCCTTAGGCTACTCCATGTCAGTATAGTTGGTTGAGACAGAGCTAAAGATGCAAAGTTTGACTGTTTCCTCATCACCTTCAGAATGAAGTAGGGCAGTTTGTTAGAATCAGTCCTGTTTAGCCTATCTAGGATGCAGCGAGGGATCTCTAAGTTAGTCACAATATGCTCCGGAGCCATCAAGGAACTCAGTTCAGCAAGCTATGAACCCCGCCATCTGCCTTTAAGACAGACAGGTTCTGCAATATGCAGATAACAGGGCTTTAGGGGCACAGAGACAAGAAGACATGGAAATGATTATGAATTACTTTAATATCACAATTAGATTTCCAGAACAGTGTTTGGCACGTAGATAATAATAATAATGATAATTATGTATATGTTAAGTACTTTACTATGTGTCAAGCACTGTTCTAAGTGCTGGGGAAGTTACAGGATAATCAGGTCAGACACAGTCCCTGTCCCACACAGGGCTCATGATCTAAGTAGTTAACAAATACCACAATTATTAGCAGCATCCCACCCAAAGTTCTGCCAAGTGAAACCCACTGGGAAGCCCTGCCATCCGCACCCAGTGGCAACTTGGGCTTTTGCTCCCAATCTGCTCTCTGCCTGCTGCCCACACCAAATGCATATTCATTCAAACATCAATATACAGAAGGAAATGTTGATTTTCCTTTTCATAATGCTTTCAGATCCATTAAGAAAAACATTCATTCCTTTTTAAGTAGCAGTAGTAATATTATTTATTAAGCACTTACCATTTGGAAAGCTTTGTACTAAGCTCTAGGAAAAAGATGCAGGTAAGAATTAGCCCCAAAGGCCTCACAATCCAAGAAATAAAGTGGAGAGAGGGGGCCGGTGACTGGCACATGAGGAAAGATGAAACAATAAAACATAAAAGCAACATAAAAGCCAAAGACAGGATAAACACAAAAATAAAAACAAAAATGGCAATAGGATTCTGTGGCTGGGGAACCAGAATTTCAGGCCCCTTATGGCACAGAGTCCAACAGTCACAGCAGCAGCCACAGTGACTACCACAGCTATGGCACTGCAACAGCCTTCCCAACTTTCTAAATCTTGCGGCCACGTAATGTCATGGCATTTGTCAATCCATTCATGGTATTCATTGAGCTCTTTATGTGTGCAGATCACTGTATTAAGCACTGGGAAGAGTACAACTGAGTAAGTAGATAAAGGCTCTGCCCTTCTGTCACTTTTTGCTACACTGGCGCAGCGGTCTGTGAATATCTTATGACTGCCAATCTTTCTTTTGGAATTGTAAGTTCCATGAGGGCAGGGACTGTGTCTCCTGCTCAACTGAACTCTGTCAAGTGCTTAGTACAGTGCTTAGAACATTGAATAAACAGTAAGGGCTCAGTAAACATCACTGATGGATTGATTGTTCATGAACCAAATTGAAAAGTATGCTCTTGGACCCACATTTTACTAATTGCCCTTAATTTTACACTATAACCTCTTTTATATCTTGCACAGATTCAGTTTTGACAATTAAATAGCTCCAGTTATTGCGAATAAGGCAGCACATAGACTATTAATTTCCATCAGTAAAACAATATTACACACTACCTGAAACTTTGTGGATGTAGCCTATAGAGTCATTTTAATTATTGCTGTACTAAATTATGGAAACCACACTATGCTACAGCAGTCCTCAATTGTAATTTTTCTCTAATAGCTGACTTGATTTTCACATAAAGCCCAATCTTAATTATCTTTGCTAATGAGGGAAAGTGATGCAGGGAAAAATTAAATTCACAGTTAATCCCTATTTAGACTTTCATTTCTAACCTCCTTCCACTCCAGCTTTCTAACATGTAACAAAAAGACTAATATGTTACAAATTTTTCTTCTTTCCTTCCCTCCACTATTGGTGGAAGTGGAGAATCCACAAACTGGATCTTCTTCTTCCAGGGCAGGACACACCCTCTTCAGAATGTCCCATCTTCTGTCATAAAGTCATTCTGATATGTATATCCATAGAGTTTTCTTGATAAAGAAACAGAAGTGATTTACCATTGCCTTCAACATAGTAAAAACTTGAATCTCTGCTGTTGTCTTTGATCAACATTTTGATAACTTGATCATCTGCCTTTGACTCTTTCCCATACTGTTGCTGCTTAGCAGAGGTGAATAGACTTTGACACTTCCTCTTAGACCTTTCCATTATGGGTAGCCCTATATGTCATACTTCTAAGCTTTATCAGCATACACAAACTCTCCTGTCATGATGAAGCATCGATTCATAGGAGAGCCGAACTAGATAGTTATTGAATAATCCTGTTTTGAAGCAAAATAACACCAGACCTGCTGGAAGGGTTCTTACAATGCTTAAAACTAACCAAGTGGATTGGTGGAATCTTGGTAAAAATTGGAGGAAGGTGGTGGAGAAAGTTCAGAGAAACTAGGTGTAGGTACATGATATTTAAATTCCTGGAACAACACTTAGCAGACCACTATAGATTTCTCCAGGGATCCTTGATATTTCTAGATGCTACTATTGATAGTGAGATTATTACCATGAATGTGACCACGATTGAAAAGACCCATGTATGAACAACTCATTCTAATAGGACACATAAAGATAATCAGTTGTTGTGCCTCATACTTGTCTTTTCTTCCCTCATCTTCCCAAAATTTAATCGGGAGGTGAGGAATCTTTCCTTTGGTTAGCATCACCAGGTTGATCTGTCTGCTGTTGTTGCACCTTGTATTTATGGCATTCCAAAGATCTTGTTGGCTGGCCTGGTTTTTATTCCACAGTCACACTATAATTCAAGTAATAAATGGTTGGCTCTAATTAGAGATTTGCTAGGGTAAAAATGTGTTTACGATGTTCTGGAAAACTCTTCCAGCTCTTCCAGGCATGAGTATCTTCAAAAGTCTCTGAGAAAATCTTCCCCCTAGGAACTGCTTAGTACAGATGATTGTGTTCTAGACTGTAAGCTCCTTGTGGGCAGAGGACGTGTCTACCAACTCCTTTATACTGTATTCTCCCAAGTGTTCAGTATAGTGCTCAGCACACAGTAAGAACTCAATAAACACAACTAATTGATGATTATGCATCTCTGCAGATTTAGTGCAATGCTATGAACTGACAAGAATTCTGACAAAGACTGATATTTGATATCAGCCTCCACCCGGGAAATCATAAACCCAACCAAAGATTTTCATCAAGAACAGAGACTAAAGCAGTCACTGAATTCTGGTACCTAGTCAGTACACAGTTTAATGATGCACATAGAGCAAGAGGTGGACAACGGAATTAAGAAGGCCAGCATGGCTTTTGCACAGAACCCAAGGCAGAGTGTGGTAACAAGCTCCTTACCAAGTTTCAGGTTGAACTGTCCAACCTCCTATATGGCTGCAAGAGAAAAAACACACTTAGCTTATAGTGCAGGTTCACCAGTATCCCCTAAAAAGCTTCACCTCATCACCAAATGGAAGGACAAGATATTCCAATGACGAGATGCTGGAATAGAGTCAGTCACCAGCTTTGAGACGATGGATCAGAGCAACACAGTCTCGTTGGTGGGGACGTGAGGAGACTGGAAAACAGCAGGATATCCAAGCAGCTACTCTAGAGTGAACTGTAAGGGGATGTCTGCAAACTGGGAAGGCAGAATCAACAAAATAGCGACCTAGTGAAACGCAGTCTCAAACAATATGTCAGAAGTGGGGGTAAACAGTGCAGTAGGATAGAAGTAGAAGCCTTATGGCTCGTTAGCCACAGCTAGCTCTTCTTGATATCAAATGTAGCTCATGAGCCTAGACTTGGCATCGTGAGCATGATGCCACTATTCATTCATTCATTCATTCAATAGTATTTATTGAGTGCTTACTATGTGCAGAGCACTGTACTAAGCGCTTGGAATGTACAATTCGGCAACAGATAGAGACAATCCCTGCCCATTGACGAGCTTAGTCTAATCGGGGGAGACACGAGGACAAAAACAAGACAACTTAATAACGACAAATAGAATCAAGGGGATGTACAGTTCATTAACAAAATAAATAGGGTAATAAAAATATATACAAATGAGCACAGTGCTGAGGGGAGGGGAAGGGAGAGGGGGAGGAGCAGAGGGAAAGGGGGGAAAGGGGGCTTAGCTGAGGGGAGGTGAAGGGGGAGCAGAGAGGGAGCAGAGGGAGCAGAGGGAAAAGGGGAAGCTCAGTCTGGGAAGGCCTCTAGGAGGAGGTGAGCTCTCAGTAGGGCTTTGAAGAGGGGAAGAGAGTTAGTTTGGTGGAGATGAGGAGGGAGGGCATTCCAAGACAGCAGTAGGACATGGGCAGAGGTCGAAGGCAGGGATAGGTGTGAACAGGGGATGGTGAGGTGAGCGGCAGAGGAGCGGAGCGTGCAGTGTGGGCAGTAGAAAGAGAGAAGGGAGGAGAGGTAGGAGGGGGCAAGGTGATGGAGAGCCTTGAAGCCCAGAGAGAGAAGATTTTGTTTCGTGCAGAGGTTGATAGGCAACCACTGGAGGATTTTATGGAGGGGAGTGACATGCCCAGAGCGTTTCTGCAGGAAGATGATCCGGGCAGCAGAATGAAGAATAGACTGGAGTGGGGAGAGACAAGAGGAAGGGAGATCAGAGAGAAGGCTGACACAATAATCCAGTCGGGATATTATGAGAGCTTGTACCAGTAAGATAGCCGCTTGGATGGAGAGGAAAGGGCGGATCTTGGCGATATTGTAAAGGTGAGACCGGCAGGCCTTGGTGACGGAATGGATGTGTGGGGGGAATGAGAGAGCTGAGTCAAGGATGACACCAAGGTTGTGGGCTTGAGAGATGGGAAGGATGGTCGTACCATCCACAGTGACAGGGAAGTCAGGAATAGGACAGGGCTTGGGAGGGAAGATAAGGAGCTCAGTTTAGCTTAGCTAAACTTAGCTCAGCTCACTAGCTTAGCCACCACAGGTTTTGGGGCCCGATTTAGCTTGTCCTTCACCATCTCTTTGAAACAGAAATAGGCCAAGATAGAGGTAAATGACTGACAAAAGTATTTCTCCATTCTTATAGACACTCATGTCCAGTGCTCTCTCCAGGTGTTCCAGACATTTAACTCCCTCCTCAAAACCCCTGACCCCCTGCCTCCTCTATCTCTTGCCCCTAATGATCTGGCCATCTATTTTATTGAGAAAATTGAAACCATTAGATGTGATCTCCCTAAAATCTTCCCTGCTTTTCTCCAGTCCCTCCCTCTTCCTGCCCTTTCCTCAACTCTCCCATCTTTCCCAGCAATCTCTCAAGAGGAGATCTCCTGCCTTCTCTCAAAATTCACCCCCTCCACCTGTACATCCAACCCCATCCCTTCAAACCTTATCAAAGCACTTGCTCCCTTCCTTCTTCCCTGACCACCATCTTCAACTGTTTGCTTTCCAGTGGCTTTTTTCTCACTGCTTTCAATCATGTTCATGTCTCCCCTATCCTAAATAAAACCCTCACTTGACCTCATGATTCCCTCCAGGTATTGCCCCAGGTCCCTTCTACCATTCCTCCCCAAAATCCTTGAGCAAGTTGTCTGGATCCACTGTCTCAAGTTCCTCTCCTCCAATTTTCTCCATGATCCCCTCCAATCTGGCTTCCATCCCCTTTACTCTGCAGAAATGCCAAATCCAACAGCCTCTACTCCATTCTAGTCCTCCTTGACCTGTCAGCTACCTTCGACATTGTCGATCATCCCCTTCTCCTGAAAACATTATCCAACCTTGGCTTCATTGAAAATGTCCTCTCCTGGTTCTCCTCCCATCTCTCTGGCCACTCATTCTCAGTCTCTTTCATGTGCTTCTCCTCTGCCTCTAACTGTGAGAGTCCCTCAAGGTTCAGTTCTGGGTCCCCTTCTATTCTCCTTCTACACCCACTCCCTCAGAGAACCTTTTGTTCCCATGGCTTCAACTATCACCTCTATGTGGCTGATTCCCAAATTTACAACTCCAGCTTTGATCTTTCCCTCTTTGCAATCTCACATTTCCTCCTGTCTTCAAGACATCTCTACATGGATGCCCCACCAAAACTTCCAACTTAACAAGTCTAAAACAGAACTCCTTATCTTCCCACCCAAACCCTGTCTACCCCATGATTTTTCCATCACTGTAGACAGTACCACCATCCTTCCTGTCTCACAAGCCCATAACCTTGGTGTTATCCTCGACTCATCTCAGTATTCAATCTGTCAACAAATTTTGTCAGTTCAACCTTCACAACATCACCAAAATCTTCCCTTTCCTCTCCATCCAAACTGCTACGGTTAATCCAAACACTTATCCTAGCCTGCCTTGATCACTGTATCAGCCTCCTTGCTGACTTCCCTGCCTCCTGTCTCTCTCCACTCCAGTCCATACTTCACTCTGCTTCCTGGACCTTTTTTCTACAAAAACATTTAGTTCATGCCTCCCCATGCCTCAAGAACCTCCAGTGGTTGCCCACCATCAGCCACTCCTTACCATCAGCTTTAAAGCACTCAATCACTTTGCCCCCTTCTACCTTACTTTGCTGCACTCTTGCTACAACCCAGCCCACACACTGCACTCCTCTACTGCCAACCTACTCACTGTAGCTTGATTTTGTCTATCTCGCCACCAATCTCTCACCCACCTCCTGTCTCTGGTCTGAAATGCTTTCCCTTTGCATATCCCCATCTCAAAGCCTTATTGAAGGTACATCTCCTCCTAGAAGCCTTCCTTGACTAAGCCCTCAATTCCTCTTCTCCTACTCCCTTCTGTGTCACCCTTGCACTTGGATTTGCTCCCTTTATTCACCCCTCCCTCAACCCCACTGCACTTATGTATATATCTTTAATTTATATTAATGTCTATCTCCCCCTCTAGACTGTAAGTTCACTGTGGGCAGGGAACATGCATACCAACTCTGTTATATTGCACTCTCACGAGAACTTAGTACAGTGCTCTGCCCACAGTAAGTGCTCACTAAATATGAGTGATTGATTGGTTAAATGGAGCTTCCACTCATTGGCCCCTGCTGGAAGGATGTAGTCTTATACAGTGTGGGGACCAGTGGGGTTTTCACTGTCCTCACAAGAAAGCAGGGTGAACTGTGCTTGACAACCTAGCCAGCTCTTGCCTCCTCACTGTACATTTCCCATGCTAGCAGCAGTGTTGGTGAGGAGGGCCAGCCTCGCCTGGTGGGGAAGGGGACAACTCACCCTCATGAAAGCCAGGGCATGGGGCAAGAACAGTGGTTACCGGAGGAGGATGTTGTGGATGAGACAGCAGCAACAGTAGACTTGGTGTGTTGCAATGCTGGCACCATCTGTTCCCCCTTCACAAATGGAAAAAAAAATCAGGAATAAGCTTGATTTCTCTCTCACCTCCAATTAATGCTATTTGTTGAGCCCTTTCTGAGTGCTGAGCACAGTAATAATAATTGTCATCATAATAATGATATTTGTTCAGTGCTTACTGTGTATCAACCACTGTTCTAAGCACTGGGGTAGATGCAAGCTAATCAGGTTAGACACAGTCCCTGTCCTGCATAGCACTCACAGTCTTTATCCCCATTTTACAGATGAGGTAACTGAAGCCCAGAAAAGTTATTATCATTAATAATAATAACAATAATAATAATGATGATGGTCTTTGTTAAGCATTTACTATGTGCCAAGCACTGTTCTAAGCACTGGGGTAGATACAAAGTTATCAGGTTATCCCACATGGGGCTTACAGTCTTAATCCCCATTTTACAGATGAGGTAACTGAGGCACAGAGAAGTTAAGTGACTTGCCCAGGGTGACACAGCAGACAAGTATGATTTGCCCAAGGTCACACAGCAGACACATGGCCAGAGTTTAGTACTGTGGTTCGCACGTAGTAAGTGCTTAACAAATACCATTAAAAAAAGAGTCAGCATATGACAAGTACCTGGGCCTTTGTGGTAGCAGTTTGGATGGAAAGGAAGGGATGGAATCTAGACGTATTGTGAAAGTAGAACCAATCCATGTGTGCAAGTGTGGCTGAAAAGACTGATGTGAGGCAAACACACACTTTAGGATAGATTCTTTCTGTGCTAAAGGGTTTGCACTAAGCAGGACCTTTCTCTGATTTTGAGCCCATCTGTTGATATTCTGATCTGCATTAAGACTTTGCTCAAGAAGAGCAAACTCTTTTTAGATTGCTGTCTGCCAGGCTGATCTTTCAGCTACAGTGATCCTCATGTTTTGCACTGTTTGAGAGTATTTTATTCATTATGTCTTTAAATTGTTTATTCTGACCTCCTGACGTGCATGTGCCCTATTTCAGTTCACCATACTGCAAACACTTAAGTGACCCATTGTCATCCTATCTTTTCACATATCCCGACCACTGTTGCTATGTTGCTTGGCCATTGCTTTAGTTCAGGGGAGCTGACTGAGATCTAAGATCCTCAGGTTATTGCATAATTGGTCGAATCAGAGTTGAAGGTGCCTTATCTGACCCTTTCCCCATCACTAACAGAGTCAAGCAAGTTCAGGCCCAGTCCTGTTCAATCTAGCCTATGCTTCCATGCTTGAAGATGCAACGAGGGACCTGCAAACTAGTGTCTAAACAACTTCTGAGCCACTGGGTGGTAGAATTTAATGAAGAATAATTCTATATTCGACTTGTACAGACCCTTCTTGATTCATTATATTTCAATCAAGTTCTTTCTGGGCCTGCCTTTTTCCAGAATGAAAAGTCCAAATTATTTCAGTCTATATCCCCAGACTTTGTCCAGTTCCATCATAATCTTCCTAAAATGCAGCAA
The DNA here is from genome assembly GCF_004115215.2 of Ornithorhynchus anatinus. Classification (NCBI taxonomy): domain Eukaryota; kingdom Metazoa; phylum Chordata; class Mammalia; order Monotremata; family Ornithorhynchidae; genus Ornithorhynchus; species Ornithorhynchus anatinus. The sequence goes on from NC_041749.1 coordinate 98,944,169, forward strand.
TTGGACACTGTCATGAGCCCGTCACCAGGGATTACTCCCCCATTAGTTTTAGGTGCTCGACCTACAAGCCTTTCGCCAGGGATTTGACTTCCTCTAAATTCAGGCATTCAATTTATGAGCCTTTCCCTGGGGATTGTCTCCCACTTTAAAATCAGGAACTCAATGACAAGTTCCATAAGTGAAACCAAACTAACACTATGTATAGCGGAAAGCTTTATTTCATACTTAACCTACTGAAAACAAGGGGTCAACACATACACCGCCCTCACCCCCACATCAACACAGACACAGAATAGTTACCCAACCAACTAGTTTGTCTCAAGGTCTTTCCTGTGAAGATGATCCCATGATAAAGGAATTCAAGGACTCTGGCCAACCATAGCTCGTCGTCCTGGTTCAAGTCTTAGGTGGTGTGTCTGATGCCACAGGAGGTGTCTCATTGTCTGGCTTAGGTGGTGTTACTGTGGTCACACCAAAGGTGTCTTGGCTTAGGTGGTTTCGCCGCTCGGGGGCCAGGGGAACCCAGAGAGGTGGTGGTGGAGGGGGTGGGGAAAGCAGGTCCTGGAGAAAACAGGCAATGGGAGGTCTTTAAACCCTTTTGCCTCCCTGGGACGAGGGAGCTGAGAGACCATGGGGTCCCTGTGTCCTGTTCTGGGATTGCCAGGGTGGCCCTCCCTGTTTTGGGCTGTATGACTCTCTTCAAATGGGTCTTTTTGTGAGGCAGAAGGGAAAGGAAGGACAGAGATGTTGGGGTGTGTATGTGTGTGTGTGTGTAGGAGAGAGAGAGGGAGAGAGGCCGAGTCCAGTTCTTTACCCCTTTTATCAGTTGTTTTGGGGAGGGGTTGCAGGGAGGGGTGCTCAGGATTGCCTACTGTCTTCAGCTCGTTCTCGGGTAAACTGGGGGGACAGTGACCTCTCCCCCTTGCCCCCATGGGCAGAGGCCCATCCAGCAGTCTTTTTCCTGCCCAGTAGAACAATTTAGTCCTTCCTCAAGCCCCTCTGCAGAACAATTCCATTTCTCCCCAGCCATTCAAGTTTTCTGCAACAGTTTTCAGCAAGATAATACAGTTTCTCCTCCAATTCTACCTTTGACCTTGTTGCCCATGGGATCAAAGAAGGGTCTTTTAGAAAATGGCTTCTGCATTACAAGATGGAGTCACTCTTGCTCACCACAGACACCTTCTTCATCTCCCACATTGCTTTTACAAAACCTTCGACACCTGTCATAGTTCTGCTGGACAACTAGCCTGTTGCAATCAGTCACTCAATTATATTGAGTGCTCTATGAGGAGCACTGTACTAAGCACTTGGGAAAGTACAATATAATAGACTTGGTAGACCCATTCCCTGTCCACAAGGAGATTGATTACAGTCTAGAGGGGGAACTGCAACTCCTAGTATCTTTTATGCATACTCCTGCCATATATCTACTGCTATACTTCATAGGAATAAATACACACTCTCTTTATTATACCATAATATAGAACCCATTCTATTATACACCAAGTTCTCCCGTAAAATAAAGGTTAAATTATTTAGTGTCTTACATTAAGAAAAACTCATATTGTACTACTTGATCCAAAATTGCTGCACATAAGTCTACTGCCATTACTTTTGGTACTGTGTTGTACCGTATGTTGCAGGAAGGGACATTCATTAATTCTGCCTTTATATGCAATACAAAATGTGGAGTGAAAACATGTTTTGGCAGAAGTATAAATATTACATATGAACAAACTGTTGTATAAAATGATTACTAAAATGACATATTTCCAATAATGGATGGAGAATCTTAATTAAACTTGATAAGGTTTCCTTGAAAACACACTGTTCAACCACTTGCAAAAAAAAAAAAAAAATCAAAACATGCTAGGAATTAGGGAAAATCCATGGAGAGTTAGTAGGGGGATGACTTTTAATTGTCACAATTTCTCTTATTTGAGATCCACCTCCATGTTTTGTTAGTGAAACAGGGCTGGCAGTGATTAAGATCAACTCCAGTCTAATTCAAAAAAATGAGAAGTCCCTAGAGAAACTTGTTGTAAGGCCTCACTTGTCATCTTGGCTACTAAAATTACTGCAATTCTCTTCCCATTGAAATCAGCATGTGAGAAAACATTTACATTTAAATTACAAGGTAGATATAAATACTGTATTACACTTTTTTCATGTGTAAGATATAAACTGAATATAATGACCTGCCACCAAAATGCAATATTGTCCACAAGTAAAATGTATGAAAGCTTCTTTAAATCCAGGAAAAAAAAACATTTTTTTTTTTAATCTCTACTGAAAATAGTTGTCCTTTGTACTTGTAGAAGTTGCCAGAAAATCCATCAATGGTATTTATTGAGCGCTTACTGTCTACCAACTTTATTATAGTTTCCAAAGTGATTTGTGCAGTTGTCTGTGCCCAGTAAGCACTCAATTAATACTGTTGATTGATTACCTGACATGGATAAAAATCTTCCCCTAAATAAGATCCATCTTTGAAAATGAAGACACACATACACATACCTCACACGCATTTCTACTATGTGTTTTCAATCATGTGCCATTGGGGAATTCAGGAAAGTTCTCTGAAGATGCATGTCAGAAATGCCACGCAATGTCAGAAGAACTGTTCCATTAAAGTGTGCATGCTACAAAGGAAACTTTTCTTAGCTTTGCAATGGCCAAGAACACGTACTACATTATCAGAAAAGTGACTATATGTATCGATCAACATATTTCACATCAGCACCATGGGGAGCCTATTGAAGTCTGAGATGATATTTCTTTACACAGAGGTTGACAAACATATGAGCTTCATTAAATCAGGAAGTTGTGCAAACTGAAAATTTCAGCTAGTTCAAGAGGAAAGTACATAAATTCATGGATGAGTAGTCTCTAATGGGCTATTAGAGAGAAAGCTAGAGATATAAAGAGAAAAACTAGAGATATAGAGAGAAAAACTAAGGATGTTACATGGTCCATCTCTAAACATTAGCATGGGTTCAAAGGAGGTCAACCATCACATGATTCCTCTAAGGATCCTGTTGCCACATTCAAAGTCAGAATACTGAGTTGGGTGGACCATTATTCTGGCCCACAAATGGCACTCTTCATTTTCATCAGGGGAATTTTCACAGGCTTTTGAGAGGACGCTGCTGGGGAACAGTGGGATGAGAATGGCAAATGAGATTTGGAGTCTTGCTTCTGGGTAATGACTAGTCAGGAAAATGGATGTATGGCCTTAGCTCCTCTATGCAACTCCTACCTGCTCACTGCTCTTTTTCTTCCTGAGTGAGGCTAGGAAGAATCAATCAATCAGTAGTATTTACTATTATTATTATTGATAATAATAATCATATTATTAAGTGCTTACTATGGGCCAGGCACTGTGCTAAGCGCTGAGGTGTATACAAGCAAATCAGGTTAGACACAGTCCCTGTCCCACATGGGGCTCGCAGTCTCAATCCCCATTTTACAGATGGGGGAACTGAGGCACAGAGAAGTGAAGTGACTTGCCCAAGGTCACACAGCAGACAAATGGTGAATCTGGGATTAGAACCCATGACTTCATGAGTCCCAGCCCCATGCTCTGTCCACTATGTCCTGCTGCTTCAGAGCACTTTACTAAGCCTTTGGGAGAATAGAATTAGTAGGGGCAAGCCCTACGCTCAAGGATTTTACAGTCTAGTGGCAGAGATTGTCACTAAATAATAGGTAATAATAATAATGGTACTTAATAATAATAATGATAATTGTATTTGTTAAGCACTTACTATGTGCCAAGCACTGTTCTAAACTCTGGAGTAGATAAAAGTCAATCAGATTGGACATGGTCCCTGTCCCACATGGGACTCACACTCTTAATCCCATTTTTACAGATGAGGTAACAGGCTCAGAGAAGTTAAATGACTTGCCCAAGGTCACACAGTGGACACTCAGTGGAGCCGGGATTAGAACCCAGGTCCTTCTGACTCCCAGGCCTGGACTCTATCCATGACATCATGCTGCTTCTCTAGGGGAAAACAATAGGGCATAAAGATATGTTCTTAAATGCTACATGGGAGTGTGCAGACATTCAAGCTCTAAGGTAATGTGGAAGGACTAAAGTGGCAGTGAAGGTATAGGGAGTATAGACAGGGGAAATAGGGGGTTATTTAGGGAAGGCTTCCTGAAGGAGATGTGTAGCCAGAAGGCCTTGAAGATGGGGAGAGTAGTGGTCTGCCAGATGTAGAGAGAAGAAGTTCCAGGGACAAGGGAGGTGTGAGCAAGAGAGCAGAGAGGGGAGACATGAGAACAGGGCACTGTGAGTAGGTTGGCCTGATTGGAGCAAACCATACAAGGTGAGGTGTAATGGGAGAGAAGCAGGGCTAAGGATAAGGGACAGAGTTGAATGAGTCCCTTAATAGCTGATAGGAGTTTCTGTTTACTGTGGAAGAAGGCCAGGAGTACTGATTGCGGAAAATAATCTGATCTGTTATCTTTTCCAGTAAGGTGACAAAGACATCTCCGGGACAGAAGACAATGTTTTTTTAATGGCTGTAGTTGCTGCCACTGATTGTGCCATCCTCAGAGCCTTCCAGGAGGGACCCATGAATGGAACTGAATTCCACATGACTCTATTGTAATGTCCTAATCAAATTCAAAACACAACTCTGGCTTGCAATACCTTTGTCACTATTTTGCCCTTGATAATAAACCATTTCCTTTGATCCCATTTATAATGCTGAGCCAATATGATTATTGATAATGTTCCACAGTGGGTCTGGGCTTGTTCATTTAGGTTTGTAAATGGGACTTAAACCCCTATAGCAAAGGAAAGGAGGAAAATTCCAGAAAAGGGGCTTGGACTGCTGGTCTATGACACTCTGCCATGGAGGATGTGAATGTGCATTCATCCACTGTCTCAGTTAGAAATTGGCTGGATTCCTTGGAATTTCTAACCAAGACTGCTCATTTCCTCAGAGAAGTTAATGAAATACTATTCTGTCTTACTGAAAGGAGATCATAAGGAATGGAAAGATCGAGCCAGTTAGAGATCACTTTTTTTTGAGCTCCCACTGGGTGCATACTTCTTTGCTAGGCACTTGGGGATGTGTGAAAGGCTAGTCACTTATCTGCCCCTAGGAGCTTATACTCTTCTATGGAGGACAAGGCCAATAAATCCATAGCCAAGGCATCTTTGTTTGAATGGAAATAATCTGAGCAAGAAAGAATTGAGAAATAACATGGCAGGAATAGAAGGAAAGTGAGATATGGGCATAACTGGGATTTTCAGCAGGCAGCTAGGAACTCAGTGTGCCTTATTCTCACCTCTCTCACCACAGACTCTTGCCCTACCCCCTGACTGGAGCTCACACCCCACCCCTTTTGAGTCCGACAGACTACTGTTCTTCCCGTATTAAAAACCCTTCTGAAATCACATTTCATCTAGGAGACCTTCTTTGAATGATTTCAAATCTCTCCCCATTGCTGTTTCAGCCCTTCCACTCCATCTAACCACTTAATTACTTGCAACCTCCTAAAGCACGTATGTCCATATCTTTACACACTATTACTCCCTCTTACCTGTCATTTATTTTAATGACTGTCTCCCCTGTTGGATTGTAAACTTCTTGAGGACAGGGATCATGTAAAATGATCTGATTGTACTTTCCCAAGCATTTAGTTCAGTGCTATGCACACAGGAGATGTTCAATAAATACTATTGATTATCTGAAACCCTAGAGTTTGGATTCAATATCCTCAAATTGAACACCAAAGTTTTTTTTTTTTATGGTATTTGTTAAGCTCTTACCATGAGCCAGGTACTGTACTAAGCACTGGGGTAAATCCAAGGTAATCAGGTCGGACACAGTCCTTGTCTCACATGGGGCTCACAATCTTAATCCTCATTTTACAGATGAGGTAACTGAGGCACAGGGAAGTTAGGTGACTTGCCCAAAGTCACACAGCAGACAAGTAGCAGTGTTCAGATTAGAATTATGGTCCTTCTGACTCCCAGGCCTGTGTTCTATCCACTAGGCCTTTCTGTCAAGGTTCCAAAGTAATCCTCCTACCAACAAGATGTCTCACTATGGGAAGATAAATGTTTCTAGTTACACCGTTTTTCCAAGTTAAATAACCTTTCCACTGGGCTGCCAATCTCTACTTACATATAAAAGAAGGAATAATGTTTTATCTTTTTGTGGATGTATTTGCCATTAAAATTTTGTTCCATATGGAATGCAACAGTGATATAGACTACATCTCCTTGGACATATGCTCTACCTAGAAAAGGCAATTTCAACCTACCAAATGAGATTCATATTTAAACGTGGAAAGAAAACCTCACAGAGATGTATCAAAATAGAACACGCAAACATTTACTGTTTGTGCCAGTGAGTAGATCTTTAACAGAACAAAACTACCATATGCAGCAGCTGCTCTTCAGTGGACCAAAAAGAATGATTGGGGAACAATGCATACTGCCATTTCATCATATTTGAATCAAATCCATACATCTACTTAATGGTTATTTTTCATTATGTGCTCTGACACCTAGAAGTCCCTTCATTTCCAAAGAACTACAAGCAATTTTTATGGCTTAGACATTTCATTTGTGGACAATCACATCATGCAAAATTTTCCAAGTTTTTTTTTGTGATACACTGAGGCTGTCAGGCCCCAGGAATAATTTTGGGACTGAGCTCTAATAGGTTTGCAATTTTACAAACTTGTATATACCAAATTTGTCTTGGACCCATGGAATGGCATTTTCCAGTATTAAGCAAGAAGACCACTTTATCATTCACATACCCTTGTAAAACTCCACACCCATTGGAGTTTCTCCTTTGCCTAATTAAGGCACATGCAGAAATAACCTGAAGAATCTAAACCCTTCCAACCGCCCCCTCCCGCCACCGACACACACAGATATTTTATTATGGAGCAGAAGACCAAAAAAAAAAGATCAGATAACAGTGGGTGTGTTTCAAATAATGGTACAAAATAATAAGTGCTTAACAAATACCATAATAATAATAATAGTTATTATTAATAACAGAAGCAGGAATGCTCTAAAAAGCAACACAGGATGGGGTTAGTTAGGGTGGGAGAGGTCAGAGGGGAAGGGGCAGGGGGACAGTGGGATAGGTCAGATGGAGCTTCTGTGCAATGTTGAATTGCCTGGATAATCGGGATCAACATCTTCACTCTCTTTGAAATGTTTCAGATGTACGCATTCCAAAAATCAGTGTCACCCCTTTGTTGATGAAAACATTCCGAAAGTTTATCTTATGATAAATACCTGGTCCACACCCTTTAAGATATTCTTATGGAGTTCAAAATATTAAAATTGGATGAGAACTCATTCATGTATGCCATCTCAATCATGTGTCAATTAGAAATAGTTCATATAACATTATACCTAGGGGTTAAACATGATCATTATTTGTTCTGTCTTCTCAAATTGATGATATTTAAAATATGAGAAGGATTGGATGAATCTAGTAAGCTGATAACAAAATAGGAAGTTGAACTCTAAAAACCAAGTTTGATTATGTTAGCCTTACTAATAATCATTCTCACTGCCCTTGGCCAGCTAAGAATTTGACCTGGACAAGTAGAAAATAATATTGATTTTATTTAATTTACTACCTGATGGATTCCTGAAGAAGAATAAGCTGGTAAAATATTTTCGTGGGCTGTAAATTTTGGGGGCTTGTTTACCAGTCTATATTATCCCAGCTCTGCCTCTTGCCTAATGTGTGACCTTGGGCAAGTCACTTAATTTCTCTGTGCCTCAATTTCCTCACCAGTAAATCGAGGATTAAATCCTACTCCTTCCTACTTGGACTGTGAGCTCTACATGGGACAGGGATGGTGTCCAACCTGATTTTGCATCTACTGCTTAGAAGAGTGCTTGGCACATAGTAAGCCCTTAATATATTCCATAATTAGAGTTAAAAAATCAATTTCTCTGGAAGAATTCTAAGGGAGCACATCTAAGCCAGCCTTAAACCATCTCAGATTCTGTGTGTGTGTGTATATGCGTGTGTGTATTTATGCGACTGAGAATCTGTGCAAAAGAATTAATTATACTGTTACTAGGTTGCATATCACCACTTGTACTCTCTCCTCCCTGTTATCATTGTTCTCGTTGGGTCACAGAGTACAGAGAACAAATTTGCAGGCAGGGCTGTACCACATTGCAAAGTTTAGGTGTGCTGTGTGTCCACATGAGCCAGCTCCAAGTAAGAACCTTGCTCTTTCCCCTGCCTCTTCCCGCCTAACAGCACATATGTAGATATCTGTAATTTTATTTATTTATATTGATGTCTGTTTACCTGTATTGATGTCCGTCTTCCCCACTCTAGACTGTGAGTTGGTTGTGGGCAGGAATTGTGTCTTTTTGCTGTAATATACTTTCCCAAGCACTTAGTACAGTGCTCTGCACATAGTAAGCACTCAATAAATGCCATTGAATGAATGAATGAATAGAACCAAGACTGGAATCCAGGGTTCCTGATTCCCAGTGCAGTTCTCCTTCCACTGGACCACCAACAGAACTACAGTATATGTAAGCACTCTGGAGTGAGTGAGAGAGTGCATTCTGCAGGGATAGTATTTTTGTTCTTGGGCATGGTTTTATGGGGTGGGGATGGAGTGAGGGGCATGGATGGAAGGGCATGATTTTTTTCCCTCTTTCTTCCATCCCTACAGTCTAAAGTTCACTGTTCTTTACTAGCGCTCATTATATTACATTCTAATTTGTGATCTCGTGCAGTATAAAACTTTCATATATCATGCATATGCTTGATTCAACAGAGGAACTTGGACTCTGCCATAACCAAGAGAAAATATAACATCATCCAAAGGAGTTCAAAACCAGGTAACTGGCACCATTCCCCATCTCCAGCCCCTTTGCCATTTGCACCTGAAGGCTGTAGGTGAGAAGTCTAGCTGAATTGCTTATCGAAAACTTTAAGCCATTCTGGACCAAAATCATTTAGGAATTAGACATGAAAATCAATATCTTGATTGGTGCAATAGGTGGCAAGTTGAGACTGTGGAATAGTGGTGCACCATATTCCATGTGGTCAATACCCTTTAGCAAACAGGCTGGTCCATCTGACGTTTTCTTGTTATTCTATAAGGATAGCATTAAACAGATAAGAGATGAATAACAGTGGAAGTGAGCTTTCAACGAGAGGAAGCAAAATCTCTCTATTCAGAATTACAGAGGCAGAGATTAGACTATAATAAAGCTATAGAGAGATGCTTCCAGGTCCCTCTGGATCTATGTTGAAAAATACCGCTATGCCCTGATGGTCCTATTCAGAGCTGATCTGTGCTGAAACATCCCGGGGACTGCCTAACTGTATTGATGACATAATAATAATGATAACTGTGGTTTTTGTTAGGCATTTACTATGTGCCAGGCACTGTACTAAGCACTGGAGTAGATACAAGCAAATCAGGTTGGACACAGTCCCAGTCCCACATGGGGCTCACAGTCTTAATCCCCATTTTACAGATGAGGTAACTGAGGCACAGAGAAGTTGTGATTTGACCAAGGCCACACAGCAGATGAGTGGCAGAGTCGGGATTAGAATCTGGGACACTGATATGTCCACTTGCTAATGTGAAATGAGAACTGAGTCACTAAAAATATTTTAAATAATTTAAATTTAATTCTTTAAATTTATCCATTTATATTAATGTTTGTCTCCCCCTCTAGACTGTAAGCTCCTGGTGGGCAGGGAATATGTCTGTTATATTGTTGTGCTCTACTCTCTCAAGCACTTAATACAGTGCTCTCCACACAGTAACTGCTCAAAAAATATGATTGATTGATTGAAGGTTCATTAAATAATTCACCCTACTGCCTCAAGCAACATCCCAAACCCAGCACAATAATAATAATAATAATAATAATGTTGGTATTTGTTAAGCGCTTACTATGTGCAGAGCACTGTTCTAAGTGCTGGGGTAGATACAAGGTAATCAGGTTGTCCCACGTGAGGCTCACAGTTAATCCCCATTTTCCAGATGAGGTAACTGAGGCACAGAGAAGTTAAGTGACTTGCCCACAGTCACACAGCTGACAAGTGGCAGAGCCGGGATTTGAACGCATGACCTCTGACTCCCAAGCCCGTGCTCTTTCCACTGAGCTATGCTGCTTCTCTGTAATCCTCCAAGTCTCTGTCCTCTGCACTGTCATAGCTTGTGGCATTGAGGCCCTGAGTTTGTAGCCCCACTGGCTGGGGAGGAATCAGTTTCTGGATCCCTACCAAGCCACTGTCCCTCCCACTTGGCCCTTCCTCCCTCACAGGAAGGGGATCACAATCTGATTGGAGAAGTTTATGAGGCTCCTGCTTTAGGCCTCAGTGACCAGTTTGAGTATGTGGTGGAGCAGCCCCAGAGATGAGTAGAGCCAGAGAAGCAAGTCATCAGCCTCCTGTCTCTTGTCCATTATTCCCCATCCACACTGTTCCAATGACCACAAGCCTGCTCTCCCATGGACACATATTCTGAACCTTTCACTTTCCTCTGAGCCTGATAATAATTATAATAATAGTGGTATTTGTTAAGCACTTACTACTACTACTACTAATGTTGGTATTTGTTAAGTGCTTACAATGTGCCGAGCACTATTCTAAACACTGGGGTAGATATAGGGTATTCAGGTTGTCCCACGTGAGGCTCACAGTCTTAATTCCCATTTTACAGATGAAGTAACTGAGGCACCGAAAAGTTAAATGACTTGCCCAAAGTCACACAGCTGACAGGTGGCAGAGCTGGGATTAGAACCCATGACCTCTGACTCCTAAACCCGTGGTCTTTCTACTGAGCCATGCTGCTTCTCTCGCTGCTTCTGCCAGGCACTGTACTAAGCCCAGGGGTGGATACAAGCAAATCACCCATTTTACAGATGAGGTACCTGAGACCCAGAGAAGTCAAATGACTTGCCCAAGGTCACACAGCAGATAAGTGGAAGAGCCAGGATTAGAACCCACTACCTTCTGACTCCCAGGCCCGTGTTCTACCCACTATGCCATGCTACTTCCTGCTGATCCCAACTTGGATCTCAACTTGGATCCCAGGTTCTGTCCCAGCTCTGTCCCATGCCTTTTCCCAGTCTTGTTCTCATCCAAGTCCCTGTCCCAGCCCCGGATCTGCTCCCTTCCCAACTCCTAGTTCAGCCACCATGGTAACTCTTCAGTGTTTGTTTGGAGTTACAGTACCAGGACCCTTCCACCTAGTGGTCCTGGTTCAGGTACATAGATGCAGGAAGTCTTCAGAGCTTTCCATCACCTTGCTCCCTCCTACCTCACCTCCCTTCTCTCCTCCTACAGCCCAATCTGCACACTCCGCTCCTCTGCCACTAACCTCCTCACTGTGCTTCGTTCCTGCCTGTCCCACCGTGGACCCCTGGCCCACATCCTACCTCTGATCTGGAATGCCCTCCCTCCTCACCTCTGCCAAAGTAACTCTATTCCCCTCTTCAAAGCCCTACTGAGAGCTCACCTACTCCAGGAGGCCTTCCCAGACTGAGACCTCCCCTTCCCTCTCCTCCTCCCCTCCCTATTGCCCCACTCCCTCCCTCTGCTCTACCCCCCTTCCCCTCCCCACAGCACTTGTATATATTTGGACATATCTACTGCTCTATTTTATTAATGATGTGCGTTTATCTATCGTTCTATTCATCTATTTTGATGGTATTGATGCCTGTCTACTTGTTTTGTTTTGTTATCTGTCTCCCCCCTTCTAGACTGTGAACCCGTTGTTGGGTAGGGATTGTCTCCATCTGTTGCTGAATTATACTTTCCAAGCACTTAGTACAGTGCTCTGAACATAGTAAGTGCTCAATAAATTTGATTGAATGAATGAAAGTCCTCTGCTGCTGGGGTTGACTTACTACTACAGATACAGTAGGTCTCCACAAGGGGGTGCAGGCCCTAGGTAATTAAGCCCCCTTGTTTCCCTGGGCAAGATTGGCTCTACACCTTAGTTGAGGGTTACACATCTCAAGGAGATCACATCTACAAATGTGCCAGCATTTCCTAGATTCTACACTGGCCTTTGCTCCCTCCAGTGAGTTGCTACTAATCCCTATCTCAATTCACTATAAGTGACTTCCTTTTCTTCCCACTATAGAGGTCTTTGGGTCTTCCTTTTCATGGAGAGCCCCACCAACCCCCGGTCCCTAACTCCCACCCTCTGGATGGGAGCCAACTAGTTTTGCTCACCCACCCATGAATTTCATTAGTTCTAACTTTCTGCCTCCCCCATCTCTTGTCCCAGTGACCTTGCCACGTATTTCAGATATAAAATTAAAACCATAAGACACGATCAGCCTAAAATCTCCCCTCTATCTCTACAAATCCACCCTCCTCCTAACAACTCTGACTTTTTCATCCTCCCCAGTGATATCTCAAGAGATCTCCTGCCACCTCTTTAAATCTACCCCCTCCACTTGCCTCCTTCCTTCTTCCTTCCCTGATTGCCATCTTCAACTGCTTGCTCTCCCATGACTCATTCCCCCTAACTTTCAACCTCTAATGTATTCTCTTTCCTAAAAAAAACCCTCCCTTGACTCCATGGCATCCTCCAATGATATCCCCATCTGCCACCTACCATTCCTTTCTAAACTCCTTGAGTGAGTTGTTTACACCCATTGTATAATAATAATAATGTTGGTATTTGTTAAGCGCTTACTATGTGCAGAGCACTGTTCTAAGCGCTGGGGTAGATACAAGGTAATCAGGTTGTCCCACGTGAGGCTCACAGTTAATCCCCATTTTACAGATGAGGTAACTGAGGCACCGAGAAGTTAAGTGACTTGCCCACAGTCACACAGCTGACAAGTGGCAGAGCTGGGATTTGAACCCATGACCTCTGACTCCCAAGCCCGGGCTCTTTCCACTGAGCCATGCTGCTTCTCTATCCACTTCCTTCTGTCCAATTCTCTCTTAGAATTATCTCCCCTCCAGTCTAGCTTCTGTCCCCTTGACTCAATGGAAACTGTCCTCTCTATGGTCTCCGATGACCTCCTTCAAAAATCCAAAGACCTCTATTCCACCTTAATCCTCCTCGACTTCTCAGCTACCTTCAACACTGTTGACCACCGCCTTCTCCTGGAAACATTATTTAACTTTGGCTTTGCTGACACTCTCCTCTCCTGGTTCTTTTCCTATCTCTCTGTCCGCTCATTCTCAGCCTTCTTCATGGGCTCCTCCTCTGTCTCTCACCCCCTAACAGTGGGAGTCCTTCCAGGCTCAATTCTGGGTCTCCTTCTATTTTCCATCTACATCCATTCCCTTGGAGAACTAATTCCCTCTGATGGCTTCAATCACCATCTCTGCACAAATCTACATCTCCAGCCCTGACCTTTCTCCTTCTCTGCAGTCTCAAACTTCCTTCTGCCTTCAGGACATCTCTTCTTGGATGTTCATTCATTCATTCATTCAATAGTATTTATTGAGCGCTTACTATGTGCAGAGCACTGTACTAAGCGCTTGGGATGAACAAGTCGGCAACAGATAGAGACAGTCCCTGCCGTTTGACGGGCTTACAGTCTAATCGGGGGAGACGGACAGACAAGAACAATGGCACTAAACAGCGTCAAGGGGAAGAACATCTCGTAAAAACAATGGCAACTAAATAGAATCAAGGCGATGTACAATTCATTAACAAAATAAATAGGGTAACGAAAATATATACAGTTGAGCGGACGAGTACAGTGCTGTGGGGATGGGAAGGGAGAGGTGGAGGAGCAGAGGGAAAAGGGGAAAATGAGGCTTTAGCTGCGGAGAGGTAAAGGGGGGATGGCAGAGGGAGTAGAGGGGAAGAGGAGCTCAGTCTGGGAACGCCTCTTGGAGGAGGTGATTTTTAAGTAAGGTTTTGAAGAGGGAAAGAGAATCAGTTTGGCGGAGGTGAGGAGGGAGGGCGTTCCAGGACCGCGGGAGGACGTGACCCAGGGGTCGACGGCGGGATAGGCGAGACCGAGGGACGGCGAGGAGGTGGGCGGCAGAGGAGCGGAGCGTGCGGGGTGGGCGGTAGAAAGAGAGAAGGGAGGAGAGGTAGGAAGGGGCAAGGTGATGGAGAGCCTTGAAGCCTAGAGTGAGGAGTTTTTGTTTGGAGCGGAGGTCGATAGGCAACCACTGGAGTTGTTTAAGAAGGGGAGTGACATGCCCAGATCGTTTCTGCAGGAAGATGAGCCGGGCAGCGGAGTGAAGAATAGACCGGAGCGGGGCGAGAGAGGAGGAAGGGAGGTCAGAGAGAAGGCTGACACAGTAGTCTAGCCGGGATATAACGAGAGCCTGTAATAGTAAGGTAGCCGTTTGGGTGGAGAGGAAAGGGCGGATCTTGGCGATATTGTAGAGGTGAAACCGGCAGGTCTTGGTAACGGATAGGATGTGTGGGGTGAACGAGAGGGACGAGTCAAGGATGACACCGAGATTGCGGGCCTGCGGGACGGGAAGGATGGTCGTGCCATCCACGGTGACGGAGAAGTCTGGGAGCGGACCGGGCTTGGGAGGGAAGATGAGGAGCTCAGTCTTGCTCATGTTGAGTTTTAGGTGGCGGGCCGACATCCAGGTGGAGACGTCCCGGAGGCAGGAGGAGATGCGAGCCTGAAGGGAGGGGGAGAGGACAGGGGCGGAGATGTAGATCTGCGTGTCATCTGCGTAGAGATGGTAGTCAAAGCCGTGAGAGCGGATGAGTTCACCGAGGGAGTGAGTGTAAATGGAGAACAGAAGAGGGCCAAGAACTGACCCTTGAGGAACTCCAACAGTTAAAGGATGGGAGGGGGAGGAGGCTCCAGCGTAGGAGACCGAGAATGATCGGCCAGAGAGGTAAGAGGAGAACCAGGAGAGGACAGAGTCCGTGAAGCCAAGGTGAGATAAGGTATGGAGGAGGAGGGGATGGTCGACAGTGTCAAAGGCAGCAGAGAGGTCAAGGAGGATCAGAATGGAGTAGGAGCCATTGGATTTGGCAAGAAGGAGGTCATGGGTGACCTTAGAGAGAGCAGTCTCGGTAGAGTGGAGGGGACGGAAGCCAGATTGGAGGGGGTCTAGGAGAGAATGGGAGTTAAGGAATTCTAGGCATCGATTGTAGACGACTCGTTCTAAGATTTTGGAAAGGAAGGGTAGTAGGGAGATAGGACGATAACTGGAGGGGGAAGTGGGGTCAAGAGCGGGTTTTTTTAGGATGGGGGAGACGTGGGCGTGTTTGAAGGCAGAGGGGAAGGAGCCCTTGGAGATTGAGTGGTTAAAAATAGAAGTTAAGGAAGGGAGGAGGGCAGGGGCGATGGTTTTAAGAAGGTGAGAGGGAATGGGGTCCAGGGCGCAGGTGGAGGGGGTGGCACTTGCGAGGAGGGAGGAGATCTCCTCTGAGGATACTGCAGGGAAGGATGGGAAAGTAGGGGAGGGGGTTGTTGGGGGGAGGGGAGAGGCGGAGGGGTGACTTTGGGGAGCTCAGACCTGATCGTGTTGATTTTTGTGAGGAAATAGGTGGCCAGATCATTAGGGGTGAGAGATGGGGGAGGGGGAGGAACAGGGGGCCTAAGGAGAGAGTTAAAGGTCCGGAACAATCGGCGGGGGTGACGGGCATGGGTGTCGATGAGGGAGGAGAAGAAGCTTTGCCTGGCGGAGGAGAGGGCAGAGTTAAGGCAGGAAAGGATAAATTTGAAGTGTGTGAGGTCGGCTTGGTGCTTGGACTTTCGCCAGCAGCGCTCAGCAGCTCGAGCATAGGAGCGTAGGAGGCGGACGGAGGAGGTGATCCAGGGCTGTGGGTTAGTGGAGCGAGAGCGGCGGAGGGAAAGGGGGGCGAGAGAGTCGAGATGAGTAGAGAGGGTGGAGTTGAGAGCGGAGACCTGATCGTCGAGAGTGGGAAGAGAGGACAGGGCGGCAAGGTGAGGAGAGATGCTATTGGAAAGACGGATGGGATCGAGAGAGCGGAGGTCTCTGTGGGGCAGTAGCGAAGATTTGCAGGGGGAGGGAGTGTGAGAGATGAGGCAGGTGAGAAGGTTATGGTCCGAGAGAGGGATTTCAGAGTCGGTGAGGGAGGAGATAGTGCAGCGGTAGGAGATGACGAGATCGAGGGTGTGACCGAGTCGGTGAGTGGGCACGGTATGGTGGAGGAGGAGGTTGGCAGAGTCGAGGAGGGATAGCAGGCGGGCGGCAGAGGAGTCGTCGGGTACATCCGTATGGATGTTGAAGTCTCCAAGGATCAGAGTGGGCAGAGAGAAGGAGAGGAGGAAGGTGAGAAAGGGGTCAAGGTGGTTGAAGAAGTCGGAGGTGGGACCGGGAGGGCGGTAGATGACGGCGACAAGTAACTGGAGTGGGTGGTAGAGGCGAATGATATGGGCTTCGAAGGAGGGGAAGGAGAGGGAGGGGGGAGGAGGGATAGTGCGGAAGCGGCATCGGGGCGAGAGGAGGAAGCCGACGCCTCTTCCCTTACCGGTGAGTCTGGGGGAGTGGGAGAAGGAGAGGCCTCCGCTGGAGAGAGCGGCGGCGGAGACCGTGTCTTCGGGAGAGAGCCACGTTTCCGAAAGGGCGAGGAGGAGGAGAGAGCGGGAGAGGAAAAGGTCATGGATGAAAGGTAGCTTGCCTGTAATAGAGCGGGGGTTCCAGAGGCCACACTTGAAAGTAGCTGTGGGTGCAAGGGGAGGAGGGGGGCAAGGGCGGGGGGAGGGGAGGGTTTGGATGGGAAGGAGGTGGCGGGGCCCTGGACGAGGAGAGGGGGATGAGGGGTGGCGGTGGGACAAGAGGACTGGGATGGGGCATGGGTGGGGAAGAGAGAAGGGGGGAGGGGGTGAAGAGGGAGTTTGGTGGGGGGAAGAGTAGGGGGAGGGGGAAGAGGGGTAGCGCTGGTAAAGTGGGGTTCTAGGGCGGGAGAGAGGAGGGGGGGAGGAGACAGAGGAGAGAGCGGGAAAGAGCTGAGCGAGAGAGGGGAAGGGGAAGGGGAAGGGGAAGGGGAGGATAGGAAGGGGCGGGAGGGGGGAGGGGGGAAGGAGGGACATGGCGAGGCCAGAGAGGTGGGTGGCAGCACTGACAACAATAAACAGTAATAAACGAAATCGGTAATATAGCAACATGATACAATATGATACAATACAGTGGTGCTAATATAGCAACATGATACAGTATGATACAATATAGTCGTGTTAATAAAAGGGGTGATGACCAGGGTCGGGGGTAGACTCGATTAAGGGGCGACCTGATCAAATTCAAAATCTGACGACAATAAACAATAAAAAGCGAGATCGCAAATATAGCAACATGCTACAGTAAGGCACACTACAATAGTGTTAATAAGCAGGTGATGACCAGGGTCGGGGGACGAGCCGACCCTACCCGATCAGACTCAAAGTCAAGCGGCCAGCAGCCGAGAGAGTCCCAGAGCTCATGACCAAATAACCCTGTGGCGGCGGGGGGGCCCTGAGGTTGTCCGGGGTGGGTGGCGGCCGTAGGCGGCGGCTAAGGTAAGGTAACATGGTGAGAACAAGGACGTCGTCGCCCGGGGCGGGGGCGGGAGGGATGAATCACCTCAAGAGGGAAGAGGGAGTGAGGCCTTCCCAAAATGGCCACCTCAGGCAGAGTGGGGGCTTCCTAAAATGGCCGCCTCGGGCGGAGTGGGGGAGCGGTTGGGGAGCACAATGTCCCCGGGCCCGAGCAGGGGGACACAATGTCCCCCGAGGACACAATGGCTGACACCTTAAACTGAACACGTCCAAAACATAACTCCTTATTTTCCTACTCAAACCCTTCCCTCCCTTGTCTCTCCCATCCCCATAGACAACACCATCCTTCCTGTCTCACAAGTTGGTAAGGTTAGCATTATCCTCAAGTCATCACTCCCATTCAACCTGCATACTCAGTGTCACTAAATCCTGTTGGTTCTATCTTCACTATATCTCTAGAATTTTCTCTCCCTCCAAACTGTTACCATGCTGGATGATGAAGATTTTATATAATAACTTAGAAGTGGTTTAAAGATTGGGCTTTAAATAATTTCAAGCCAGCTACTGATGATAGTCTGTTCTCAGATGTGTCCTGACAGCTGATAGTCTGAGAAGTGACAGACCATCACTTCTCCAATTTTTAAAGCCAAGTGGCCTTCCCTGACTAACCCTTCATATCCTTACCCTATTCTTTCTCCCTTTTGAGTCACTTATGCACTTGGGTCTGCCACTCAAGCACTTTGATACCCCTCCTCAAGCCCCACAACCCTTATATACATGTCCCTATACTCTGCTATTTCTCCTATCTGTAATTTATTCTGTCTCCCCAACTAGATTGTAAGTGCCTTAATGATTAATTAGTATTTGTTAAGTGCTTACTATATTCAATGTGCTCTACTAAGCACTGGGTGAGATACAAGATAATCAGGGTGGACACAATCCCTTTCCTACACAGGGCTCACAGTCTATGGAAGAGGAAGAACAGGTATTGAATCCCCATTTTACAAAGTAGGGAGCAGCATGGCCTAGAGGAAAGAGTGTGGACCTGAGAGTCAGAGGACCTGGGTTCTAACCTCAGCTTTGCCACGTGTCTGTTGTATGACCTTGGGCAAAGTCACTTAACTTCTCTGTGCTTCAGTTGCCTCATCTGTAAAATGGGGATTATATCATCCTTCCTCCGACTTCATTCATTCAATTGTATTTACTGCACTTCCTGGATCATCTTTCTACATAAACATTCAGGACGTCAACCCCTTCTCAAAAATCTCCAGTGGTCGCCCATCCACCTCCATATTAAACAGAAACTCCTCACCATTGTCTTTAAAGCACTCCATCATTTTGCCCCCTACCTCACCTTACTTCTCTCCTTCTACAACCCAGCTGGCATACTTCGCTCCTCTAGTGCTAACCTTCTCACTGTGCCTCAGTCTCACCTGTCTCTCCACTGACCCCTGGCCCATGTTCTGGCTCTGGCTTTGAATGCTCTCCCTCCTCAAAGCCATCAATTACTCTCCCCCCACTTCAAAGTCTTATTGAAAGCAAATCTCCTTCAAGAGGCCTTCCCAGACTAAGCTCCACTTTTCCTCATCTCCCACGCCCTTCTGCATCACCATGACTTGCTCCCTTTGTCCCCTGCCCCACAGCACGTATATATATATATATATATATACTTATGTATATAATTTTATTTGTATTGATGTCTGTCTCCACCCTTCTAGACTGTGAGCTCGTTGTGGGCAGGGAATGTCACTGTTTATTGTTGTATTGTACTTTCCCAAGCGCTTAATAAATTCGATTGAATGAATGAATTGCCCACCTACTATGTGCAAAGCACTGTACTAAACACTTGGGAGAGTACAATACAACAATAAACAGTTAGACTGTGAGCCCCATGTGGGACAGGGACTGTGTCCAACCTGATTATCTTGTGTCTATGCCAGCACTTAGAACAGTGCTTGATATATAGTAAGCGCTTAACAAATACCATAAAAAGTGGAAACTGAGGCCCAGAGAAATGAAGTAATAATAATAATGTTGGTATTTGTTAAGCGCTTACTATGTGCAGAGCACTGTTTTAAGCGCTGGGGTAGACACAGGGGAATCAGGTTGTCCCACGTGGGGCTCACAGTTAATCCCCATTTTACAGATGAGGGAACTGAGGCACGGAGAAGTGAAGTGACTCGCCCACAGTCACACAGCTGACAAGTGGCAGAGCTGGGATTCGAACCCATGACCTCTGACTCCAAAGCCCGTGCTCTTTTCCACTGAGCCACACTGCTTCTCCAGTGATTTGCCCAAGAAGACACAGCAGGCAGGAATCATGTCTAACCAAATGTATTGTACTCTCTCAAGTGCTTATAGTACAGTGCTCTGTACACAGTAAGGGCTCAGTAAATACCACTGATGGATTCATTAATACCCCAGAGGCTGGTACAAATCTGACTGAACAAATCAGAGGGTGTGTTCAAGAGCCAAACCAAACAAGCTACCTTAGAGAGGACTCAGGTAAGTCACTAGGTGGCAGTCAAACCTCCTTGCAAGCCTGCCTGTTACATAATTCAATCTGGAGATCAGATCTGAGTAGTTCCTCAGGATTTTCTAGGACTTTCCCACTGGCCTCCCTACTCTGTGTACATTCTAAGTATGCTTACCCAACTAATTAGTATTAATCCCAATGAAATTTTCCAAGAGAAACATTGGTTTTATCCATCAATCCATGCAGGGCAAGACCAACACCCAGTGCCAAACTCAGATGCACAGTTTTCAGGCTGTGCAGGCACAGTTCTCTGCTATAGATGCACACCCCTATAGTCCCACCTTGAGATCATCCAGGAATCTTCATGTCACCATACCTCCTGGGTGGAAGAGTTCATTTTAGATTTTCCATCCCTCTGCTAATGTTCTTCACCTGCTTCTTCACCAGGTTCTTCACTAAGCCGCTGGCTTGGGTGGTCTCAAGCAGTTACAGGCAGGTAGGGATGACGAGAAGAGTCCACAACCCGCAGTCCCCTAGAGAAGTTGTCAATAGTATGGATTCCCCTCTAGAAACAACCACAAGGAAGGACAAGACACGATCCTGCTCCCTTGCTTCTACGTGCTCACAGCATGGGGGTTAAATTGTGCTGAATCGCAACCCAAAATATGAATGCCCAGACCACCTTTTGTTCAAGTGAAAACAAGCTCAGACCACAATAGCCACTGAACAGGAGATGGAATCTGTTTGGATTCATTCATTCAATTGTATTTTGAGCGCTTACTGTGTGCAGAGCACCGTACTAATGCTTGGGAAAGGACAATACAACAATAAACAGACACATTCCCTGTCCACAAGGAGTTTACAGTATAGAGGTGGGGAGACAGACATTAATAAAAATAAATAAATTAGAGATATATACATATGTGCTATGGGGCTGGGAGGGGAGAATAATAATGTTGGTATTTGTTAAATGCTTACTATGGGCCAAGCACTGTTCTAAGCGCTGGGGTAGATACAGGGTACTCAGGTTGTCCCACGTGAGGTTCACAGTTAATCCCCATTTTACAGATGAGGTAACTGAGGCACAGAGAAGTTGAGTGACTTGCCCACAGTCACACAGCTGACAAGTGGCAGAGCTGGGATTCAAACCCATGACCTCTGACTCCCAAGCCCGGGCTCTTTCCAATGAGCCATGGTAAGTCAGGGTGACACAAAAGGGAGTGGGAGAAGAGGAAATGGGGGCTTAGTCAGGGAAGGCCTCTTGGAGGAGATAAAGCTTTGAAGTGGGGGAGGGTAATTGTCTGTCGGATTTGGGGAGGGACGGTATTCCAGGTCAGAGGCAGGACGTGGGCCATGGGTTGGCAGCGAGATAGACGAGAGATCGAGGCACAGTGATAAGGTTAACATTAGAGGAGAGAAGTGTCCAGGCTGGGTTGTAATAGGATAGTAACAAGGTGAGGTAGGAGGGGGAAAGGTGATTTAAGGCCAGTGGTGAGAAATTTTTGTTTGATGTGGAAGTGGATGGGCAACCACTGGAGTTTTTTGAGAAACGGGAAGACATATCCTGAACATTTTTGAAGAAAAGTGATTCAGGCAGGAACAGGAAGTATGGATTCTTTTTATTTTGTTCAGATGGCCACATAGCTGCAGCCTGTACTTGGAGGGGGCCTGGACTCTGGGCCTATGTGAGCCACAGGGAGGGAAGTGTGGTTTCAACAAGGATTGAGTTCTGGTTGCAGCCCATGGGGCTTGAGGGTGGGTCTAATATTTCGGGTGTGTGGGGGAGTACAACATTTAGTCTTCTGAAGCTGAAAGGGGATAACTGAGGTGATTAAGGATAGAAAAAATACTCTTAAGTAGTGGCATTTTTTTAAGCATTTACTATTTGCAGGGGCGGGGGTCTTACTAAATGATGTGGTTGGTATGAGATAATCAGATCAGACACAGCCCTTGTCTAAATAGGAGGGAGAACAGGTTTTGGATCCCCATTTTACAGATGAGGAAACTGAGGCACAGAGAAGTTAAGTCACTGAAATTAAGTAAAGACAGAATTGGACTGTAGCTGTACCAGGAGTTGGGAAAGGGGCAGATCAGGGGCTGGGACAGGGACTTGGATGAGAACAGGGCTGGGAAAAGACATGGGACAGGCTAGGACAAAACCTGGGATTCGAGTTGGGATCAGGCTGAGAGGAAAAACAGGAGGCTCAGAATATGTGTACATGGGAGAGCAGGTTTGTGGGGTTGTTGCAACAGTATGGGAGAGGAAAAACAAAGACAAGAGACAGGAGGCTGACTTCCTTCTCTGGCTCTTTTTATCCCTGGGCTTGTTCCAACAGGTTCCCAAAATGGTCACCAAGGCCTGAAGCAGGAGCCTCATGAAATTCTCCAATCATACTCTGATCCCTTTCCTATGAGGGAGGTAGGACCAAGGGGGAGGGAAAGTGGCTTGGTGGAGATCTAGAAATTGATTCCTCCTGAGCTAATGAGGCTACAGACTCAGGGCCTCTGTGCCACAAGCGAAGGCAGTGCAGAGAGTTTCCAGACTGCTGGAAACTCAGTGATATTTCTGCTCACATTTGAGGTTTGATTTTCAGTATCCAGCACCAAGGTCCTAGTGGCCCTGACGATTGAGATCTTAGATAGTGAACCCCAAGATTGCCTCAGTAGGTGGCTGGTTTCAACCCATGACTCTTGGAATGGTTCCCCCAAAAGACAAAGGAAGCATTTGAGGTTGCTAAGGGCTAGCTCCTGCTACTGTTTGGAGGAATACCAATACCTGCTCTCCCTTCCACTTAGAGCATGAGCCCCATGGGGATCAGGGACTATGTCTGACCTGATTCCCTTGTATCTACCCCAGTTCTTAGAACAGTGCTTGGCACATAATAAGCACTTAAAAAAAATCATTATTATTATGCCAGAGGCCTCAAGCCCTCTCTGTGATAATGAGCCTCTTAATTACTAGATTCCACACACATCAATTACTCAGGCACTCTCTTTAGATTTGAGTTAATAACCATTAATAATAATAATAATGTTGGTATTTGTTAAGCGCTTATTATGTGCCGAGCACTGTTCTAAGCGCTGGGGTAGACATAGGGGAATCAGGTTGTCCCACGTGGGGCTCACAGTCTTAATCCCCATTTTACAGATGAGGGAACTGAGGCACAGAGAAGTTAAGTGACTTGCCCACAGTCACACAGCCGACAAGTGGCAGAGCTGGGATTCGAACTCATGAGCCCTGACTCCAAAGCCCATGCTCTTTCCACTGAGCCACGCTGCTTCTATTACTTAAGTAATGCTAAATACTATTATTATTAATAATAATGTTTCAACAACAACAATAATTGTACACAGAATCTTAAACAAGATCAAGGAATAACCACCTTGCCCTAATCTAGAACATTTTCCTAATTTACACCAGAGGCTAACATCCCCCTGAACAAGTCCTGTACTTACCTTAGCAGATCATCTCTGGACCAGCAGTCTACTGGTTCATCCTGATGACTCTCAACCCTTCTGGAGAACACCAGCTTAATGATTCCTTCCCTCTTGGAACCGAGACAAAAACTCATTCTCCTAGTCGGATTTCACCACTTTCCCAAGACCCTAAGCACAGTTTGCTCAAATCTTCCTCTTTAATTGACTGTGCTCCAGATGCTATCACCGGTTGAGTGGTTGACACCCTCCACAAAGTGCTTTCCCTCTGTTGGGGGTGGGGGAGGGTGAATCAATTCATGGTATTTATTGGGAACCTTTTGTGGTGCAAAGCACTCTACTAAGAGCTTGGGAAAATACTAAACATCAGACTTGGTAGATGTGATCTCTGCCCAGAAAAAGAGTCCTGAAGATTGAGTTGTTTCTCTGTTTTAAAACTCTCTGGCTCTTTTCCTCTTATCTATGCATGGGGCTAGTCTGCTAGACCTTCAGTGCACTCCCAGCTGATTGCTGTCTGACATCACCTGTGAGTCAATCAGAGCTCTCTGTGGCAACCAGATGGTGACCCTCTCCTCTGCTATATATAAAGAGAAAGATTAAATTGAGCAGAGTTGCTAACACTTTGGAAGACAGGAATAGAATTAATAGTGACTTAGATAAATTGGAAAAATGGTCCTACAAAAACAGGATGAAAATTCAATAGGGACAATTGCAAGGCTTTGCACTTAAGGATAAAAACCAAGCAACACAAATACAGGCTGGAGAAAAACTGCAGAAAAAAAGCCTGAGGACCAGTTGACCAGAAACTAAATAAAATCCAACAATATAATGCTGTTATTAAAGAAGATTACATGGTACTGAAATGCATCAAGGGAAGGATGACATGCAGGACTTGGGAAACTATCTTTCCACTGTGTTCTGCTTTGGTGAAACTCTTATTATGGGACAGGGTCCAATTTTGGGTGCCACATGTTAAAATGAAGAAGAAAAACTAAAGCAGTCCAGAGAAGAGTGTCAAAACAATGAAGAGTTGGAAAATAGGTTCTATGAGGAAAGATTAAGGAAACTAGTTCATCCTGTAGAGGAGAATCAATCAATCCATCAATCATTGGTATTCAATGAATGCTTACTGTATGCAGAGCACTATATTAAGCTCTTGGGAAAGTATAGTCCAAGAGAGTTGGTAGACATGCTCTATGCCCACAAGGAGCTTACAGTCTATATAGGGAGACAGACAGTAATATAAATTACAGATAAGGGAAATGGAAGTGCAAGGATATTTATTCAATCATATTTATTGAGCACTTATTGTGTGCAGAGCACACAAGTGCTCTGGAATGGCTATCAAGTGCTTAAAGGGTATAGATCCAAGGGCATAGGTGATGCAGAAGGGAGGGTGAATAAGGAAAATGAGGGCTTAGGGAAGGCCTGTTGAAAGAAATATGATTTTGGCAGGGCTTTGAAGGAGGGGAGAGTGGTGATCTGTCGGATATGAAGGGGGAAGGAGTTTCAGACCAGAGAGAGGACATGGGCAAGACAGATAAGACTGAGGTACAGTGAGTAGGGTGGTGTTAGAGGGGTGATGTGTGCAAGCTAAAATGTAGTAGGAAATCAGAGGGGTAAGGTATGAGGGGGAGGGCTGATTGAGTACCTTTGCTTAATGGAAAGAGCATAGGCTTGGGAGTCAGAGGACATGGGTTCTAATCCTGGCTCTGCCACTTGTCTGCTGTGTGACCTTGGGCAAGTCGCTAAACTTCTCTGTGCCTCAGTTACCTCATCTGGAAAATGGGGATTAAAAGTGCGAGCCCCACGTGGGACAACCTGATTACCCTGAATCTACCCCAGTGCTGAGAACAGTGCTTGGCACCTAGAAAGTGCTTAACAAATACCATAATAATAATAATGATGATTATTATTAGTACAGTGCCCTGCACACAGTAAGCACTCAGTTAAATATGACTGACTGACTGACTACTTGATGCAGAGAGGAATGGACATCCATTGAAAGTTTTTGAGGAGTGGGGAGATGAGTGCAAAATGTTGTTAAGAAAAGATCCAGGCAGTAGATTGAAGGGAGAAGACAGAAACTGGAGGCAGAGCAACAGCAAGGGATCTATTAAGGCAGGACAAATTCCTAGACTAGTGTGGTGGCAAAATGGATGGAGAGGAAGGACAGATCCTGGAAATATTATGCAGGGAGAAACAACAGGATTTGGTCACAGGCTGAATATGGAGGTTGAAAGAGAGGGAAGAGTCAAGGATAATTTTAATGCTACAGGCTTGGGAGATAGGTAGGATGAGGGTGTTATCAACTGTGATAGAAAGTTAGGTGGAGGAGAAGATTTGGAAGGGAAAGTGAGTTCAATTATCAATTAATCAATTAATGGTATTTACTGAGGGCTTACTGTGTGCAGAGCACTGTAATGAGAAGCAGCATGGCCTAGTGGCAAGAGCCTAGGCTTGGGAGTCAGAAGACGTGGGGTTCTAATCCCCGCTCTGCCACTCGTCTGCTGTGTGACCTTGGGCAAGTCATTTCACTTCTCTGTGCCTCAGTTGCCTCATCTGGAAAATGGGGATTAAGACTGTGAGCCCTGCATGAGACAACCTGACGACCTTGTATCTACTCCAGCACTTAGAACAGTGCTTGGCACATAGTCAAGCGCTTAGTACAGTGCTCTGCACATAGTAAGTGCTCAATAAATATGATTGAATGAATAACAAGTACTATTTTTAAAAAAATGATTGGGAGAGTACATTACAATAGAGATGGTAGACATTATTCTTGCCTACAAGGAGCTTACAGTCTAAAGAGGAAGACAGACATGGAAATATTGAGATTGAGGTACCGGCAGCACATCGATATAGAGATGTTCTGAAGGTAGGAGCTAATGTGAGAATGCAGAGATGGAGAGGTCAGGACTTGTGAGGTAGCAGTGTCTGAATCAGTGTGTATATGTAAGACTGAATGAATGAATATATGTATGTGCTGGCAGAATCTTTGGGGATAAGTGAATTAGAGAGAGGGAGAAAGAGAGTATGTGTGGGTTGTATGCGAGTGAATGTGTGTGCTTCTGGCTGAGTGAATGTGTGTCTCCTATCTCTGTGCCTACTCTATCATCTCTCCCGGGAAGTCTTTGCCTCTATTCCCCTGTTTGTTCTCTGTGGTGTTCCTTAGAGATCCCTTGTGGTGTCTGTGCCTCTGTTTTCACTTGTCTCTACCTCTTTCCTTCTTTTTTTTCCTCTAATGTATTTTTTTTTCTTTTGTCAAACCCACACAAAGCATGGGTCTGTTTGATAGATAGTTTGTAAAAGACATCAAAAGCAATTCTGTTCATGTTTTGTAAAGTTCACCCTTTCAGAGGAGGCTCTTATATAGGAATTGAATGCCCTTGATGAAGATATCCCACTTTAAAAGGATTTATCATTGTAGGAGTATAATCTTCTTCTAATAGGACTCCATTTGCACTCCATGCTTTCTTTATTAATCCCAAGTAAATTGCCAGAGGAACTATCTCAAGGACAAATCATGAAAAAAGAATACTACAAGTATGAGATATGGAGCTGCTTTTTAAATGTTATTGATTTGGTTTGATCTGATATTTAATTCTTCTCAATAATTGAAAATAATTTCTTTTATAGTGAATCCCATTTCTCCCTGTGGGGATGGAGACGAGATGAGAAAACTGGCAGTCTTATAAGCACTGAAGGCAAGCTCTCCAGGGGTTTACAGAAAGAAGTAGCATGCCTTCCTCTTCTCCATGATCAGGAGTAAGGATGATTCTGTATGACATGATACACAAGGGGGGAAAGAAACAAAACATCTAATCAAGTTCCACTTTTAGCCTGTGCTAAATCCCCAGGCATCTTCTGAGAGAAGGGATGTGGTACCCGACAACTCGATGGCTTAGAAAATTATGACCCCCTGGAAAATGAAAGCTTCTGGTCAACTTTCGTTTTTCTGGTTCCTCAATCAATGAATCGATGGCATTTATTGGGCACTTACTGAGTGCAAAGCACTGAACTCGGCCTTTCAGAAAATACAGTAGAGTGCTTAGACTCGATCCCTGCCCTCAAGGAGACTAAAATTTAGTGGATTTTACAATCTATTCAAATTGTAGATTTATAATCTGGTCCATTCAATTTGAGGTGATAGAGGGAGACAAGTGTATGCAAGAATATATGGGTGAGGGCACAGTTGAAAATATCGTGGGACTGATGGTCTTAACTGGTCCACAAAAACTGTCCACTGTTGGGTTTCTATAGACTAGTTGAAGCCCCTTTCATTTTTTTGTCTCTGTTGCACAGTACTCTATAAGATGCTCCTCTAAAAGACCTTCTCTTTTGTGATTGCAGTGCACCATGCTGGTTTGCCTTTGCAGTTGTGTCTCAGATTTTAGGTGAGATGCCAAATGGTCTGAGGATGCCCTTCACTCTAATTTTCAAAATGTTTCCTTTTCTCTTTACAATGACTGCCCCATTTAAGCTCACCCATAGTAGCTGTTGGGCATCCCCCTGCAATCCATTCTTCCGGCTAATCCCACCTAGTGAATTTGTGTTGAGGCGATTGTGGTTCAAATGGTAGTATGCTAACTCTGTTCCAGGACTTCTATAAATCAATTAGAGACCTTTATACCCATGATTCAAATTATCCAACTGGTAACAAAGTGGTAGATCTGATCAGGTGATGATTGTTCCTAAGTGGGGACAGGTAGGGTGCAGATAAAAAGTGGGCAGCGATTATGCACTAAATAACAGCCAAGATAACAATCCATTCTTTTTCAATTGAACAAAAACAGAAATAAATAAAATGGAGGGCTGATGTATATGTCCTGGGTAGAAACTCTCAAAATGCAAAGGTTCAATTTAGGAAAGTCTAGCACCTCAGTTTGGGGATTTATTTGCCATCGCCAATGTGAGGACAAGTTGCATAAGTAGACCTTCTTTGTGCATACAGGTTGGGTATAGATGATAGTGTGAGGGGATGCTAGTCAGTTATGGGTACAAAATACAAAACCTGTTCAGTTCTCTACAATCAATAAATCCATCTATATTAGCATTTATGAAGCACTTACTCCTTGTGACCTGGACACTTGTATACTAACTCTGTTTTTGGGGGGTTTTAATAGCATTTTTTAAGCACTTATTATGTGACAGACACTGTACTAAGTGCTGGGGTAGAGACAAGCTAATCAGGTTGGACACAGTCCCTGTCCCACATAAGGCTCACAGTCTTAATCCTCATTTTATGGATGTGGTAACTGAGGCATAGAAAAATTAAGTCACTTGCCCAAGGTCACACAGAAGCCAAGGGCAGAGCTGGGATTAGAACCAGGTCCTTCTGAGTCCCAGGTCTATGCTCTATCCACTAGACCAAGCTGCTTCCTTCCAATATAACTCTGTTATATTGTACTCTCCCAAATGGTTAGTACAGTGCTCTGCACACAGTAAGTGCTCAATAAATATGATTGAATGAATGAATATGGTAATTATAATAATACTTTGGGAGAGTAAAGTATAACAGAGTTGGTAGACAGATTCCCTACACACAAGGAGTTTACAGTTTAGACCCCTTCCCTGCCCACAAAGACCGTGCAATCTAATGGGAGAGAGAGGCGGACAGAAATTATTTACAGAGAGTGGGAGCAAGGATAAGAACAAGCAACCAACTGGTAGCAGTAAGAATATGTGTGGATGAAATATATTAATGAATAATTGAATATACATATTTATATAAGGCTTAAGGATAGGTATAAACACTTAAATGCTGGGGTGGCCGTGGGGTTAATGTGACTTGGGATGTTGGGAGGTGATCAGAGAAGGATTCTTGAAGAAGGAGGGATTTTCGGAGGACTTTGAAAATGGGGATAGCTTTAGTTTGGTAGATTTGGGGTATGAGAGTTCCAGGCCCAGAAAACAGCATGAGTGAGAGCTTAGAGATAGGAGAGTCAAAAATAAGATGCAGTTGAAAGGTGAGATGGAAGGAGTGAAGTGTGTGAGATACGAAGTGACAGGTGAAAAGAGCTAGTGGAGCGTGCCTCAGTTACCTCATCTGTAAAATGGGAATTGAGACTGTGATCCCTTTGCGGGCCATGGACTGTATCCAACCTGATTTTCTTGTATCTAACCCTGTGCTTGGTACAGTGCTCTGTACAAAGTATGCAGTCAATAAATATGATTGATTTTTTAATTTGATTTTCAATTTCCTCTTCTATCACTGCACTGTTGGACAGTGTCCTGCCTTGGTAACAGAATTATGTGATGACAATTCTGAGTTGCCTATAAAAATTTTTGATCAAGTGTAAACTTTCCCTGGTAGAGATTGGACTAATCACTGGTCCATAGTGCCAGCTTACTCTGTAAAGCAGTTCACAGTCTTCCACATACCTTCTTGACTCTGGACTTCTAGGACACAGTTATCTGCAAATAGTAACTCTTGGATGACTGTCGCCAGCACTCTTGATGATGCGTACAGCTTGTGGGTAAAGAGTGTTTCCCAGAGAGGATTGAAAATCTAACACCTGTGTCCAAATCTAGCTAGAATAAATTGAATAGGATTGGACCTTCTATGCATCCCACTGGAGAAGAGCTTTTGGTTGTTGTTGTTCTGACAATGCTATTGTTGTAGAGATCCTTGCATGTAGCCTTGATTTCCAGGAATCTAATATTGAGTCACTGTGACGGTTTTAGGGGCAATTTTCCTTGTAATGGCTGCATTGTCAGTGTGAGCTGGGCAGGGCTCCTGTGATCCATACATCCCTCCAATCCTGCTGCCACACTACAATATAGTTCATAAAATGTCAATATTAAGATTGTTGGTACATCCAGGATGTCTTTTTCTTCATTTGTTAAGGGATAAACAGCTTTCGTACTCTTCAAGAAGGCAAAGGGGAAAGGGTACAGACCTGTGATATAATCACTGTTCTGTAGATGTGCTGAGCAGAGCCTTGAAAACTACGTTGTCCTTTTGCTTTGTCCAGGGAAGTTTCAAGTATTTGCTTTGGATTGCACAGTCCTAATTGCTTCCACTCACATAGGTAGAAAATTAGCCAATGCAACTATCATTTTACGGAGAAAAATACCCTTTAATCATATGTTTTTCAAAGTCTCTGAGAGAGTTCAGTGAGAGTAAAATGAAAATAACATTTAAATGATTTCTGTGTTACTTGATCTAATGAGAGCCAAGTAGTTTAGGAATTAAATTTATAGTTTGGTAACAAAGGATTGAGATTATTTCTTGGTTTCTGGGTCATATCCTGGGTCTTAATTACAAGCAATATGTAAATTGCCCTTATTGTACCCACCTGCAATTTTGGTCCCTAGCTATTATCTCTGAATTTCCTTTTCTCTACTTGTGTTCCATTTGGACATCCCAGGTCTTTTCATGGAACCAGTTGGCCACAAATAAGGGTTCGGTGTGACACATAGACTGTATAAACTTAAAAAGAAAATTTCAAAAGCCAAGCAAATTAGGGAACCAGTCAAATCATCCAATCTGAGATGCTATATTCTCAGAACAGAACATTATGTCTCACAAATTATCTCTCAATCCCACCTGTTCTCAGATCTTTATAGGCTGGCTATCTGCATTGCTACGATTGTTCAATAGCAAATAAACAGATGGGGCTGAAAATATTCCAAAAAACAAATGGGGTAGACACAGCCTCAGTCCTTTGAACAGAATCAGAGTAGGTTGTTGTATTTTTTTCCCCATTTGAAAAACAAACCTGGAATACAGAACTTGATTACAGTTTAATTTTCAACCACAGTCTACTCTTTTTTTGCTTCTTTTGAAAAACCGAAACTATGATTCCCATTAAAAAAAAATCTGATCACTGAATGATCAATGATTGGTATTTCAAAAGTATATTAAAGTGGATGAAAATATTTCTAAGGCATAAGGTATATAGATTCCTTTATTCAGCTTTGAAGAACTTCAGGAGCAGTAATCTCATTAATTAAATTGCTTTTCAAATAAAGGCCAGATCCATTGATACCTGACAAAGATAAATTATGCCCAGGGCAGGCTTATATTTTCCTGCATGTGTTTGCCCTTTATGTGTTGACTTCCACTTAAGGAGAGCCTAGCTAAACATGGTCTCCCCTCTCCCCTTTCACTGTGCACTGTTTTTCGTTTGTCCTTGTCACATTTACAGCTCTCCAGTAAGTGACTTTCTGCGTCTCAGTGGGGAGCAGGTTCCCTGGGAATCCACTGACTCTTGCATCTCCTCAGCCAAAAAAAAGAAAAGAAAAAAAATTAAAACCAGATTTTCTTTTTAAAAGGTCTTAGATTCAGAAGTCCCCTAATTTTTAGGTAAGCTTTGCAGCATCGGAATCAACAGTATTTATTGAGGGCTTACTGGGTACAGCACACTATACAAAGCAAGTGGTGGACATACAAAAGAAGAAAAAAAGACCTAGTCTTTAATAATGATTCATAATAATTTTGATACTTTTTAAGCACTTACTATTTGCCAAGCACTGTTCTAAGCACTGGAGTAGAAACAAGTTAATCTGATTGGGCACAGAGGAGATTACAATCTAATGGGAGAGATAGTAGACATAAATTGATGAATATATCACAGTTAAGAGTGAGAAAATAGACATGAAGGATATATAGCTGTCCTTCAGGTTCAAAGATGACACTGGTGGTGAGATTTTTTTTTATCAACGTGTGGGTATGGCTTGATGAGACTGATGTAGGGCAGCACAATCCTTTTCCCACTTTATGCTTGCAAATATTTCTCCCTGCTGCAGTGTTGCATCTGTTACCCACAGTGACTGACACTAGTTTCATTTTTACTCCTGGTTGTCATGATCTACTCCAAAGCAGCCTCTTCAAGGCATTCACCCTGCTCTTGATTGTTGCTCTCCTGGCTGACCCAATTTTGATTGCTGTCTCCCAATTTAATGGTAATCTTTTAAATCTGTAACTGGGGGTAAAGGAGGCTAAAGTGATCTAATTTGGGATTATCTCAGTTTTAAAGCTTTTCCACCCCCTTTCCCTTGGAAAAGCTTTAAGCTTAGGATGCCAAGGTGCACCGAAAATCTGGCTCCAAGCACACGTTAAAGTCCTCTGTATTTTTTTGATAATCGTCAGCCCTATAGTTGCAAATCTTAGCCTCTGAATCTTTCTGTTTGCTTCCTTTCCAATTTGTAATACTGATGAAATCTTGACTTTAACCATTATTATGTTTGAGAACCTAGTTCAGTCACGATTACTATGGCTTTTGTACAGCTAAAACATAGATCTTGGCTAAACTCCCTGCCCCTTCTTTTCCTTAGGAATGTGTTGAATAAGGTGAGGGTTGGTTCATATTATTATTAGTTTTGCTTATTTTTTCAGCTTCAAGCATGATGGCATAGAATAAATAGAACAGGACTGGACCTACTCTACAGGCCTGCTTTACTCTAATGGTAATAGAGGCAAAGTCAGACAAGGCACCTTCAGATCTGACTCAGTCAACCGTGTCATGGAATTGCCTAAGGATCTTGGTGAACTTCTCAGGGCAGCCAAATTTAGTTAGAAATTATCAGAGCTCTCATCTGTTGATGGTATCCAAATGCTTTTGTAATCTATAGGAAAACAATACTAAATTCTTTGATTTATTTACTGCACTTTCCCTGTGTCTGTTCTGTTGTGAAGATCTTATCTGCTCCGCTGCATTTTGCTCTGAAGCCACATTGACATTCAGGTAGCAAGCATTCTGTCTATGGTCTCTAGCAGTCTGTCAGTAGTCTGTTCAGATGGATTCTGCCTAGAACGGTACAGGCAATGAAAAGCAGGAAAATGACTTGATAGACTCATAAGGCTGTAAGAGGCCTCAGTGGGTTATCTAGTACTTGCCGGTGCCTTCAAAGAAGACCTTTCATTTTACCCCACATTGTACTGTGAGCTCCTTGAGGGCAGGTATTGTGTCTACCAACTCTATTGTGTTGCGCTCTCTCAGGTGCTTAGTACAGTGTTCTGCCCACACAATGTGCTCAATAAATACCACTGATTGGTCCATTCCCTTCAAATCCTTCAAAATCTGAAAAATGGGTAGAAGCAGCTGCTCCAATTTCCTTGTCATCTTGCAAGTCTGCAAAACAACGGACATATTCTTGAATGGTATCCACAAGCTGATGTTCATTTGCTTTCTACCTGTGGGCTACAACTCAAAATAACTATATTTCAGAAGTTTGCTGGCTCTGTTGTTCTTTGGTTGAGATTCCATGATCCCATCACCAATTTCCATCTGCAACATAAAAGTTAATGAAGTCACCAGATTCTGCTCCCTAGGCAGTTCACTATCCATTTTGTTCACTCAATTGTATTTATTGAGCACTTACCTTATGCAGAACATGGTACTAAGCGCTTAATGACACCCAAGCACATGAAGTAGAAAGCCAAATTGAGAAAAGGCTAGTGTGTCCAGTGGAAAATTGACAGTTTGGTGACAACAAGAAATTGAGCATTTAAACAAATTAAAAATCAAGTCCAAACTTCTGTTTGGCTGAGACCGGGACCCCACCATAGAAGACACATTTGGCTTTTTAAAGTGTTTCTTTAACATCACCTATGATCCATAATTAACAACAAATAGCAAGGCAGGGTCACTACCAACTAGGGTCTGGAACTTAGAAAGTCATTCAGCATTAAAAAAATATTCATTGCAAGAAGCTTCACATAAGGAGGAGATGTAAGGAGAATGAATAACTGAGGGATGTCCAAGAAATTGATCTGCACTGAGGTGAAGTGGGCAAACTGTAAAAAAGAACAAACACTTCAATGCCATGATGAAGCATTGCCTCTGACAATGTAGCCTAGTTCTGGACAGCTGGGATACAGTAGTAGAAAACAGACTAAGGTGATTCTTACAGAGTTGAGAAGCAGTAATATGGCTTAGTGGATAGAGCATGGGCCTTGGAGCCTGAAGGACCTGGGTCCTCATCCTGGCTCTGCCACTTGTCTACTGTGTGACCTTAATGATAATAATAATGATAGTTGTTATGGTATTTAAGCACTTACTGAGTGCCAAACACTGTTCTAAGCGCTGGGGTAGATACAAGGTAATCAGGTTGTCCCACGTGGGGCTCACAGTCTTAATACCCATTTTCCAGATGAGGAAACTGAGGCCCAGAGAAGTTAAGTGGCTTCCCCAAGGTCACACAGCAGACAAATGGTGGAGCTGGGATTAGAACCCATGTCCTCTGACTCCCAAGCCCGTGCTTTTGCTACTAAGCCACGCTGCCTGGGTAAGTCACTTCACTTCTCTGTGTATCAGTTACCTCATCTGTAAAATGTGGATTAAAACTGTGAGTCCCACGTGGGACAACTTGATTACCTTGTATCTAACCCAGAATTTAGAACAGTGCTTGGCACATAGTAAGTGCTTAACAAATGCCCTCAATATTATTATTATTACTTCATCTATAAAATGGAAACTAAAATTGTGAGCCCCATGGGGGACGGGGACTGTGTCCAACCCAATTTGCATGTATCCACCCCAGTGCTTAATTCAATGCCCGGCACATAGTAAGCACTTAAATGCCACAATTATTATTATTATTAGAGGCTTTGAGAGGATTCTGTCATCAAAAGAAAGGTAATAAAACTACACCAGAAATTCAGGGTAACAAATGCACCAGTGCTGCAATAGATAAATTTTGCATACACATGATGTGGGATTGTCAGGCAGGCATCGGTTTTATCAGCCTCTATTGTACTGTAATTAAAGGTTAGTGCTCTGCCCACAGTAAGTGCTCACTAAATATCTTTGTTTTATTGACTGATCAGCCACTCCAACATTTCCACACTCCTGCCAAACCCATGCCCACAGATATAAAATCAACATGATCTTCACAATCCGACAGTGTGGCTCTTGCTCATGTTTTCTCTTTGTCTCTCATTTTCTTTTTCTCTCCCTTATTTTCTCCTTCCATCACTCCCTCTATTAATGGACAATGCATTGCCTAGGTAGCAGAATTTCAGCAATCCTGTTTATGGGAAGCATCATGATGTAGTGGATAGAATATGGGCCTGGGAGTCAGAAGGTCATGGGTTCTAATCTTGGCTCTGCCACTTGTCTGCTGTGTGGCCTTGGGCAAGTCACTTCGCTTTTCTGTGCCTCACTTACCTCATGTATGAAATGGGTATTAAGACTGTGAGCTCTATGAGGGACATGGACTGTGTCCAATCCGATTTGCTTGTATCTACCCTAGTACTCAGTACAGTACCTGGCACATAGTAAGCGCTTAACAAATACCATAATTATTATTATGTGGCAATTGAAAATCTCCAGTTGTGTTTGTTGTAGGGCTCCCCAGGGGCAGGCCAGTACATAGCTTTGGTCTCTATACACTTCCTGTTAGTGCATAGCACTTGCTGTTTTTGCACAGCATTCCATAATCATTTGCATCTTCCTCCTCCTCAGTGGTCTCTCATTTCTGTCAGATTGCAACTCTCTCCACCTTCAAAACCTTAATATAATCACAACTCCTCCAAGAGGTCTTCTCCAACTAAGCCCTCATTTCCCTGATCCCCCTCCCTTCTGCACTGCCTGTGCACTTGGGTCTGTGGCCCTGAAGCACTTCGACAGTCACCCCTCCCTGAGCCCAACAGCACATATGTATGTATCTGTAATTTATTTTAATGTCTGTCTCTGCTTCTGGACTGTTAGCTTCTTGTGGGCAGGGAATGTGTCTACCAACTCTGTTGTTTCATGCTTTCCATACTGTAAGCACTCAAAAAAATAACATGTGCCAGATATCACTCCCATCCTCTGCCCTGCCCCACGTGGGGGGGGGGTGGTCATTGGCTCCCCTGCTCAGTCAGTCAATTGTATTTATTGAGTGCTTACTGTGTGCAAGGCACTGTACTAAGCACATGGGAGAGTACAATATAACAATACAACAGACATGTTTCCCGGCCACAATGAGCTTAAGGCTAGAAGGGGAGACAGACTTTAATATAAATAAATTACAGATATGTACATAAGTGCTGTAGGGCTGTGGGGGGAGATGAATAAAGGGAGCAAGTTAGGGCGATGCAGAAGGGAGACAGAGAAGAGGAAAAGAGGGCTTAAGTCAGGGAAGGCCTCTTGGAGAAGATGTGCCTTCAATAAGGCTATGAAGTGGGGGAGAGTAATTGTCTGTCACACATGATTGGAGCAGCAGCACACTGCAACCCCATGCAACAGGAAAAGTAAACCAACAAGCGTATACTATCTAGCTTTTCACTGCAAGATGCACAGCAAGTGGAAGGGAACCACAGTTGGTCTAACCAAGCTATCAATCAATGACATTTATCGAGTGCTTACTGAGCACAGAGCTCTGTACTCAGCAACTGGGAAAGTACAATACAAGAGAGTTGGTATAGGTAATCCCTGCCCACAGGGAGCTTAGAGTCTGGAGGGGAAAACAGAAATTAAAATAAATTGTGATTACATATGCTGGAGGAAGGGTGAATATCAAAGTTCTTATGGGGCACAGTCCCAAATGCACAGGCAACACAGAAGCTAGGGTTTGGACAAGAAGCAGTGTGGCCTAGTGGATAGAGCATGGACCTGGGAGTCAGAAGGACCTGGGTTCTAATCTTGGCTCCGCCACTTGTCTGCTGCGTGACCTTGAGCAAGTCACTTCACTTCTCTGTAGTGCCTTAGTTATTTCATCTGTAACATGGGGATTAAGACTGTGAGCCTTATGTGGGATAAGTCAGCATGGATTTTGGCAAATTGACAGGGCTCCCAAGTTCCATATCAAGTTAATGGTTTGTGCAGCTGTTGTGGCATTCATCCATCTATATGAATGTGAGATCTGGATCTACTTCAGAAGACACATTCACCTACTGGAGCATTTTCCTATGCGTCACCTATGGTTGTAATCAACATCAAATTGCAAGACATTAGCAATGAGGTCATAGAATGTAGTCAAATCATTAACTTTGAGGCCCTGCTCCTGAAAACAAAGTTTCTTAGGGAAGAATGTGGAAAGAGAAATTAGGCATAGGCACAGAAGTATTATTATTTCATAAGCATCCCCGTCTATGTACCCTTT
Organism: Ornithorhynchus anatinus; assembly: GCF_004115215.2. NCBI lineage: Eukaryota > Metazoa > Chordata > Mammalia > Monotremata > Ornithorhynchidae > Ornithorhynchus > Ornithorhynchus anatinus. The sequence goes on from NC_041749.1 coordinate 98,981,554, forward strand.
TGGAGTGCCTCGCTAGGATTCATTCATTCATTCAATTGTATTTATTGAGCACTTATTGTGTGCAGAGCACTGTACTAAGCACTTGGAATGTACAATTTGGCAGCAGATAGAGACAATCCCTGCCCAACAACGGGCTCACAGTCTAAAAGGGAGAGACAGACAGCAAAACATGTCAGGGGACCAGAATCCCTTAGACCTGGTAGCTGCAGCTCTTTTGTATTGTACTCTCCCAAGCACATAGCACAGTGCTCTGCACATAGCAAGTGCTCAATTAATACCACTGATAGATGCGGACTATTTCGTGAGGCCTCCTCGGTGGAAGAGATACCCTTTGGGTGGTCAGGGGAATACAGACCAACTCAGTTGTTCCTCAGTCCTAAATCCATCAATCAAGGAGGAAAACCCACTAAACCACATCCCCCAATCACTCCTGGTGGCACTTGTGACTTTGGAAAAGGGTTGCAAAAGGCCTTTCCAAGCCTCTGGCAGGATTCTCCACTGTGTTTGGAGGCAGCATAGGAAGAATGCTGAACAACCTGCCCCCGAGAATCCAGCCCTTGAAGTGGGCATGGACCAGAGGAGTACCACAGGTAGACTGCAGGGGGGCACAGAAAGGATACATGCCCCCTCCTTTTCCCCAGGGGTTGCATTTCCATGACCCTGGAGAGACCTGAATGGCCTGCTCAGTATCTGCTCTTTTGTGCCCACAGAAGCAACAACACAAAGCAGGTTTTGTTCAAACTGCTTGTTAATACAACCAAAATTGGAAACTGAAGAGTGTTGAGGACTGAAGTAGCAATTAGCTGAGATTTCCAAATGACAGACTAACAGCTGTTGCATTAAACCTATGAGAAGTCAGAAACAAACAAAATCAATGGGGATTCAGGCAAAGTCCTAAATGCCAGAAAACAGATTGGCAGAAAGGCCAGGTATGAAATTGGTGTGAAAAGCTGGCATCTGTAAAGGTAAAAGGTTTGGATGGAGTTTCCAGAATGATAAACCAGTTTCCAGGAAGAGACCATAGACGATGGAAAACCAGAAGAGCCCCTTTTGACACTTAAGCCTCCTAATAACTGTGAGAGTATGAAACAAGTACATTTTAAGACAGGATTGACCCCAGATCGTTATTTTGCTATTTTTCTGATCTTTTTGAAGCAGAAAAGCAGAGATGGCAACCTCATGAGAACAGGATCTTTGGTCAGAGCAATGGAACCTTTAAAATTCATATCAAGAAACACTCCTCTCCACTGCAAACCCATTGTAGGAAGGGAATGTGTCTACCAACTCTGTTAAATTGTACCCTTCCAAGTGTTTAGGACAGAATACACAGTAAAAAATCAATAAATACCATTTGTAACACAGCTTTTCTAGACCTGCCCAGTAGCTCTGTTTTCCTCTCCAAAGGAGTCAAGAAAATGAAGACTATGATGAAAGTTGAGTTGAATATTGGTAAACATCAAATCAACTTATAAAAATCCTCAAATCAAGACATTGTTCCATCATTCCCCAGTGATTCCTTCATTTCTCAAATAATGAATTGATTGTGCTACCTTGCTCATGCCTACCACATATGCGCTCTGTTCATTTAGCCCCAGAATTCTCACATGATTAACTGATATGTCACAAGTAAAGATTGTTCAGATAGGGAAGGTCTTCTTCACTAAAGCATCCCACTAGCTCCACTTGCACCATCCTGGCCTTATCTGGTAGATGCTAGCTTGGCAGCAAAGCTTGTGACTTTTATATTTTAAGAAGCCCCAAATTGCCAAATGTCTCCCAAACCCCTCCCATTATTTCTTAGTTCATCAAAGAACGCTGCATGATAAGCAAGCTCCTGCTTTGTTTTAATAATACTATGGGTGAACTCTTTTTCAGAGGAAATTCCTCTTTTGGCAGTCCTAGTTTCTCCTTATTTTGATGGTGGTTGGGATGCGGAAACCCTTCTTGAAAGATCTGTCCCTTGAGTGATGCCTGAACTCTTGTAAGGTAGTTTCTCCTTTTGGTGATGTAGAGTCAATTTCTCAAGACCCCTGTGTCTATACACCCTTCCAGGAATGAGCCATTCCAGAGATGACCTAATTGCAAATTGTCTGTCTTGGACTGATGCAGGCTTGATGTGCTGTTTTGCTGCTACTACTTATTTTGCAGCTGGTGCCTTTTGTACCCAGTGGTCTCCTGGACCACTCTGGTAACAGATGGCGGCAAGAATATGCTGGAGAGAGCCATCTAAGGCATATGACTCTTAAACCAAATTTCAACATGAAGAATAGAAGCGAGTCATATTTCCAATCAAGGTACTTCAAGCAAAAGGCTCATTTTCACTTGAATCGTCCAGGTTATTTAAGTAGTCAGTTGTCTGCTCTGTGACCTTGGGGAAGTCACTTAACTTCTCTTCGCCTCCATTTCCTCATTTGTAAAATTGGGGCTTCGATACCTGATCTCCCTCCTTAGACTGTGAGCCCCATGTGGGGCAGGGGCCGTGTTTGACCTGATTAGCTTGTATGTACCTCGGAGCTTAGAACCATGCTTGTCACATAGTAAGCACTTAACAAATACCATAATTATTCCTTATTATGAGCCTTCCTGGGTCAGTGGCCAAGGACGGTTTTCTCCCAAACTTCTGCACACAAAAGTCTACCTCTTACTAAGCTTGAATGATATGTCTCCTCATGCCTTTATTCCTCCCTACCCGCAAAATATCAAGTACTTTGATGCGACCTCAGGTAGAGCATCATCTTCTCCGATCCAGTTATTAAAAATGTTGCATCTGGTTTGAGCCCTAAACCTACCACCAAGATTCCTTTCCCTAAAATTGGTCAGATGCTGTTTTAGTCAGATGCTGTTTTCTTCCATACATCATTTTCTTTATCTCTGCTGGAGTTTGCAGAGAATATGAAAAGGTAGTACTCTCAGTGGGGTTGCCTCCCCTAAAGTACTTCAAAAGCAGGGAGGGGATAAACTACAGAGAGCATTCTCCATCCTCTTCCTTCCTTTGAAATGAGCATCCAGTTGCACAGACTTTCTGAAGAACCAAAGTTGGGGGGTGGAGCACTGAGAATTTTCGGAGCTGAGGCTGTTGGGGATGCCAGAATCCAGGGCCACCACCTTCTCTTTTGTCACTGCAATTCCACAGAGGCAACCATCTTGACTGTATACTTATCAATCAATCAATCAATCAATCAATCAGTGTATTTATTGAGCACTTACCGTGTGTAGATTACTGTACTAAGTTCTTGGGAGAGTATGATACAACAGAATTTGCAGACACGTTCCCTGCCCATAATGAGCTTAGCGTCTAGAGAGGGAGACAGGCAGTAATAGGAATAATGAAGTAATTTATAATATAGAACTTCAAGATATGTACATAGGTTCTGTGGGGTGGGGGTTGCGCAAATATCAAATGGCCAAAGGTCACAGATCCAGGTACATAGATGACACTGAAGAGAGAGCGAGTCAGGGAAAAGTGAGTTGAATGGGGAAGGCCTCTTGGAGAAGATGTGACAATAAGGCTTTGAAGGTGGAGAGGGTGGTGGTCTGGCATATATGGAGGGGGAGGGAGTTCCAGGCCAGGGGGAGGACGTGGGAAAGGGGTCGGAGGTGAGATAGATTAGATCCGGACCCAGAGAGTAAGCTGGCGCTAGGGGAGCTGAGTATGTAGGTTGGGCTGCTCTACTAGATTAGTGAGGTGAAGTAGGATGGGGAAAGATGATTGAGTGCTTAAGTCCATTATAAGCAGGATTGGGTTTACTACTTTCTCCTCCCTCTCTCCCAAGTTTCCTTTTCCCTGCCTGCTATTGGTTAGAGTTTCCATGCATTTCCACCTCACCAGAGCAACTGCAGGGAGGAGGAGCAGCAGAGTGGAGCATGGATGCAGATAGTGGCAAGAAGGGTGGCTTACTGTTGATAGAGGACATGGCTCTGGAGATTGGAAATGGAATAACTGTGCCCCTTCAAGGTACAGAACTGAGGCCACCAATATATCACCTGCACCGATTTGTTCTGAACTATTCATAAGGTAGCTTCAAACTGCTAAAGGCCATGATTTGGGGCCTTGCAGATGAATACCAGACATGCAATAACAACATAAGATTTGTTATACCACCTTTTATATAGGTAAGCTATGGGGCACTTTAATCATCCTGTTGCAATCACAAAATCAGAAGCCTGATGTAAGGCTTCTGCTACCACTCATGCGATATTCACGTGGTTCTAAAATTAATGCAACCCCCAGATACAAACCACGGTGAGTGTATGCCCATGTGTAAATATCGCTGGGATATATCATTTTTCCTGTACCACTTTCTTGTCACCCTTCCAAAATAATGATTTACACATTTGGTTCTAAATTTTGCTCCTAATATGACCTCTTTGAGAAGATCTGAGCTTGCATTTCCTCAAAATATTATTCCTAATGCAATGAGGTCAATGAATATCTTTCTAATACCATATTTCATGTAAACTATATGCCAACTTGTTTCGACTTGGAATAAACCAGTATATCACAAAATTTAAGGAGCCTTTTAGAAAAAGTTTGCATCTATAAGACTGCAAAACACCAAGATGTTATTGCTCTGCTTTTATTCTCACAGACATAAGAACCGCTGCCTCCCCCAACCACCCCCCCAAAATGTATTCAGGATCCCCACCTAAATAGATGACTATTTATGGTAATTAACATTTAAAACTCTGCAGGAAACATAGGTGATCATGAGTAATACCACATCCTTGAGATTAATTCCTAACGTTTCAATGCCACCCACCGATTTTACTCTCTTGGCTTCTCCTCTGTAAGTGTCTAAATCTTTGGAGCTTTGCACATGTAAATATGAATTTGAAAATATCATTCATCCAAAGCACAGCTTGTTTCGTGTATATACAGGCATGGTTAAAAACTGGGTCATACAGTTTGCAAGAAAATCACAGTTAATGTAATATGTGTGTTTACACAGAAAGAAATTCTCCAGTGTTAAACTTCAATACCTTCTCAAAGTAAAACTACTTTCAGAAGCTAGTTCAATGAGTAACCGTTTCAATATGAGCTGATTCCTTCTTTCTGCTTGTCTGTTCTTGACTTCCATTTGACTTAGGGATCTGAACAAGATCGAGGTAACTTTGAATTAATAGAAAATGAGACAGCACAAATTGAAGGGAGCTCTCTTCTGAATGTTAAGGCGTTCTGTGTGTTTTAACTAGAAAGCAAGATGAAGTATAATGGACAAGTTCATTCAGTAAAACAGTGGCTCTGGAAGAAAGAAACATGGGCAGATTTGGATAATAAGTCAAAGTCTGGACCCAAAGAAAATTCCTAAAGTTTTACAGAATACTCCAAATCTTACTGATATCAACCATTCAGGAGAACTTGAAGTAAATATCATCCTTAAACTACTGGAATGTCCAGGGAGCTCTTTAAAAAATGAATCTTTGATCCTTACCCTCAACATTTTTGTAAATCGTAGTATGATGCTAAAGAATTAATCCAGAAGATTCAATTTATAATTATACATGTTGCCTCATGTAGACAAATAACACGATGGTTACCTTTTTTTCCTATAATAAACAAATACACTGGATTTGACAAATGGAAGCAGGAAAACCAGGAACAGAGGGAGAGTGCAAATTGGATGTTTGAAGTTTTAAGAACTATAGTCCATTCTGAAGGCTGAAGGAAAAAGATGTGGGATAAAAAGAGAAAGAACATGTATAACATTTTTCAGCCCACGCCTTTCCTTTCATGTGATTCTCTTCTTCTGATTATAGTCTTCAATATAATCCTTTCCCCCGACTCCTCCACCTGCTTTACTTATCCGATTTTCCTTCTCTCATTTTTTTCATTCTATTTCCCAATCCCTCCTATTTGCTCCTCCATCTTTTCTTCCTTCAAATATCCTGAAAACAGAAAAAAAAGCCAATAAATGATTTTTGGAAAAAACATTATGTACATGGAAGTTTTTTGCAGATTTGCCTTTGTTTCTTAGAAAATGTGTTTCTTTTTGAGTGGGAAACTTTCTACATGCTGTGTACCATAGCAACACACCATGGGTGTGTAACAAAGGTTAAAAAATAGATCAATTAATCACTAACAGCAGTTAAATAAGATACAAAACTTCAAAATTGTGGAATTTCTTTCAAGACCAAAACATCAGGTATCAACTTAAATTTCTAGCAAACTGTATGAAATTTATAAATCCTTTTGAAGTGGCACCATACGTACTCACAAAGATTAAAATGAACAGAAAAAACTTGAGAGAGGGAGAGAGAGAGAGGGAGAAGATGTCTGTTTAATTCTGAATTCCATATGCTTATAGGATGGTATACATAGCATATATATATCATATTATATATACCCCTCTTTTCTGTGCACATGTGGGGAGAGAGAGTATGCAGGGGTAGGCAGACACTAATCATTTATTCAAATGAGTTATTTGCTCTCTTTAGCTAATAGAAAAAGGTTACCAAGGTTTTAAAAATATAGCAAGTTATAGGTTTGAAAAAATAGCTGAAGAGAACCTTTATCCCAGTCTAGTTACCTGGGGATTTCTAGCATTCTCTAAATGATTGATTGCATTTTCTTTTCTTTTGTTTACTCAATTTGTATTTGGTGAATGAAGTATTTTAGAAATGCATATGTAGAGAGAGTGATGTATAAAATCTATCTGTCTTTATCTGTTTTCATGTGGGGTAGAATTTCTATGCAGCGCCAATGTAAAAAAATAAATCTGCTGTTTCTTCATACCAAAGTTCACTTATCTGTCCTTTATTTTGATTGTAGCTTTCATAATGCCTCAGCTATGCAATCTAGCATTAGACATGGAATTCATCTAAACCTCTTTGTTCTATTCTCTTTCATACGAAATAGAAATTGTTTTGGGTATATGTTTGTAGCATTTTTTTTCATGACAATCTGAAATGAGTTGGCTTTCAGCATATTTAGTATGGCCATTATCTTTGTAAGAAAAAGAGACAACATTACCAACTTAACTCTCTTTAACTGTTCAAGTAAGTCTTTCCCACATCTCTGTATTGAATGAAATTCAGTAATTTAAGTACCTGTATCTTTTCTAAATTACAGAAAACCAGAATTAAAACTGTATTTATGAAATACTTATGCTAGTTAATAAGTGAGTAAGTAGGGGAGCAGCATTTCCTAGTGTAAAGAGCATGGATCTGGGAGTCAGAGGACCAGGTTTTAATTCCGGCTCCACCACTTATCTGCTGTGACCTTGGGCAAGTCACTTAACTTCTCTGGGCCTCAGTTGGCTTATCTGCGAAATGGGGATTCAATACCTTTTCTCCCTCCTACCTAGACTGTGAGGCCCCTTTGGGATTTGCTTATCTTGTATCTACCCCAGCACTTATTACAATGCGTGACACATAATAATTGCATAACAAATTCATAAAGACAAAACAACACAAGGAAACAATGATCACAATAAAAGCACATGAACACTATAGCTGAGGGAACCACTTTCAGTCTCCTAACATTTCAGACTGGGCTGCCCAGAGTTCTGAAGTCATAACAGCATTCAGCCTTCCAAAAGGTCTGAGGCAGGTCAGGAAAAGAGCTCCAGAATGATGTGAAGGGGGAGGGAAGTAAGGTTTCACTGGCATTAAGGCTCAGTGTTAGAGGGCTGAGGCAACACTGAATTTGCTGGGGTCCTTGCCTACCCTACACTTTATTAGTCTGTGCTTAATATGTCTTTCAAGGGTTTGCTCTGTCCACCATGCTGGCGTGCACAACATTTTAAATTACCATATAGCATGACTATTGTGGCCCAGTGACAAGAGCTCAGACTGGGCAATCAGGAAACCTGGGTCCTACTTCCAGCTCTATCACTAGCCTACCTACCTACCTATCAATCAATCAATTGATTGATTGCTCCTCCTCCTCTCCCCATCGCCCCTACTCCCTCCCTCTGCTCTCCCTGCATATAGCTTATGCATATATAAAAATAGTACATATCTATTATTCTATTTATTTTATTAATGATGTATATATATCTATAATTCTATTTATTTATATTGATGCTATTGATGGCTGACTACTTGTTTGTTTTGTTGCCTGTCTCCCTCCTTCTAGACTGTGAGCCCATTGTTGGGTAGGGATTGTCTCTATTGGTTCCGAACTGTATTTTCCAAGCTCTTAGTACAGTGCTCTGCACACAGTAAGTGCTCAATAAATACAATTGAATTGAATGAATGAATTGTATCTATTGAGTGCTTACAATCTAGTGGGGGAATCAAACAACAAAATAAATTACAGATAGGGGAAGCAGCAGAATATAGTATACATAGTACCTGTATCTCTTCTAAATTACAGAAATCCAGAATTATAACTGTATTTATGAAATACAGTAGGGAAGCAGCATAGCCTAGTGGAAAGAACACGGGTCTGGGAGTCAGAGGACAGGGTTGTAATACATAAGTGCTTGGGCTGGAGATTGGGTGAGTATCAAGGTGTAGATCCAAGTGAAGCAGCATGTCCTAGTGGAAAGAGCCCAGACCTAGGAGTCAGAGAACCTGGGTTCTAATGCCGGTTCCACCATGTACCTGGTGTGTGACCTTGGGCAAGTCACTTAACTTCTCGGTGCCCCAACTCCTTTACCTGCAAATGGGAATTCAATACCTGTTCTCCCTCCTACTTAGACTGAAAGCCCCACATGAGACCTGATTATCTTGTATCTAACACAGTGCTTAGTACAGCACTTGGCGAATAGCACAACTAACTGCATAGGTGATGCAGAACGAAGGGAGATTAGGGTGAGGAGACGACAGGTTAGTTAGGGAAGGATTCTTGGAGAATATGTGATTTTAATAAAGCGTCAAAGATGGGGAGAGTGGTGATCTGTGGATATGTAGGAGGAGGGAGTTCCATGCCAGAGGGAGGACTTGGGTAAGAGGTCGTCTGTGAAATAGATGAGATCATGATACAGTAAGTAGATTTGTATTAGAGGAGCTAAGTGTGCAGGCTGAGTAGATACAAGATAATTAGGTCAGACATAATCCCTGACCACACTGTTTCCCAATCTAAGAGGTAAGGAGAGTGAGTACCTTACCCCCATTTTGCAGATGAGGGAACTAAAGCACAGAGAGATTCAATGACTTGACAAGGTCAAAGAGTAGGCCAGTGGCAGAGCTGCTTTTAAAACCTAGGTCCCCTTGACTGCTCTTAGCTGTCCACTAAGCCATGTTGCCTTTTTTCACACTTTCACAAGTGATTCAGCTGACATCTTCACAGCCATCTCTAGTCCAAGTTCCTTTTGTGGAATGGCATACTTTCCCTGTTGACTTAAGCTCCTTGTGGGCAGGGACTGCTTCTACCAACTCTATTGCTTTGGACTTTCCCAAGTGTTTAGTATAGTGCTCTGGACTCAGTAAGTGCTCAATAAATACCATTGACTGATTCCATATAGTCTGGAAAATGAACTCCACCCTAGCAAATGAAGAACACAAAGATTCCTACTAGAGAGGTAGATTTCACACTCAATAATAGCACCATTCTCCCCATCTTCAAAGCCTTACTAAAATCACACCTCCTCCAAGAAACCTTGGTTAATGTCTCTTCTCCCCACCCTATTCACCCTCTCTTCTGCATCACCTAAGCACCTGGATGTGAACTCCTTAAGCACTCCTTAAGCACTTGAGAAGCAGCATGGCTCAGTGGAAAGAGCCCGGGCCTGAGAGTCAGAGGTCATGGGTTTGAATCGACTCTGCCACTTAGCTGGGTGACTGTGGGCAAGTCACTTCACTTCTCTGTGCCTCAGTTCCCTCATCTGTAAAATAGGGATTAACTGAGCCTCACGCAGGACAACCTGATTACCCTGTATCTAACCCAGTGCTTAGAACAGTGCTCTGCACGTAGTAAGTGCTTAACAAATACCAACATTATTATTATTATTACTTTGATACTCACCCCAACCCCAGACCCATAGCACTTAGGCACCTATCCTTACACTCTGCCACTTTCCCTACTTGTAATTTATTTTAATGTTGGTATTACCCAGTGTTGTGAGCTCCTTGAGCATAGAGATCATTTTTCCCAACGCTATTGTACTGTAGTCTTTCAAGTGTTTAGTATAGTGCTTGACACAAAGTGCTCAATAAATACCATCAATTGATTAATTGACTGATTACTTTGGAGAGGGCACAGTTTTGGAGCTAAAGAGTGCCCTCTTTGACAGGACCAGCAGTTGCACAATACCACAGGAGAACCCAGAAAGAGACTATGATAGCTCTGGGCAAACCATCACCAATATTGGAAGAACAAATCAATCAATCAGTCAATGGTATTTATTGAGAATTACTGTGTGCAGAGCACTGTACTAAGCACATGGGAAAAAACGATCCGACAGAGTTGGTAGATGCTATGCCCACAAGAAGCTTACAATCTGCAGAGGGAGACTGATATTAACATAGATTAGGGATTGGGGGAAATAGTAATTAGAATATTTTCATCAGTATTTTGGGGCTGCAGTCATAGTCAATGCAGAGGGGAGAGTGGATGGGGAAATAAAGGGTGAAGTCTAGGAAGGCTTCTTGAAGGGGATTTGACTTTAGGAGGGTTTTAAAGGTGGGGAGAGTGGTCAACTGCTGGATATGGAAGCAAGAGTTCCAGTCCCGAGGAAGGACATGGGTAAGGGATCAGTAACGGGATAGATGAGATTGAGGTACAGAGAGGAGGTTGGTGTGATGTGCATGTGATGGTGAGAGTGGGATACAGGGCATGTCACCCCTCTACCCCCTCAAAAATCTCTAGTGGTTGCCTATCAACCTCCATATCAAACAGAAACTCTTAACTATTGGCTTCAAAGATCTCCACCAACTTGCCCCTTCTTACCTCACCTCCCTTCTATCCTTCTACATCCCAGCCCGCACACTCCACTCCTCTGGGGCTAACCTTTTCACTGTGCCTTGACCTCACTCGTCTTGCCTTCGACCCCTGCCCCATGTCCTACCTCTTGCCTGGAAAGCCCTCCCTCCTCAAATCTGCCAATCACTCTTCCCCCCTTCAAAGCCCTACTGAAGGCACACCTCCTCCAAGAGGCCTTCCCAGATTAAGACCCCTTTTCCTCAGCTCCCCCTCCCTTCTGCATCACCTCGACTCTCTCCCTTTGCTCTTCCCTCCCTCTCCCCGCCACACAGCACTTATGTATGTATGTGTAGAATTATAGATATATCTATATAAATATATATAGATATAATTCTATTTATTTACATTGATGCCTGACTACTTGTTTTGATGTCTGTCTCACCCCTCTAGACTGTAAACCCTTTGTGGGCAGGGATTGTCTCTCTTTATTGCTGTACTGTACTTTCCAAGCACTTAGTACAGTGCTCTGCACACAGTAAGTGCTCAATAAGTACGATTGAATGAATGATACTCTCTAGTCCTAGCATATCTGTATAAGCAGGTAAGAAATGTGGCCCAGTGGAAAGAGTACTGCCCTGGGAGTCAGAGGACTAGGGTTCTAATCCAATCTAATCTGCCAAATGCTTGCTCTGTGACCTTGGGCAAGTCATTTCACTTCTCTGTGCCTCAGTTCTCCTGTTCTCCCTCCTACTTGGACTGTGAGTCCCATGCAGGACAGCGACTCTGTCCAACCTAACTTGCATCTAACCCAGCACCTAGGACAGTTATTGACACATAGTGAATGCTTAACAATACCATAGAAAAGCTGATGGCCCAGGAAACTGATCATTCAATTGCAGAAGACTGAGTAGTGATGTTGACTGACCCTCCTTGGTGTCTGGAATGCACTACTGATCCAAAATGGAGAAAGGGAGGGAGTCAGTGTCTGAAATTGTCTGCCTCCTTTCCTCCCTCAAATCAAAATCCTCAATAACTTCTATGGCAAGTTTTCAAGAGCAGAGACTTAAACAGCCATCATTTGAGAGGAAGTGATTTCTGCCAGGTTGATATGGAGATGTTTTGGGTTATACAAATCAACTCAGAGGCATAAGCCACTCACTTACCTCTACAACTAATTGCTAACATCATTAGTAAAACTCCCTCTCCCTGATCTGGAGCTCCTGTCTTCCAAAACCTGTCAGAATCCAATCCACCCCTCCTTTAAAGTCCTCTAAAAATCTGAAGGGTTTTCTGACTAATTACTAAAACCTCAAATTGTAATCGATCAATTAATCAATCAATGGCATTGTACTAAGTGCTTGGGAGAATACAATACAATCATATTTATTGAGCGCTTCCTGTGTACAGGGCATTGTGCTAAGCACTTGGGAGAGTACAACACAACAATGCAACAATATTTAGACAAGTTGCCCACCCTCAAGGAGTTTATAGTCTAGTGTACCATCGTATTATCTTAGCAGGTACTTCCAGCACTTAGGTATTTATTTATGCCCATCCTTAGCACTTGGGTGTATATGTTCATCCATTCAATCACATTTATTGAGAGCTTGCTGTGTGCAGAACACTGAACTAAGCGCTTGGAAAGTACAATTTGGCAACAAAGACAATACCTACCCAACAGGGGGCTCATAGTCAAGAAGGGGGAGACAGACAACAAAACAAAACAAGTAGATAGGCATCAATATGTATATTCAATTGAACATTCAATTCATTTATTCTGATTTTACAGTTTATAAATTTTTTTTCTGTCTCCCATATTGAAATTTAAGCACTTAACAAATACCACAATTATTATTAAGCTTCTTGTGGGCAGAGAACATGTTTTGTACTTTTTTATGGTATCTGTTAAGCGCTTTGTGCCAGTCACTGTACTAAGCGGTGGGGTAAATTCAAGATAATGGTGTTGGACCCAGTCCTTGTCCCTGTCCCAAATAGGGCTCAGTCTTAATACCCATTTTACAGATGAGGGAACAGAGGCATACAGAGAAGTGAAGTCACTACCCCAAGAGTTTAGTATAGTTAATCATACTCAGAAGGTGCTAAGGAAATACTTCTATTATCACCACCACCCAATACTGATGAAAAGATAACACCTGACCAGAGTCTTCTAAGTACTACCAAAACTTGGCAAGGTAATCATCATGGGAAGTTTTTCATTCAATCATATTTATTGAGCACTTACTGTATGCAAAGCACTGTAATAATAATAATAATGTTGGTATTTGTTAAGCGCTTACTATGTGCAGAGCACTGTTCTAAGCGCTGGGGTAGAAACAGGGAAATCAGGTTGTCCCATGTGAGGCTCACAGTTAATCCCCATTTTACAGATGAGGTAACTGAGGCACAGAGAAGTTAAGTGACTTGCCCACAGTCACACAGCTGACAAGTGGCAGAGCTGGGATACTAAGTGCTTGGAAGAGTACAATACAGCAATAAACAGATACATATTGATGCCTATCTACTTGTTTTGTTTTGTTGTTTGTCTCCCCCTTCTTGACTATGAGCCCACTGTCGGGTAGGTATTGTCTTTGTTGCCAAATTGTACTTTCCAAGCGCTTAGTACAATGCTCTGCACACTAAGCTTACAGTATAGAGGGGGGAAGACAGACATCAATACAAAGAAATAAATTATAGATTTGTACCTAAGTGCTGTGGGGCTGGGAGGGGAGAAGGGCAAAGAGAGTAAGTCAGGGTGACGTAGAAAGGAGTGGGAGAAGAGGAAAGGGGGGGGGCATAGTCAGGGAAGGCCTCTTGGAGGAGATGTGCCTTCAATAAGGCTTTGAAGTGAGGGGAGAGAGTAATTGTCTATCGGATTTGAGGAGGGAGGGTGTTCCAGCACAGAGGTAGGATGTGGGCCACGGGTTGGCTGTGAGAAAGGCGAGATCGAGGCACAGTGAGAAGGTTAACATTAGAGGAGCAAAGTGTGTGGGCTGGGTTGTAGGAGAGTAGCAAGGTGAGGTGGGAAGGGGCTAGGTGATGGAGTGCTTTAAAGCCAATGGTGAGGAGTTTTTGTTTGATGTGGAGGTGGATGGGCAACCACTGGAGTTTTTTGAGTAGCAGGGTGACATGTCATGAATGGTTTTGTAGAAAAATGATTTGGGCAGCAGGCTGACGTATGGACTGGAGTGGGGAGACACAGGAGGCTGGGTGGTCGGCAAGGGGGCTGATGCAGTAATCCAGGTGGGAAAGGATGAGTGATGGTATTAAAGTGGTAGCAGTTTGGATGGAGAGGAAAGGGCAGGTTTTAGCTCCGTTGTGAAGATGAGGCTGACAGAATTTAGTGATGAATTGAATATGTCAGTTGAATGAAAGAGAGGAGTCAAGGATAATGCCAAGGTTATGGGCTTGTTCATTCACTCATTCAATCATATTTATTGAGAGCTTATTGTGTGCAGAGCACTGTACTAAGCACTTGGAAAGTACAGTTCGGCAACAGAGACAATCCTTATCCAACAATGAGCTCACAGTCCAGAAGGATGGGGATGCTGTCAATAGTGATGGGAAAGTCAGGGGGAGGACAAGGTTTAGGTGGGAGGATAAGGAGTTCTGTTTTGGACATGTTAGGTTTGCGGCGACCAGAGGACAACCAAGTAGAGATGTCTCGAAGGCCGGAGGAAATGCAAGACTGGAGAGAGGGAGAGAGATCAGGGGTGGAGGGTGCTTTCAATACACAGATAGGTAGCTGTACTGAAGCATGAATAAAAGTCATTGGATTTCATAGAGTTGGAGAGGTAAATAGCAATGGATTACTCTCAGCAGCAGATATGCAAACCATAATCTCATAAGAAGTGAATACCCGAACTCCACCTTGGTTTTTCCATTCCACATTGCAGAGCCAAGGAGTAACCAATAATCTAAGTCAATTTTCATGTTTTTTGTGAGAGCACAGTCTAAAGAGGCTAAGGTGAATTCTATGTTTAATGACTGATTTTATGGCTAAGACATCGTGAGCGAACTACAAAGTAATGGATGATAAGTGAACTCTGCAAGGTAGAGAAACAGACCGCTTCACATTTTGTCTGTCATAAATATTTTGTAGAAATCTGCTCTTGCTTCAGAATAGCATCCTGCAGTGCATCAGTAATCCTAAGGCCCTGGCTTTAATTAACCTCTTTCACAGATGAAGCTGAAGAAAAAGAAAAATGAACAGTATACACCACAAAGACATATTTTAAGTCATTAAATACACATTCATAATCTTTGGAATATATAATTTTGTGGGTGACAGATACTATTTTTACAGCTGTTCTTTAGAGAAAGAATAAGTTTCTCTTCATTAAAGACTAATGAGTGACATTACATTTAAGTGCTCACATCAGATATGCTTCTTTGAATTTAATGATGGGGCAATGAGGCCTTTAATTAAATACTCAAAAATCTCCACTGGGAGAAACAAAACAAATTTATCTGCAATTTTTAAAAAAATACTGGAATCCATCTGCTAGATAATCAATGTTTATATTTCTTAAATCAGATAGGCCAATATGATGTCTTTGAAAGGTTGGTTCCCAACTTTTGAAGAGCTTGTGGGAACAACCAACATATTACTGTTGATATATTTATTGGTGTTAATGAATGTATTATTCTACCATAAAAGTTTTACATCCTCTCTGCAGGAAGGAAGCACTTTCCAAACCTTCTGATAGTTTTATTGCTCATCAATTGATGGCTTCTTGGCTTCATCAAAGCAGTAATACTTCCAGTAGCTATTGATAGAAAATAATTCTCTCACTACACAGGGAAACTAGATTCTCGGGCTTGTTCACTATTTTTGCTACTAGTTTTCCTAACTTGCACTGAGTCCTAGCAATACCCTGTCAAATTTTGCTCAAGGGGAGAAACTACTTAGAAAATATATATAACAAGCCTCTTAGAAATGTACAAAAGTACAAATTTACAGACTTTTTAATTGAAACAATGTGCACAAGGGTTCTAGGTCCATGTCCATTCCATGGGTTCAGGAGAGCTTGGCAAATAAATTAATGGAAACAAAACAGACATTATTTTCTAAAAAGAGAAGAATGCAATCATCTTACTGATCACTGATCCTCACAAAAGAAAAAGAAGAATCTGTGTATTGCCTTCTGAGGCTCTTTGAGAAGGCAGGACTGTTTCTTCTAGCTTTATTATTGGGCTCTCCCAAGGGCTTAGTACAGTGTGCAGGACCATTTTTTCTAGCTCTATTACTGGACTCTTCCAAGGGCTTAGTACAGTGTTCTGCACACAGTAGGGGCTTAATAAATACCAATGATTAAGATGGGGAAAGGTGGAAGCAGCCATTAAGAAATAAAATAAGCTGCCCATTCACCCACTTTCTTGTCCTATTAAAAGAAAAGAAGCATTTGAAAATTGATCAAAATGAAATGTAACAAAGTGGTGGTCACAAAATCTTCCTTCCATATGCACACATTGAATGTTTTGAACAATTTTTTTAATGAGATGGGCCCTTTAGGTGGTTTCCTTTATGGCAAATGTTAAACTATTTCTTCATGGAATAGTTGTACTTTATTATTCACTTAATGTTAATATAAATGCTTAATATTGTTCACATTCAGATGCTTTCCAATTAAGGCTATTGGTAATATTTCATACATAGTGATGCTTTGGAAAGCTTTGAAATACTTTAGGTTGATAAGAAACCAAATACATATTACTGTTTAGTCTCAAAGTAGATATTGAAGAGTTGGAAGAAATGTAGCACAGGAAGGTAGTCTTTTACTACAAAGAAAAACAATTAAAGAATACTGTATGGTTGTGTCATTCAAATCCACTATAAACTGTGAAACTCACTTATTCTACCAGGAAAATTTTTTTAGCACATTTTTAGGAAATCAAATGGATTGGTGGCTGAAGCATTAGTTCTGAAGGAGCAAAAATGACACAAATAAAGAGTAATTTTGTGAACACCTGTTCACACTGTGACATTTTTCTAAACAAAGTGAACCATACTTACCTGTATGTGAAAGGTCTTCGGTCTAGTAATTAATTGGTTATATAAGCAATAGTCATGGTATTTACTGAGAGCCCACTGAGGGAAATGCATTGTGTTAAGTGCTTGGGTCGAAGTGTTTTGCAGCAGAGCTTTGCCCATTTGTAAGTACCTCAGAGTGTTCCCGAAACTAGCAATTCAATGAAGTTCTTGGTGTAATGAATTTATATTTGATTTTACTTTGGTTTTGGCCAAGGGCACTACATAAAAAGTTAAATAACATAACATTTATGGGAAAAAAAAAGTTGAGGTTTAGAAAAAAAAATAGATGCTACTTAATGAGAAAATTAAAAAAACAAAGTAATCCTCTCAGCCAGAACGAAAATATATTATCACATAGATACAGCACTCGTGGATTCACAACCCCATCTGTTCTGCCATCTAAAGCTAATTAAAAAAATAAAATTCTCAGCAATTAAAAAAACACACACACAATCAACCCAAACTATAGCTATTATAAATATGCTTAATTAGAAAATACCTGAGAACAAATCATTAAAGCTCCATCGAAAGACAGCAATATCTGGTGCATCTCTATTAGTAGAAAGGGGTTAACAAATGATAACTGCTACCTGTGGGAGTTTACTCAACTATTGGGAACTGGCAATGGAGTAGAGAATGGAAATTATGTTTTTGTTTTGTCTTTTTTTGCAATGTCTGAAAACATTATCACCCAAAGTGCTTTATCAACTGATGAACCTGAACATCAAAAAATGGGCACTTTTCCATCTTTGTCAATCTTTAAGTGTATTTATCCTGCTTTTCAGGAAATTTATTTTGAAATGAACATTTTTCAAGATGGCAAAGATAATTCATTATCCTCTTCCCATCTGTGTTTAAAAGCCCTCTTTAGCGAGTTAACTTTTCATTCCAGAAATCTAATATGAATAGATGAGATCTAATATAGAAACCTTTATGGATTAAGAAATCAAAGTGATGTGGAAGTTTTGCAGATCAACTAGTGGAAATTGAGCTGTGTCTATAGCCAATCCAGATAACTCAGGGCTAAACCTGCACTTTGTACCATGAATGAGATTTGCACATGATTGCCAATAGTCCATTTCATTTGATGTTGTCTAGCCCTGACCTTAATTAAGTCATGGATTTCCTTTATGCAGTGCCCACTTTTCTAATTTCCAACATGGGGTATTAGAAAAGTGCTTACAGGTGGGATCTGACTGAAAAGAGTAAAGGAAAACAGGGCTTTAAAAACACCCTGTGGGTAGAAAGTTTGAACTAGGATATCTTTAGGACAGGGATTTTGGAGGGTTTAAAAATATATGAGCTGGGGAATAATGATGATTATAAGGTGTTATTTGTTCAAACCAGGTTTAAATTTCAAAATAGAGCTTTGTTGTAGCTTTTATATCTATGACTCACACACAATTACTCCTTTCAGCCATTGCAAATAATATAAATGACTAAATGAGCATCAACATCACAGATACAATAATGTTGGTATTTGTTAAGCGCTTACTATGTGCCGAGCACTGTTCTAAGCGCCGGGGTAGACACAGGGGAATCAGGTTGTCCCACGTAGGGCTCACAGTCTTAATCCCCATTTTACAGATGAGGTAACTGAGGCACCGAGAAGTCAAGTGACTTGCCCAAAGTCACACAGCTGACAAGTGGCCGAGCCGGGATTCGAACCCATGACCTCTGACTCCAAAGCCCGTGCTCTTTCCACTGAGCCAGGCTGCTTCTAGCATTAATAGATAGCCTTGTTTAATTTGAACTATTCAAATCCGGGATCAACCCAACTTAACAAGTATCCAAACCTTGGCTGAAACTATAGAATGTAAGCTCCTCATAGGCTATAAACTTTGTGTGAGTTTGGGTCATGTCCACCGACTCTCTATTGCATCGTACTTTCCCAAGTGCTTAGTATGCAGTACTTGACACAGTAAGCACTCAAGAAATACCATTTATTGACTGATGTAAAGTGAGTGCTCTAAAATGTAGAGAGAAGAACATGACATAAGCAAAAATATAATCATAGAGACCGGGTAAGTAAAGAAACTTCAGACACTTTATGTAGAGCAGGATAGGGAAGCCACGTAGCCTAGTGGAAAGAGCATGGGTCTGGGTATCAGATGACCTGGATTCTAATCCAAGCTCTGCCACTTGTCTGCTGTATGACCTTATGCAAGTCATGTAACTTCTCTGTGCCTCAGTTTCCTCATCTGAAAAATGGGGATTAAATACAAGTCAGTCCTACTCATTGAGTGCTGTGTACAGAGCACTGTACTAAGAGCTTGGGAGCATACAATATAACAATAAACAGATACATTCCCTGCCCACAACAAGCTTACAGTCTAGAGGTGGAGACAGACATTTATATATATATATGTATATATATGTGCTGTGGGACTGGGGGTGGATAGAATAAAGGGAGGGAAATCCGGGTGACTTAGAAGGGAGCTGAAGAAAAAGAAAAGAAGGCTTAGTCAGGGAAGGTCTCTGGGAGGAGATGTGCCTTCAATAAGGCTTTGAAGCTGGGAAGAGTAATTGTCTTTCTGATAATGCTACTCCCTCCTAATTAGATTGTGAGCCCTATGTGGGACGGGGACTGTGTCCAACATAATTATCTTGAACCTACCCCAGCTCTTAGTACAGTGCATGGCACATAATAAGCGCTTAACATGTACCATCATTATTATTACGAGGAAAGAGGTGTTTATGCTGCGTAGCAAAACTACCTAACCTCCCAGATAACAAAGTCCATTGATTCTATTGGTAGCAGGGGGAATATTGGCACGTCATCACGTAAATGCACTTTATTGACAGTGACAGAATTACAACGAATTTACAAATCAATGGAAGCCCATTTCAGCAATGGCAAGGTTAAGAAAAGCCACACATCTAAAAATAGTTAAGTATGGATTATTTGGGGGGTGGGAGGTAGGTTTAACGTTAATTATGAAATTATTTGAAGGTACAATTCAGGTTATTTAGGTAAAACCCCAAATTCAATCAATCAATCAATCATATTTTATTGAGCACTCACTGTGTGCAGAGCACTGTGCTAAGCACTTGGGCAAGTACACTATAACAATATAACAGAGTTGGTAGACACATTCCCTGCCCAGTAAGAGCATCCACGCCCTACCTATAGTCCTATATAATGCATAACCATTTAGTCATGTCCCAAGGTCTGTGAAAAATTTTGCTATTTTCATTTTGAATCATTAAAATTGAAAATTTCATTTCATTTTATAATTAGCATATATGTGGGAAAAGAAGGCTAACATTTTATTGTATGTTTAATTGTTGGAATCAATCAATTTGTATTTATTCAATCATATTTAATGAGTGCTTACTGTGTGCAGAACACTATACTAAGCACTTGGGAGAGTACAGTATAACAGGATTGGTGAAAGCATTCCCTGCCCACAATGAGTTTAGGAGGAAGGTGGTAGAAGATTTGACACTAAGGTAGATCCAGTTTTTAGCTGGATCACTTAGATGAAATGTTAACCTCTTCAACTATGCAGATTTAGATTTTTAAAATAAAAAAGTAAAATATGTGAAGGGATCATCAAATAAATTGGATATTAAGTAATCTTCGAGGCAGCAAATACACCTGGTATTCATTAAGTAATCCTTGAAGCAGCATGGTGTAGTGGAAAGAACCATGGGGCTGGGAGTCAGGAGACCTGGCCTGCTGTATGTGATGTTGGGAAAAATCACCTAACCTCTTGATACCTTAGTTTTCTCATCTGCAAAATGGACATAATGATACCTGCCTCTTCCTCCCTCACAAAGATGTTAAAATGAGATGACAGATGCAAAGGTACTTTTATATAATAAACATCCTACAGGTCTATTGTTAATCCCCTCTCCCCTTTTTTATTCTTAGATTGTAAACTCCGGGAGGCATAGGAACCATATTCATTCATTCATTCATTCAGTCGCATTTATTGAGTGCTTACTGTGTGCAGAGCCCTGTACTAAGTGCTTGGGAAGTACAATTCGGCAACAGATAGAGACAATTCCTACCCAATAATGGGCTCACAGTCTAGAACCATATCTAATTCCCACCTGCATATTCTTTCCCAGCACTGAGTTACAGTGCTCTGCACACAACACTACACCCTAGATAAACCAAAGTTAGATTTCCTTCTCTTGGATTCTAAAATGTTAAAGGTTAGTTTCAGGTAATTGGTTACTAGACTGACCACCCAGAGCTAGTGCCCAAGTAAATTTTTGAGCTTCCTCAGTTTTTGACATTATCTTACCTATCTTGACGAGCAGAGCTGAATTTTGTTGCTGTTCCATCTTGACTGCAGCAGCAAATGGGAACAGCCTGGCTGTATCGGATGTCTGTTTCCCAGCTGACAGACTGGATTGATTGGTCAAACCCTTACTTAGTACAGTAAGTGTTCGCTCTGCTTTAACAGATGATCCAAACTTTGTGAGGGTGCATTCTTTTCAACGTGCAAAGCACCCAGAGAGCCCTCAATAAATCATTATCATCATCATTGGCAATTACATTTATTGATCACTTACAGAGTATTGTACTAAGCCCTTAGGAGAGTACAATAGAATAAGTACACATGATCCCTGCCTTCAGTGATCTTACAATCTAGTTTAAGTTGAGAATAAATTACAGGAACCCGAAGGTCAGATAAGTTAAATGACTTGCCCAAGTTTCAGGTGAGTTTCAGGTGTTTGGTTGCCAGAGTGGTAACTCAGATCTGGCACCTACATTAAATTAGGTTTTTATATAGTTTTCTACATTATCTTAACTAAGAACTTACAATAACCCTTCATGTCTTGGTTAGGCAATCATTCGATATGTCATTTGCATTTATTGAGTATTTACTGTGCGTGGAGCATTGAACTAAGTACTTGGGAAAATACAATGTGATTAGTAGACACAATCCTTGCCCACGAGGAGCTTAAAATCTAGTTGGAGAGACAGACAAAATAAATTACAGATGTAGAAAACAAGAGAGTATAAGAATGTGGACATAAATGTACTGGGGGTGGGGTGAATATCAAAGTTCTAGGGAGTATGAACCCAAGTGCTTAGGCAACACAGAAGGGAGAATAGGGTGGGGAGATGAAAAGTTTGACAGAGGTTTCCTGAAGAAGATGTGATTTTAGTAGGACTTTTTTAGATGGGGAGAGTGGTGGTCTGTCAGATATGAATGGGGAGGGAGTTCCAGGTCAGAGACAGGATGTTGGCAAGGGGCTAGGAGACAGAAGAGATTGAGGTACAGTGAGTAGGTAGGTATTAGAGAAGCAAAGGGTATGGGCTGTGTCGTAGTGGGAGTTGAGCAAAGATAGCTAGGAACTCATCAGGAAGATTTGGGTGTGCCTCAAAAAGAACCCAGGAATCCGGATTAGAGAGAGATAGAGACCGAGAGACCACTTCTAGAGTTTACATTTTACAGTTTACAATTGCTGAATGGTTTAGTGGAAAGAGCACGGGCTTGGGAGTCAGAGGTCATAGGTTCTAATCCCAGATCTGCCACTTAACAGCTCTGTGACTTTAGGCAAGTCATTTAACTTCTCTGTGCCTCAGTTACCTCATCTGTAAAATGGGGATTAAGACTGTAAACCCTATCTGATTACCGTATATCTACCCCAGTGCTTAGAACAGTGCTTGGCACATAGTAAGTGCTTAACAAATACCATTATTATTATTATTATTATTATTATTTATTAAAATCCCCCTACCACCCCCTGCTCCCAGGTAATAATGGGATAATAGTGGAAAATAGACCACAGTCTGTTAGTTCTACCTTCACAACATTGCTAAAATCCACCCTATCAACTCCATCCAAACTGCTAATATGCTGATCTAAACACATATCTTTTCCCTTCTTGACTACTGCATCCACCTCCTCGCTGACCTCCCTGCCTCCATTCTCTCCTCACTCCAGTCCCTACTTCACCCAGCTGCCTCAATCATTTTTCTAAAAAAATTTTCAGTCCACGACTTCCCACTCCTCAGGAAACCTCCAGTGGTCGCCCATCACGTCCACATCAATCAATGAATCAATGTTATTTTTTGAGCATTTACTGTGGGCAGAGCACTGTATTAAGCACTTGGAAGAGCACAATATAACAGAGTTGGCAGAAACGTTCCCTGCACACAGTGAGCTTTCAGCCTAGAGGAGGAGACAGATATTAATATTAATAAATTTATTATTTATTAAAGAGCTGTGGTAGACTCAGAATATAAATTTACCATAGCACTGTTCTATGCGCTGCAGGAGATATAAGTTAATCAGGTAGGGCACAGTCCCTGTCTGACAAGGTGCTCACAGTCTAAATAGGAGGGAGAATAGGCAATGGATCTTCATTTCACAAATGTGAAAACTGTGGCACAGAGAAGCTAAGTGCCTTGCTCAAGGTCACACAGCAGGCAACTGGCAGAACCGGGATTAGAAATAAACAGAACTCCTAACCATCAGCTTTAAACCACTCAATCACCTCTCCCCCACCTATTTTACCTTGTTGATTTCCTACTACAATCAAGCCCTCACTCTCTGATCCTCTAAAACTACTCACTGTACCTCGATCTCATCACCTGACCTCTGCCCACATCTTTCCTCTTCCTTGGAACTCTCCCCTCCTTCATATCCAATAGACCACCTCTATCCCCATCTTCAAAGCCTTACTAAAATCACATCTCCTCCAAGAGGTCGTCCCCATCTAAGCCCTCATTTCCTCTACTCCCTCTTCCTTCTGCATCACCTATGCACTTGAATCTGTATCCTTTAAGCACTTGATATTCACTCCACCCTCAGTCTCGCAGCACTTTTGTCCATATCCATAATTTACTTTAATGTCTGTCTCCTTCTCTAAACTGTGAGCTCCATGTGGGCAGGGCCCTTGTCTATTAACTCCACTGTACTCTCCCAAGCTCTTAGGACAGTGCTCTGTACACAGCAAACATTCAATACATATCATTGATTAACTGATAGTCAGAGAAAATGTTTTTGAAAAATCAAAATCAGTATCCTTCCCTGGGCCCCCTGCCCCACCTCCCTACCACACTCAACTCCTCCCGCCTGAAAATTGCTGCTTAATCGAACCCATCTCTCCCTCCCGGCTGTGTCCTGAGAGTCACGCCCACCACTGCTGCTACTGTTTCCATGACCCAGTGAGCCTCATTTCCCCTCCATTAGCCCCAGTCCCTGGTCCAGACAGAGAAGAGGGAAAGGAGGGAAAACTGAGGCTGCTCCAGGAGGGCTGGAAGTGGGATTCTTTGGAATTTCTGACCCTGGCTCTTCTCCCGCTTTGCCCCCGCCTTCGCTAAACTGGTGACTAATGCAGTTTAAAAGACTTAGACGATGGTTGAGGTGGCACGGTTCTGCCACTTTTTATCTGATTATCTTCAACGGCTTTGCCAAATAGCAGGGTCTCTATTCATAAAGAGAGTTTTCTTTTGTGGAATCCAGTCAATGCCTCCTTTTCTCCACTAATTCCAGTCCTCTTCTGATTAAATTATTGTTTGTGAATATTGTGTTTATACATATTTACCCTTTCGACATGCTTACTGGAGGGTTCATGGTTCCTTTAGAGCCACTCTCTGAGGCATTGAAAGATCTATGAGCACTGCAATTTCTCTGTGTATACCTCGGTAGAGTAGGGAAATTGACACTCATTTGAGACATTTTGACAAGATTATCTGAATCAGACGCCTATAGCATTTTAAATAGTTATAAAAGTGTTTATCACATTATGCCCTTACATTGAAATTTAAAAAGAAAAATTCCTCTCTGTCTTTGAGCAAAGAAACTGATACCTAATAGGAGATTGTTAACACATCCTTTCCTATCACTTTTCACTTTAACTAGGTTTTATATGCTGAGCTTCACTCAACTTTTTATTATCATTATCATTATATTTAAGTGCTTATTATGTGTCAAGCAGTGTTCTAAGTGCTATGGTAGGTACTAGTTAATCAGGTCAGTCACAGCCCGGGTCCCACATTCTCATTTTACAGATGAGGAGACAAGCACAGAGAAGTTAAGTAACTTGCCTAAGGTCACACAGCAGACAACTTGTAAAGCCGGAATTAGAACCTAGGTCCTCGGACTCCTAGGCCCGTGTTCTTTCTGCTAGGACATGCTGCTCCTTTTTCTTCCATTTATTATTTAAAAAGGAATGAAAGCATCCCACCTCTGGATCACTCCCAGGGCAAACTCACTACCAGATTGCTGAGATCTTACATGGAATCCTGACATACAGCTTAGTATATTGCAATAAGCTCATGTAATTGGTAGGGTCCAAATTGTGCAGGTATATTGAATTATCCCCATGTGGGGCAGAGATCACTGAATCAGATTATCTTGGATCCACTATGCTTGGCACATAGTAAGCACAATGAATATTACAATTATTATTATTAATATAAAATATGCACAGATTATCTTGTATTAATACAAATAGTTTTAGGTTTTTCAATAAGCTTTTCTTGAAAACTGATGCCATCTCACTAAAATTTGCCATTCTGGGACAAGGTCTATAGGGAAATTCCCCCAAAGATGAAATGAATTGTTGTGCATGCATTGGGTTTGTCAGTTAAGCCTCCAAGCTTTGGTTAGGCCAGACACAAGAGAAACAGACACAAAAAGGTAGGTGATTGAAAAATTCAGTGTATGACTGGAATTTCCAGCTGCACTGTGCACACATAAAGATTGTCCTTTGATGTTCCTTCATATTTGCATGCATGAAATTATTCTCAGTTCTGCCTCCTGCTATCAAGATATTCCTGAAGCCTCTGCCATAAAAAAGAGAACCCACAGCATGGGCATTGTTCTACTGTCCTTTACAATCCTTCCAGCTCAGCTCACAATTCAAGCAACTGCTTGTGTATCTCACCATCAGTTTGCCTCACAAAGACTGACACACTGGAATCATGCTGTGCGATTAGGCAAGGAAATAGGGAAACTCAAAAGGAACATTGAGATGGTATTCCACTGCTCTCCCCCCTGTCATTTTATGAACTTTTCTTGCAAAAACTGGGTCCCTGGGACTCACTGGGGTCCCCATTAAGGAAACTATAATAAGCTGGAGAGAATCTATAACATATGATAACTTTAGGTTCTTGAATCAGTATGACTCTGCACTGTTACAGAGACATGATGATGAAAAAATGACAATATTATAATAATAACAATAATTGTAACACTTACTATGTGCCAAGCACTGTACTAAATGCTGGGGTAGATACAAGATGATTAAGTTGGACACAGTCCCAGTCCCATATAGGGCTCACAGTCTAGGTAAGAGGGAGTAGGATTGAATCTCCATTTTACAGATGAGGAAACTGAGGCACAGAGAAGTTGAGTGACTTGCCCAAGGTCACACAGCAAAGAAGTGGCAGAGTTAAGATTAGAACCCAGCTCCTCTGACTCCCAGGCTTGGACTCTTTCCCCTAGGTCATGCTGCATCTCTAGAATCTGAATCTCTTGACCAAAGCATGATGTCGTGACTTCAGCACTTCTTTGTTCCTGTAAAATTCCACAGTGTCACCTGGTGGTCATTGGTCTAGTGATTCCTTCCATCCAGGGTTATGTAGCAGGACAGTAACTATTGACTATTAACATTAATTAGCCTATTCCATATTTAAAAGATAACAAGTCCATTAAGATTAGCTTCCATAGTCCTTGCTCAAGCAAAAGTGCCATTGATTTTCTTATTCGCTCCCCATAAGTTGTCAAATCATTATATGATTTACTGTCAATATAACATCTCAACCAATATGAGGGCATCTCCTACTTAAAATGCATCACAGAGAATGGTGGGATAATATAATCAAAGAACTTTCTCATAGATAGATGCTGCTGTGATTTACTGCGATACTCTGACTATATACATCACCACTTGAAAGTTACCTATTCTGAAAATGGAAGTAACATAAATCATTGCTTAGACATGCCCTCATTGGAATTTTGAAACTGAAAGTCACTTCAAAGGTGCTTAGAAATAAATGATCAAATCAGGTGAGTCCACACGTGACTTTGTTTAATCTGTTCACGTTACTGTGCCTGTGGCATTCTTTTAGAAAGCATTTTTTCCCTTGCTGGGCTTGTTATACCAAGCCACATCTTCATTCCTAAGCCAATGCTTTCTACTTTGGCTGTACTCTCTAAGTAGTACAAGTCATTTTCTTGGCTGACTCTCTTGCCAGCTCAATTCCTGATTGGGAAGAAATTGATATCTTTATATCATTATCGTTTACTAGTAAATATTGGCTATTAAGTTGCATGCCCTACTAAATTATACATTTCATGTACACTTCTCATGTGGAATATAGACATAACGTACATTGTCTTTATAAATCAAAGCCAACATGGACAGGTTAAGATGCCTCAGACTGTAATTTTGCTTTTGTTCTCTATATTTGATATGCAGTAGAAGAGGAATCACCCTGAGATTAGCACCTAAGGAGAATTATGCTATACTTAGTCAATTTCATGGCATGAATTCCAAGGATAAATGGCCAAAGCAATCTTTGTTTCATGTTTCAAGTTGAAGTTTAAAAAAAAAAAGAAAGATAATTTTCAATCAATCTCTAGTATTTACTGAATGCCTGCTGCATGCAGAACACTGTACTAGCTGTTTAAGAGAGTGCAATAGATGTAAAGGATTAAATTCCCATACCTGGGGAATCATACAGTCCAACAGAGGAGATAGATGAAAATGATTTACAGTTAACATTGCCACTCTCACTTGTGGTTGTTTTCATTAGTTCCCCCCCAGTATGCAGGACTGAACCGAACCTATATATGGTCAATGTCTTACAATCTAGGAGATTACTTTCCATGGCACCATAACATACTGTACTGTGCTGTATATAGATAATGCCTATATGCTCTGTATCAATATTTAACGATTTCTAAGGTCAACATTAGCCTTTTTATTTTTCTGTTTTTACTACTTTTGTCACCTAGTAGACTTCACATGGATACATGGGAAAAAATGACTGCTACACAGGGATATTCCAGGAGGGGAGGAGTCCTCACACAAACATGTGGTTTCCAGAGGCACCCTGCATTGAATCTCCCATTGTTGGCATTGTCTTATTTTCCCTTTCTGAATTTTGTGTGCAAAAGATCCTATCTGCTTTAGAAAATCAAAGATATGATCTATATTGGCATTGTCAGGAAGGGCACCATCATCAAAAACAGAAAGTAATCAAGAACAAGTCCAAATAAATTAGACCAGTGAAGATTTCCAGGACCCTCATTGGAGATTCATTTAAAAAATGCATGTTACTCGAAAAGTTCTGCTGCCAAGGAAAGTTATAATGGAATTATTTGAAAATAGATCTGTCATTTACTGTGTTTATAAATATTTTCAAGAAAGGCTGCAGAAATACATTATATTCACAATAAACTTAGTAGCTCAAAATCATTACAAATGCAAAATATCTCTACTCTGTCACCGAAGTGACATCTGAAATTCTGCATTCACTCTTTCTTCATGAAGGCATTTACACTGCATCCTTCTCAGAGCACAGTTGTATGCTCTCCCTCTAATTGTGATTTGGTATAGGTCAGAGGAACTGGATCAAGTTGGATATTGCTATTCAAATATTACATCATAACCAAGCCATGTTTTTGACCAAATTCAAATCCTAGTTATATGATTTCACTGGGAATTCTGAAGAAACTCAACAGATGCAGATTTTCTGGTGAGGGTGTGAAATCCATTTTTACAAATGGCAACTGCTGGGCTGTCAATGTACTCTACATATATAAGATAGGTTCCCAGAGGTGATCCTGGTAATTATATACTGGTAAGTTCCATTTCCATACTTGGCAAATCAGTAAAACAATGGTTTAGAATCTTTGAGCACTTAAAAAAATCTACCAGTTGGGGAAAAACAGCATGGTTTTTACAAGAGGAAATAGTGCTTCACCTATCATTTGGAGTTTTTTAAAGTTGTCTATAAATATGTGGAGAGAAGCAAACCATTGGACATAACAGTATTTTAAAAGCCCTATGGTAAGGTGTCAACCCAAAGACCTTAAGGCTAAAACTGCAAAACTATGGGATGAAAAGGGATATTTTGTCAAGGACAGAAAGTTGTCTAAAAGATGAAGCAAAGGGTGTTTACAAAATGGATATTCGTTTTGGCATTTGAGAAAAATCAAGGATTCTCATACATTTATTACTGCCATTTACTGAATGCCAAAATGGTTTGATCATCATGCATGAGTTAAAATACTGTCCCTGCCTAAACTTAAACCACAACCTAAAACCATTTCCTTCATTCTTGGAAATCAGTCAATCTTTCCTTACTCTGTTTAGAAACTTCATTTTAAGAAAACCCACTGCTTCAGTTAAAAAAGCATTCCACAGGAAGGAAAACACTACCACGAATATTTTTGTACCCTTAAAGCAAGACTTCTAGGAGCTGTGGAGAGCTGACAGAACACTTAATAATGTAACATTTCTTCATTTTTATGTTATTCCTCATGACTTTAACAGCAAGACTCTATACCACTAAGAACTTAGAAACAGTTAATTAAAAATAAGGAATTCTCTATTACACAAAATCTAATTGAGAAGATGAAAACATGAGGAGTGATGGTTTTATCGGCTTAGCATTCATTGTAACAGATAGAGATGTTCTCTTTCAAATGACAGTTGGAGGTACAAAATGTCTACGAGGATAGAAAATCATCTTCTTTGCTTTGTATGGAAAAGAGCAAACTTAACCTAATGGTCACCTTTTTGCTTCCTGCTCAAAAAAACAATTAAGAGGAAAAGGAACTCAATGCTAGAAGATATAGCTTGGGAAATGTTCTGTGAATTACAAAAGAGGCTTTCTGGAAGGAACATATACCAAATTCAGAATGAAATTTAGGAAAGTATGCTCTCTTCCAGAAAGGAGTTGATTCAGTTAATCAAGCAATGGTGTTTGCTGAATGTTTACTGTGTGCAGAGCATTGTCTAAGAGCTTGGGAGAATTCAACAAGGAGCTTACAGTCTAGAGATGGAGACAGACAATTGAAATAAGTTAAGGGTATGCACATAAGTGCTATGGGGCCGAGGGATGAGTGGTTATCAAGATCTTAGTGTATAGGCAACGGAGAAGGGAGAGGGATTATGGGAAATAAAGAAATGAAGGCTTAGTCAGGGAAGGCCTCTTGGAGGAGGTGTGATTTTCATAAGGCTTTGAAGATGGGAGAGAGGTGGTTTATCAGATATGAAGGAGGAGG
Organism: Ornithorhynchus anatinus; assembly: GCF_004115215.2. Taxonomy (NCBI): domain Eukaryota; kingdom Metazoa; phylum Chordata; class Mammalia; order Monotremata; family Ornithorhynchidae; genus Ornithorhynchus; species Ornithorhynchus anatinus. The sequence continues at coordinate 99,011,603 of NC_041749.1, forward strand.
GAGTTCCGAGAGAGAGAGAGGATGCGGGAAAGAGGCAGGTGGTGAGAAAGACGTGATTGAGGTACAGTGAGCAGTTTGGCATTAGAGGAGTGAAGTGTTTCAGCTGGATTGTAGTAGGAAATCAACGAGGTAAGATAGGAGGGGGAGAGGTGATTGAGTGCTTTAGACCTGATGGTAAGGAGTTTCTCTTTGATGTGGAGATTCTTGAGGAGTGGGGAGATGTGGACTGAATGTTTATTTAGAAAAATGATCCAGGAAGCTGGCTGAAGTATGAACTAGAATGGGGAGAGACAGGAGGCAGGGAGGTCAGTGAGGGGTCAGATGCAATTGTTAAGGTGGGATATGACAAATGTTTAGATCAGCAAAGTAGCAGTTTGAATGGAGAGGAAAGTATGGATTTTAGTGATGCTGTGAAAGTAGAACCAATAGGACTTGGTGACAGATTGAATATGTAGGTTGTATGAGATTTAAACCAAGACAACCAAATTTAAAAGTAGAATTCATGAAAAAAAATGCCAAAATGGATCAGCAGCAATCTGAATCATGGGTCTTGCATTGCTCTAAATGGTCTGTCATTCTAGTTCACAAGCACCGCTATTTAAGCAACCGAGATTTAACATAAGTACATATTCAGTTGACCTGGTGGCTCTAAGATGGGTTTGGTCTCCAGGTAAATCCAGGGCAAGGTCCATGGCAGAGTGCACAGGACACATGTGAGCCAGGCAGTGACATAGAGTGTGCAGGGAGGAAATCTTCAGGAGTGAAGCAGGGCTCCAGTATTTGATATAAGGCTGACTCTGGCCATTCACACCCTCTCATGTTAATTCCCACACCAGCTTGAGTCCATTCCCTGGCAGTGGAAAAATTGACAGTAGTTCCACTGGTAGCGAAGGAGATTACCTGGGGAGGTGATCAAGGTCTTTACAAGATGGGGACCCTCCTTTGAGAACTGGGTAGGAATATTGCCTTGCTTCCTCCTCTCTTGCTACTTCTGGACATGCAGTCAATCTATCAATGGTATTTATGCAGCACTTACTGTGTGCAGAGCAATGAACTAAGAGCTTGAGAGATCCCTGTCCACTAGGAGCTAAAACATGACAATGAAATGCTGGTAGCACTGATCATCAAAAATAAAGGTATAGTCAGTATTAGGGTGAGGGTTAGGGATGTTGTTAGGGTTAGGACAAGAGTTGGGAGTCTGGTCATTTTATTGCATAAGCAGTCAAGCTATGAATAGCTTGGGGTAAATGTTAGTATTAGGGCCAGTGGTATGGTTAAGGTGAGGACTATAAAGAGATTTAGGCATTGGTGATGGGTTTCTGCATTCAGCAGTCAACATTCAAAATCTCCCTTTGCTAATCCTTGAATTATTGACTTTCCATTAAAAATTTTTCATCATTCCCCTATTTTGCTTCTTACCACACTTCCTATTCTTATTCAGTCTCTGTCTCTCTCTCTCTTCTCTCATTTGGTTTCAAAGATGACTCCATTAACAGATTTATCGGTGCAGTGCAAGTGTGGCTGATAAAGCCAGTGTGTTTGTGACTGGCGATCTATTTCACAATATATACTAAATGAAGATGCTAAAAAAGAAAGTGTCCAGTAGTAACATTCTGCATAGATAGCAGGTTGGATCATATGTGGTAAGATGTGGGAAACAAACTTTCGATAATCATCCATTATATATTTATAGAAGCATTATCCGTTATGAAAGAACTGCATGAAATATAATTCTTTATCACTTCCACAATCAAGTGGCTTATGCTTCAGATTACAAGTCGTGGCAGCAACTATTTATATTTAAGCCTATTTAATTCAATGAATTAATTAAATTTAAACAAAATATTAACTTTTTGAATGAGTATGATTGTTTCTCAAATATTTTGCTAATTTATATAATTTTTCCCTGTCATTTTCAGCTGAACTACAGTAAGAAAAAAACCCATTAAATTAAGCATTAAATTAAAAACTCAATGATCATGAAAAGTTGAGGCAGGCAAAATTGTTTGGGTCAATCTATTTGAAAATGCTTTCCTCACTAATAATTACTTGGGGGAACTTCTTAAATGCTTTACACATTTTTTAAAAGCCATAAAAACCAAAGACCCTAACAAATCATATGAATTGATGAAACCCTTTAAAGGAAACAGATCTGGTGACAAATACTGATTTCCACTATTTGACAGAAATGTACACACAAGCTTTGAGAAAACGTCATTATATGTAGTATAGAGAAAAGATTTCAATCAAAGTGTTCTAAATTCAGGTTTAGGCCAGTTCCATCAAGACACAGTGATTGAGCTAATAAGGCAGAAAAAAAACAAAAATAAAAAAGCACAATTATTTGTCTGAGGAACTAAAGTATGAGATAAGTAATGTGAGAGCACTCTCAAAATAAATGCACTATATCAATACCAAGATATTATTACTATTATTAGTTGTTTTGCTGTTTGTCTCCCTCTTTTAGACTGTGAGCCCATTGTTGGGCAGGGATTGTCTCTATCTGTTGCCAAATTGTACATTCCAAGTGCTTAGTACAGTGCTCTGCACACAGTAAGCACCCAATAAATACGATTGAATGAATGGTAGTAGTAGTAGCATTATTTTAGGAAAAGTCAGAGTTTTTGTCCAAATAATTCAAATTTTCTATCTATCCTACTCACTAATAGAGATCACTCTGTTTGAAAGATATGGTATCTAGGTCTGGTTAGAAACAACAATGATTAAATTACTTCATCCTAGTCAATAATGTATATTGATTGCCTACTGTATGCAGAACACTGTACTAGATGCTTACAGAAGAACTGTGACCTAATTCCTGCCCTTGAGGCACATACAATGGGAGAGACAGGGCAATATAAAATGCCAAATACATGACTACATTTTGAGGAGAAACATAATAAACACAAATGGACAAATAATAAGAAATACCTACATAGAACAGAGCAGAAGAATGCTAAAATGACTGAAGAGGTGACAAGACAGGGCAGAGGCTAAATCATGAAAACAATAAGTTATTTCTCATACAAGCATTTTGAATTCTTCTAGTTTTCAGCCAACTTGGTTTTTCTGGTGGAAAATGATAAATCTTAAAATGATGACCATATGCCTTTTTCTCTGGCTAAAATTATTTCCATGCCTGACTGGTAGCTATCATCAAATATTTATACAGAGTATCAGAAGATAACTGAAAGACACTTCTTCCCATTGGTCATCTATTGTCAGCTGTAGTCATGATGACTTACACTCACATTTACTTAATGGTTGCAAATTTCCTAGGGTAATGTCATTTCAGCCAAAGTACACTGCTGAAAATGGAAAACTGCTTTTGATTCAATAGGTGGCACTCCTCTAAAAGTATTGAAATAAAGACTTAGTGAAACAAAGGATTCAGGGCTGAGCCACCAATGTTGCCATCTTTCAAGTGAAAAGTAAAACATAGCTTTGTTGTTGCTGTTGTTGTTTTAAGCTGTCAAGTCGTGCCTGATCCACAGTGATGCCATGGACACATCTCTCCCACAAGGCCCCACCTCTATCTACAATCGTTCTGGTAGTGTATTTATAGAGTTTTCTTGGTAAAAATACAAAAGCGGTTTACCATTGCCTCCTTCTGCACAGTAAATCTGAGTCTCCACCCTTGACTCTCTTCCACACTGCTGCTGCCCAGCACAGGTGAGTGCTCAGCAACATGGGCAAAAAGAGTAACCAGGAATTGGACAGGATAGTCTTTCAGGATAGAAAAGAAAGGGTTGGGAGTAAGGGAGGAGCAAAAATAAAGGCTCTCCTAGGGATCAGTTCTTTGACTGGTTTCATTGAACATATTCACAAATGACATAGAGGAGGGTGTGAACAGAGAGATCTACAGGATACAAGGTTACAGACAACTTTTTTGGGCAGTGGAAGGCGACGCTGTTGAGAATACACTGCAGGAAGATCTTAAAAAGCCAAATGAATGTGCAGAGGGGTTACACTGTGAATATATATAAGGTAATGGCCTAGAAAAAAAATGAATCCAAAGTCCAATTATTTGATGATGGCCTTCAAGTTATTAGTCATGACTCAGGGAAGAGAGTTTGCCTTTGGAGAATTGTACATTCCAAGTGCTTATTACAGTGCTCTGCACATAGTAAGCGCTCAATAAATACTACTGAATGAATTAATGAATGAATACATTAGACTCAGATGTCTTTGCTTAATGAGGTTGGATTGGAGATTATCTTTGCAAAACCAAACCATGACTAAAATGGATTTATATTCAGAGCAAGAAATTCCAGTCAGGATCTTGTTAATAATAATAATAATGTTGGTATTTGTTAAGCGCTTACTATGTGCCGAGCACTGTTCTAAGCGCTGGGGGAGATACAGGGTAATCAGGTCATCCCATGTGAGGCTCACAGTTAATCCCCATTTTACAGATGAGGTAACTGAGGCACAGAGAAGTTAAGTGACTTGCCCACAGTCACACAGCTGACAAGTGGCAGAGCCGGGAGTCGAACCCATGACCTCTGACTCTGAAGCCCAGGCTCTTTCCACTAAGCCACGCTGCTTCTGTCCACAGTGATCATTGGAGAACCAGATTCCCAGACAGGATAATGGTCAAAGTCCAGAAAGAATTCCAATGAAAGATATAAACCCTAAGGTTTCCAGACTGATATTTAAAGTTGCAAATACACTGGACCCCCTAAGGCTTTTCTTGGTGGGGGAGTTGATGGAAATGGTTGTAGACTAAAATAGCCTTAATTATCTCCTTTTCACTTTCTTTTTGTGGAATTCTTGTTCTGGATGGGTGGTGGAAGAGGAGCATGCAAGATCAGAACAGATGAAACAGAGGCTTTTATTCAAAGTTCTCTCAGAGGGAAAACTCCACCTTCCCCAGGGGAATGAAGCTCTTTCACTATTGGCAGAGAAGACAGACTTCTCCCAAAATGACTCATTGCTGTCCGGGGAGTGTAAACAAAACGAGCCCCTTTGTTCCCTGGGTTTTGTAGTTTGGTCCTTCTATTCTTTTTGGCCTGGCCAATTTGAAAGGGTTTTAAAGCACATCAGTTTGGCTGTGACTTCACCATCTAACACCATACATATATGAAGACTCCACTGGTGATTATTGGAATTACTATCATAATATGAGGCACAAGACAAAAATACCAACAAAGCATTGATACTGAAGTAAATAAAAAGGTAGAGCTTTGCTACAATTTAAGATCATAGAAAAAATCCACACCTGGAATTTCAAAAGCAATTCTGGTTGCTCTTAAGAAGAACACAGCAGAACTGAAAAAAAGGAGAGAGAAAAACAAGATCAAGCAAAGGAAGCAGCTTCCGTATACATTTAGACAAAAATAATATTACCCTTAAATACCTTATTAATTAGGCATATTTAATGAGTGTCCATTGAGTACTATACACTCTAATACCCACTTAGGAGAGTATAAGAGAAGCAAGAAATATAGTAGTAATAATAATATTTATTAAGTACTATGTGCCAAGCCCCGTTCTAAGGACTGGGGTGGTTACAAGAAAATCAGGTTAGACATAGTCCCTGTCCCACATGGGGCTCACAATCTAAGTAGGAGGGAGCAAGATTTAATCCCCATTTTACAGATGAGATACCTGGGGCTCAGAGAAATAAGGTGATTTGCCCAAGGTCAACAGCAGACCAGTGCTAGAGCCAGGATTAGAACCCAGGTCCTCTGACTCCCAGACCTGTGTTCTTTCAGGAGTTCATAATCTAATGAAGGGAGGCAAAGGACAAAAAGGATTTATGAATAATGGGAGCATGAGGAAGAACAAGGCTACAGTAGCAATAGCATTTACTGACCACCCACTGAGGGCAAGGCATTATACTAAGCATTTGGGAAATACAATCAATCAATCAATTTATCCATGGTATTTACTGAGTGCTTACTGTATACAGAGCACTGTATTAAGTGATTTTGAGGGTACAATATAACAGATTTGGTAAACATGTTCCCTGCCCATAAGAAACTTAGAATTCAGAGGGGGAGACAGAAATTAAAATAAATTACAGATATGCACTTCAGTGTTGTGGAGCTGAAGGTGGAAGTAAATAAAGGGTATAAATCCAAGTGCTAGGACAACACAGAGGGAGCAGGAGTAGGGGAAATGGGTGCTTAGTCAGGGAAGGCCTCTTGGAGGAAATATGATTTTAATAAGACTTTTAGGGTAAAGAGAGCGGTGGTCAGTTGGATATGAAAGGAAAAAGAAAACAGTGAGAGAGACAGATATAAAACCATTTACAAACAGAGTAATCAAAATAAATCACTGAATGTATAATTGAATACACAAATATACAAAAGTGCTGAGGATAAGTATAAGGAAGATTATATATGCTATACATAGCTAATGGATTTACATGATTTGGGATACTGGGAATTATTCGGGATAGCATCTTGTTAGAGATGTTTTTTTCAGGAGGGCTTTGGTCCGATGACTATCCCAAGTGGTAGCATGAATATATCAGGATGAAATAGATAAATAATTAAACATACAAATAAATATATAAATGAATTTTCAATGATTACATAAATAAATATGTACCTATGTGCTGATGATAGGAATATAAGTACAAACATGCTGTTTTACCTTATTTTTGATCATTTCTCTGCTATCTCCTCAGTGCTCTTTTCATACTTTAATTCTCCTCTTCAAATCCTCCCCTACACAATTCTATATGACTGCCTGTAGTTGGGAACCTGCCAAGTGCTGGAAGTTAACTCTTGATGTCTATCACTCTGCCCACCTTCAAAGCCTATTAAAAGCACATCTCTTTTTTTTTTTAAAAAAAAAATGGTATTTGTTAAGTACTTACTATGTGCACTGTTTTGAGTGCTGGGGTAGATATAAGTCAAACAGATTGGACAGAGTCCATATCCCACATGGGGCTCACAGTCTTAATCCCCATTTTACAGACCGATGAGGGAACTGAGGGAGAGAAAAGTTAAGTGACTTGCCCAAGGTCACACAGCAGACAAGAGGCAGAGCCTGAATTAAAACCCAGGTCCTTCTGACTTCCAGGCCCATGTTCTCTCCATTAGGCCACTCTGCTTCTCCAAGAGGCCTTCCCCAACTAAGCTTTCATTTCCTCTCCTCCCACTCCTTTCTGCATCGCCTTTACACTTGGATTTGTACCCTTTATTCATGCCTTCCTCAGCCCCAGCTCACTGTGGGCAGGGAATGTGTCTACCAATTTTGTTATATCGTACTCTCCCAAGTGCTTAGTACTGTACCCTGCATATAGTAAGTGCTCAATAAATACCATTGAGTGATTGACTGATGAAGGTACTAGCTTCAGCTCCTTGATGGAGCCTTTGTAGAAGATGTCTGGAAGGGCTGAATAAACCATTAACATGGCCTCCATGGTAGTTTTGGATGCAGTGCATATTTATCTACTAAGAAAATGAAAGGGTGATATTAATAATTACTATTCATCATTTCTATATAGAACTATCAAACCATTAGTTCTGTGCAGTCAACTGATATCAGTTGCAGCCAAATCTAAGACTTAATAACAAAATTACAGTATTACCTGTTTCAATAATGATTTTCAAAAGATTATGTGGGACCCTCAAAGAGAATTATATGAACTAATTCACAACCTGACCTAGGTAGCCCATGAATATATCTGGAATACATTATTGTTTTGTGCTTAGTACAGTTCTATGTGCACAATAAGTACTTAATAAATACCACTGAATGATTGATTGATGTTAATCCAGATGAAATTAAAAAAGAAACAGGAAAGCAAAGGGTATTCAGAAAATAATTGTGTATGAGAAGAACTGAGTGAGAAAAAAGTGTGAAAATCAACTCAGTGGCACAAAGTGGATTTATTTGAAGCATGGAGAAATTATCTCTGTGATTCTAAATCAGGATGTTTTAGACTCAATGTGACATTGCTTTGAAATGCTTTTGATATTGGAAGCAGTTTCATGTGAATGCTATACAATCCCACTTCAGCTAGTACAGTTTTGACATTCCTTTTGATTATTTTAATGAAATGAAGAATAGCACAGATTTAAGAAGATAGCTGATGAGATGAATGTATTTTGTACATTAAAAAGAAGCATAATACATTTTGTTTTGAAAAACCAATTCTGTCATAATAGCCAATTGACCAAAAAGCTTTCAGTCAATCTCTATGCTCATTTTGATTTCCATATATTTCCCTATTGCCTCCACTGTACTAATTACTGTCAACCTAGCTCACACAGTAATAGAAAGCAAATAGTTATGTGATAGGAATACCAAAATCCAAAATATTCATTTATAGCTCAAATTTGAAATGACATGGCTAAGTTTTTAAATGAGTCATAAATTTCCTTTCAAAGCACAGACTGTATGCGTCACCTAGAATTCAGGTAGATGTATTCATCTCTATGCTTAAGGGAATTGAATAGGTGACATTTATCAACCATACAACTAGAATTTTAACCAAAGAACTAAGCCTATAGGCAAAGACAAAGAGAAATACTTCCAGAATCAAAGGTAGTCTCTCTAACTAGACAGGCTTTTACCTGAAATGGATTTCACCTTGCAAGTGACTGTGGATGGAAAATGTGTCCCTTCAAAAATCAAGACCAATGGAGCTCTTTTAACTCTTAATTTCCATTCCATAACTGGGGAATGATACCATTCTAGTTCCCCTTCTCTTCTCACATTATACTCACTCCCTCAGGTAACTCATCACCTCCCATAGTCTCAACTCTCAACTCTATAGAGATGAGAAGAAGGATAGAGTGGAAAAAGCACAGGCCTGGCAGCCAGAGGCCCTGGGTTCTAATCTCAGTTAATAACAATAATAATAATGTTGGTATTTGTTAAGTGCTTACTACATGCCGAGCACTGTTCTAAGTACTGGGGTAGATACAAGGGAATCAAGTTGTCCCACGTAGGGTTCACAGTCTTAATTCCCATTTAACAGATGAGGTCACTGAGGCACCGAGAAGTTAAGTGACGTGTCCAAAGTCACACAGCTGTCAGGTGGCAGAGCTGGGATTAGAGCCCATGACCTCTGTCTCCTAAGCCCAGGCTCTTTCCACTGAGCCACGCTGCTTCCCAGTTCTGTCAGCTGTCTGCTGTGTGACCTTGGGCAAGTCACTTAACTTCTCTGTACCTCAGTTCCCTCATCTGCAAAATGGGGATTCAATATCTTTTTGTTTGTTGGTTGGTTGGTTTTTTTGGTATTTGTTAAGGGCTTGCTATGTGCTAGGAACTGTTCTAAGTGTTGGGCTATATAAACAAGATAATCAGGTTGGACACAGTCCATGTCCCACATGGAGCTCACAGTCTTAATACTTGCCCAAGAGCTTAGTACAGCATTCTGCACACAGTAAGTCCTCAATAAATATGATTGACTGATTGATACCCATTTTACAGATGGGATAACTGAGGCACAGAGAGGTTAAGAAATGCCCAAGGTCACACAGCAGACAAGTGACAGAGCTGGGTTTAGAAACAATGTCCTTCTGATTCCCTGGCTTATGCTCTATCCACTAAGTAACCTGTTCTCCCTCCTACTCAGGGTGTAAGCCCTATGTGAGACCTGATTATCTTGTATCTATCCCAGCACTTAGTACACTTAGTAAGAGCTTAACAAATATCACTATTAGTATCGTCATTATTACTATGACTTCCAATCCTGCCTTGTTAGCCATTACCTTGCTAGCACCTAGCAGGGCCTAGAATTCAGTTCTCCTGATTCCCATTCTTCTGTTATTTTCAGTTGTCCATGATGATTATTCCATGCTTTGCCCATGCAAAGGTCATCTTTTGCCAGGCTGATTTGTTAGACACTTGCATCTCATCATCAAACACATTGAACAATTACTCTACTCAGAGGACTGTACTAAACTATGGGAAGCAGCGTGGCTCAGTGGAAAGAGCATGGGCTTGGGAGTCAGAGGTCATGGGTTCGAATCTCGACTCTGCCCCTTGTCAGCTGTGACTGTGGGCAAGTCACTTCACTTCTCTGTGCCTCAGTTACCTCATCTGTAAAATGGAGATTAAGACCGTGAGCCTCAGGTGGAACAATCTGATTACCCTGTATCTACCCCAGTGCTTAGTACAGTGCTCTGCACATAGTAAATGCTTAACAAATATGAACATTAAATTAAAGCACTTGGGAGAGTACAATATAGTATAGTCCCTGTCTTCAAGGAGTGCACCATCTAGTGAGGCAGATAAACACAAAAGTAAAACTGAATTACAGATAGAAAGAAGCAATTAAGTATAAGAATATGTACCTAAGTGCATGAGAGATGAATCAGGGAAGGAACAAACCAATCACATTTGAGTGCATAATATGTGCAGAGCATTATACTAAGCGTTTTGGAGAGCACAATAACAGAGTTGATAGATATGTTCCCTGCCCATAGTGATCTTACAGTTTAGAGGGGAAGATAGACATTAAAATAAGTTATGAATTTGTATAAGTGCTATGGGGCTGTGTGGGATGAAAAAAGAATGCAATTCCAAATGCAAAGGTAATGCGGAAGGGAGAGGGAGAGGGAGTAGAGGAAATGAGGGCTTAATTGGGGAAGACCTCTTGGAGGAGATGTCATTTTAATAAGGCTGAGAAGGTGGGGAGAGTGGAGGTCTAGTGGAGATGAAGTTCCAAGCCAGAGGTAGGATGTGGGTGAGAGGTCAGCAGTGAAATAAATGATATCGAGGTACAGAGAGTAGATTGGCATTAGAGGAGCGAAATGTGCAGGCTGGGTGGTAGGAACTCAAGGAGGTAAGGTAGGAGAGAGCAAGGCAATTGAGTGCTTTAAAGCCAGGGGTGAGGAATTTCTGTTTGATGTGGAGATGGATGGGCGATCATATAAAGTTCTTGAGGAGTACACAAAGACTGAATGTTTTTTTAGAAAAATGATCCAGGCAGCAGAGTGAAGTTTGGAATGGATTGGGGAGAGACAGAACACAGGGAAGACAGCAAGGAGGCTGATGCAGTAAGTGGCCTAGTGCAAAAAACACGAACCTGAGGTTCAGAAGAACTGGGTTCCAATCCCAGTTCCACCACTTACCTACTGTGTGACCTTGGGAACTCAGTTAACATCTCTGTGCCTCAGTTCCCTCATCTACAAAATGGGGATTCAAATCTGTATTACCTCCTTTTTAGACTCTGAGCCCACAGTGGGATCTAATTATCTTGTATTTACCCCAGTGTTTCGTAATGCTTGGCACATAGTAAGCACTTAACTAATATCACAATTATTATAGAGGAAAAGGCCCATTTTAGCAATATTGTGATGATAGAATAGACACTGAATGGTGACACTGAATATGTGGATTGAATGAGATGAGTTGAGGATAATGCTGGAGTTATGAGCTTGTGAGATAGGGAGGATAGTGATGTTGTCTACAACAATGGAAAAGACAGGGGGAGGACACACAGTAATGCTCAATGAATAGTACCAATGGATTTGATTGAAGCCTTAGTTTGTCCAGATCAAACTTTGGGCCTCCTAATGGGGAGAGTTAGGCAGGAATAAGGATTTGAATACTAGAAGTTTAGGCTGGGCTTTTGGAATTTGGAGCCTCCCTTAGTTGCTGAGAGCAGGAAATGAAGCAACTCTAAAATAATCTGCTTTACTATAAGATCTTTGTGCTTGAAGACTTACACATAGGCCAGTAAAATGAATATTTTCATTAATTCTCAAGTGAAGGTCTACCTACAAGCTTTGTGGAACAGACTTGGAGAAACTTGAGATAGAAAGCTATTTTGTCATTTATGGGGTCCCAGAAATTATTGGTTTAAAAATAAACTTTTTTCACTGACTACCATTTGGAAACCAATTACATGTAACCCTAAGGAAACTTTGTAAATCTCTAACTGAGATTTTGAGGTTCAGTGAATTGGCCAGACAGGTATCTAGGAACTAGAACTGGACTGGAGCTCACATCTACTCAGAGTCATGTTGTCCTTCAGTTGGACTCTGCTGTCTTTGTTCACTTTAAATCATAGTCCCTCCTAATACATCTCCTCCTGCCTTCAAGACATTTCTACTTGGATGTCCTGTTGTCACCTCAAACTTGACAAATCCAAAACAGAACTACTTATCTTCCCACCCAAACCCTGTCCTTCCTCTGACTTTCCCATCACTGTAGACAACACTACCATCCTTCCTGTCTCACAGGCCCAGAGCCTTAGCATTATCCTTGACACATCACTCTCATTCAACCCACATATATTCAATCCATCACTAAATCCTGTGTGTTCAACCTTCACAGTATTGCCAAAATCCGCCCTTTCCTCCTCATCCAAACTGCTACCACATCAACCCAAGCATGTATCTTATACCACCATGATTACCATAGCAGCCTCCTTGCTGACCTCCCTGCCTTCTGTTTTTCCCACCTCCAATCCATACTTCACTCTGCTGCCCAGATAATTTTTCTACAACAACATTCAGGCCATGTTGCTCCACTCCTCAAGAACCTCCAGTGGTTGCTCATCCACCTCCGCATCAAACAGAAACTTCTTACCATCGACTTTAAAGCACTCAATCACCTTGCCCCTCCTACCTCTCCTCACTGCTCTCCTATTACAACCCAGCCGATACACTTCACTCCTCTAACACCAACCTACTAGCTGTACCTTGATCTCATCCATCTCGCTGCCAACCTCTCATCCACGTCCTGCCTCTGGCATGGAATGCGCTCCCTCTTCATATCCAACACAAAATTACTCTCCCCCACTTCAAAGCCTTATTGAAGGCACTTCTCCAAGAGTCCTTCCTTAATTTGTCTTTTCCTTTTCTCCCATTCACTTCTGCATCGTCCTGATTTCTTCCCTTTATTTATCCTCCTCTCCCAGCCCAGCAGCACTAATGTACATATCTGTACTTTTATTCATTTATATCAATGTCTGTCCCCCGCCTCTAGACTGTATGCTCACTGTGGGCAGGGAATGGGTCTCTCTTTTATTGTTACATTGTACTCTCCCAAGTGTTTAGTACAGTGCTCCACACACAGTAAGTGCTCAGGAAATGTGACTGATGGATAATTCCTGGATTCATGTGACTTGACTGCTGGCTCAGTAATTGCCAAACACATTTGGAACGCATATGTATAATGCATATGTATACATGCTTGAGGCAAAACACAGATTTCAAAATTGAGTTGATGATAGTTGGGTTTGGGTAAAATTGAGCTCGGATTCCAATCCGAGCCCCATCACTTACATTCTGTGTGACCTTGGGCAACTCACTTAACTTCTGTGTGCCTCAGTGTCATCTGCAAAATGAGGATTCAATACGGGTCTCCCTCTTACTTAGACTGTCAGCTCCATGTGGGACTTGATTATCTTTTATCTACCTTGGAGCTTTTCCTCTCAGGATCTCACCTGGAGAGTTCCAGTACTTTATCAGTTTCTGCTATAGGAGGGAGAGTCAAACTGACATACCCATTCCATTCCTAGCTTGGGCATTAGCTAGTGAGTGGAAGTCAATCTGCTACAAGTTAAAACTCACCTGAGCTGGGCAGCAGTGGCATGGGAGATACTCTGCTGCCCGGCTCATCTTCCTGCAGAAACGATCTGGGCATGTCACTCCCCTTCTTAAACAACTCCAGTGGTTGCCTATCAACCTCCGCTCCAAACAAAAACTCCTCACTCTAGGCTTCAAGGCTCTACATCACCTTGGCCCCTTCCTACCTCTCCTCCCTTCTCTCTTTCTACCGCCCACCCCGCACGCTCCGCTCCTCTGCCGCCCACCTCCTCACCGTCCCTCGGTCTCGCCTATCCCGCCGTCGACCCCTGGGCCACGTCCTCCCGCGGTCCTGGAACGCCCTCCCTCCTCACCTCCGCCAAACTGATTCTCTTCCCCTCTTCAAAACCCTACTTAAAACTCACCTCCTCCAAGAGGCCTTCCCAGACTGAGCTCCTCTTCTCCCTCTACTCCCTCTACCACCCCCCTTCACCTCTCCGCAGCTAAACCCTCTTTTCCCCCTTTCCCTCTGCTCCTCCCCCCTCCCTTCCCATCCCCTCAGTACTGTACTCGTCCACTCAACTGTATATATTTCCATTACCCTATTTATTTTGTTAATGAATTGTACATTGCCTTGATTCTATTTAGTTGCCATTGTTTTTACGAGATGTTCTTCCCCTTGTCTCTATTTATCGCCATTGTTCTTGTCTGTCCGTCTCCCCCGATTAGACTGTAAGCCCGTCAAACGGCAGGGACTGTCTCTATCTGTTGCCAACTTGTACATTCCAAGCACTTAGTGCAGTGCTCTGCACATAGTAAGCGCTCAATAAATACTATTGAATGAATGAATGAAAAGATAATCAAGGGTGTAGACTCAGGTTTACTGCGTGGAAGGAGATAATGGTAAAGCATTTCCATATTTTTACCAAGAAAACTCTGTGGGTACACTACCAGAATGATTGCAGATGGAGTTTGGTCTTTCTGGGAGAGATGTGTCCATGGAGTCACTATGGGTTGGAGACAACTCAACAGCGTAAGACAAGACCCTGGAGCTTAGTACATTACTTGGCACATAGTAAGCACTTAACAAATACCACGATTATCATTATTAGTGGTAAATGAAAAGTTACCCAGAAAAAGGGTTTGTAAAAAAATGCCAAAGCCACACAGTCCAAACCATACCACAAGCAGTGTGAAGAAAGGAAGTGATATGTTTCCTCTTGGAATAGCCATTAAATAATGAGATGATATGGTTACTAGCTATACCTCAGCTAGAGTAGGTATTTGAATGATCATAATGGAATACCTTAAGGAGAACAAAATGGATTTTGAAAAGATACAGCCCAGAACAAAGAGTAAGAGAGAGGGAATATTTCTGTGGTTTAGGCTTTGGAAGAAAGGCTAAGGAAATTGATCTGATCCTCCCTGGACTCCACTTCAGGATGACCTATTTAAATTGTTAAAAATTGGGAAAGGGATTAACGAAATTGATCTTTGGACCATTTTTACACTGAGATGGAAGACTATAGCTAAGAGGATATAACTAAGATAGGTTGCGACACACTTTTAATACTGAGCAATATGGGGAATTTGGCACCATTTGAATTACACCATATCTATAAAAGTAAAATTGGTAGGTTCCTAGACTTCATGGGGGCTCAAATTCAGGTCTGTGCAACAAGTGCTGTAAACCACAGAAATCACCACTATATTCTGTCATCTTTGCCCTACTCAACCCCATGGATTTACTTGTGCCTCCAAATATGGAAGAATTGAGGTTTCAGTCAGTTTCTGTTTAGAAACCCTGCTAATTTGTAAAAAAAAATTGTAAACTGAAAAATTTTACATCTTAGAGGGTAAGAAATCAAATAGGACCAAAAAAGAAATGAAAGCTACTTCAACAAAACTACTTCAATGTGCATCAAATAAAACCTATTCGATTAGACCATCAATGCTGCTGGAGAATCAGCATGGCCTACTGGTAAAACCATAGGCTTGGGAGTCAGAGAATAATAATATTATTAGTAATGGTATTTGTTAAGCACTTACTACGTGCCAAGCACTGTTCTAAGTGCTGGGGTAAATACAAGGTAATCAGGTTGTCCCACGTGGAGCTCACCGTCTCAACCCCCATTTTACAGATGAGGTAACTGAGGCACAGAAAAGTTAAGTGGCATACCCAAGGTCACAGAGCAGACAAGTTCCAGAGCCGGGATTAGAACGCATGTCTGACTCCCAAACCCGTGCTCTTTCCACTAAGCCACGCTGCTTCTCTGCATGTGGTTTCTAATCCTGGCTCTGCCACTTGTCTGCTGTGTGGCCTTGGGCAGGTCACTTAACTTCTCTCTGCCTCAGTTACCTCATCTGTAAAATGGAGATTAAGACTGTAAACCCCATGTGGGACAGGGACTGTGTCCAACCTAATTACCTTGTATCTACCCCAGTGCTTAGAACAGTGCTTGGCACATAGTAAGTGCTTAGCAAATACCATAATTATTATTAATCAGTGGCATTTATTCAACACTTACTGTGCACAGAACATTGCACTAAACTCTTGGGAGAGTACAACACAGTAGCGTTGGTAGAGAAAATCCCTGCCCACAAGGGGCTTGCAGACTAGAGGGGAGACAGACAGGAAAATAAATTACAGATAGGGAAAATGGCAGAGCATAATGCTATGTATAAAAGTGTTGTGGGACTGGGGTGGTATGACTATCAAAGTGTTTAAGGGGTAGACTCAAGTGAATAGGGAAGCAGCATGGCTTAGTGGAAAGGGCACGGGCTTGGGAGTCAGAGGATGTGGGTTCTAATCCTACCTCCGCCACTTGTCTGCTTTGTGACCTTGGGCAAGTCACTTAACTTCTCTGTGTCTCAGTTACCTCATCTGTAAAATGGAGAAAAACTGTGAGCCCCACGTGGGACAACCTCATTACCCTGTATCTACCCCTGTGCTTAGAATAATTGTTATTATTATTAAGCAATGCATAAGGGTGGGTGAAAAGGGGAAATGAGAACTTAGGGAAAGCCTCCTGGAAGAAATGTGCTTTTAGGAGGGTTTCGAAGGTGAGGAGGTGCAGGTGAGGCGAGTCGTTGTCTGTTGGATAAAGGGGGAGAGAATTCCTGGACATAGGGAGGGCATGAGGAAGAGGTTGATGGCAAGAGAGATGAGATCATGGTACGGTGAGTGGGGTTTATGTTGGAAGCGAAGTGCGTGGGCTGGGTCATAGTAGGAAATCAGCGAGGTAAGGTAAGGAGCGGAGGAGCTGATAGAGTGCCTCGAAGACAATGGTAAGGAGTTCCTGTTTGATGTGGAGTTGGATATTGAGAAATATGCTGGAATGCCAAAATAACAATATTTAAGTATACATATATACGGGCCTACCCTTGATTCAGGAACATGAATCAAGACATAAATTAATTTCCTGGATATCATTTGTTATAAATCTATACAATGCAGATAGATTATTAAATTGCAAACAAATGACTTGTTTCCTACATGTTAGTATTCTAACTCAACAAATGGAAAAGTTCCCAAGGATATGGGAAGAAAAGAGCAGGTTTAATTTTTTGAGTTCTTGATTTCAAGGAAACTAACTACTCATCAGCAGAAATAGCATAGCAGGGGACACTGCTCTCAGAGGGTGAGCTGTAAAATCGACACTAACGTTTGAGGGAATGAGTATGTGGGATTTCTGAAACTGTTTGGCTTACAGTTTAAAGAAAAATTGAATTTACATTTACATTTTAGCTTCTGTCTCTGACTAGAATAATTGAGTATGAGACTCCTTTACTAATTCTATTCTTAGGCCAAAATACAGCAAGCATCAATAAATGTCTCTCTATAGTCATTTGGAAGCAAATCAAATTCCTCATTGTTGCCATTTTCTTACTTTAAATCATTTTTTTCAGTTAACAAAGAAATCACACCTTAGTCATTTCTTATTTTCTGCGGGGGGAAAGTTTGCTAAGCTTAAATGTAATTATGCTTAATTTTTCCTTAATGTGAAGAAAGACCCTTTTCAACAGATGAAAATCCTCCTTAAATTCACCTGGAAGGAAAAGAATTGCTCTCTATAGATTACTTCCTGAAGATCACAAGCCCCTAGAAAAAATGAATTGGTAGGGCCTTAACTGCTTTTTCATTTAGCAATGCCTGGCTCATTTAATTTTGTTGTGTCAACTTACATCTTTCTTTGCAGGCTAAGGGAAGTTGGGAACACATCAATTCTAGGGTGACTTTGATCAGTGAAGGCAACCAATTTTGTCCATTCAAGCTAGAACTTTCCTTTTTAACTCAATCATATTTATTGAGTGCTTACTGTGTGCACAGCTTTGTACTAAGCACTTGGGAAAGTACAATATCACAGAGGTGGTAGACACATTCCCTACTCACATCATGCTTACTGTCTAGAGGGGGACACAGACATTAATATAAAGTTATGGATGTGTACATAAATGCAATGGGGCCAAAGGAGGGGTGAATAAAGGGTGCAAATCCTAGTGCAAGAGTGATGCAGAAGGGAATGGGAGAAGAGTAAATCAGGGCTTAGTTGGGGAAGGCCTCTTGGAGGAGATGAATTTTTAATAGGGCTTTGAAGGTGGGGAGAGTAAATATCTGTAAGATATGAAGAGGGAGGGTGTTCCAGGCCAGAGGCAAAACTTGGGTGAGAGTTTAGCAGAGAGATAGATGAGATTGAGGTATAGTGAGTAGGCTGGCATTAGAAGAGTGAAGCATATGGGCTGGGTTGTAGTAGGAAATCAGGGAGGTAGGTGAAAAGAGAAGCAGCACGGCTTAATGGCAAGACTACAGGCTTGGGAGTCTGAGGTCACGGGTTCTAATCCCGGCTCCGCCACTTGTCAGGAGAGTGACTTTGGGCAAGTCACTTCACTTCTCTGGGCCTCAGTTCCCTCATCTGGAAAATGGGGATTAAGACTGTGAGCCTCATGTGGGACAACTTGATTACCTTGTACCGCCCCAGCGCTTAGAACAGCGCTGGGCACATAGTAAGTGCTTAACAAATGCCATTATTATATAGAGAAACAGCATGGCTCAGTGGAAAGAGCATGGTCTTGGGTGTCAGAGGTCATGGGTTCGAATCCCGACTCTGCCCCTTGTCAGCTGTGTGACTGTGGGCAAGTCACTTAACTTCTCTGTGCCTCAGTTACCTCATCTGTAAAATGGGGATTAAGACTGTGAGCCTCACATGGGACAACCTGATTACTCTGTATCTACTCCAGTGCTTAGAACAGTGCTCTGCACATAGTAAGCACTTAACAAATACCAACATTATTATTATTATTAAAAGAGGTAAGGTGCTTGAGTGCTTTAAAGCCGATAGTGAGAAGTTTCTGTTTGATGCAGAGGTAGATGGGCAACCATTGGAAGTTCTGGGGGAGCATGGAAACATGAACTCAAAGGTTTTGTAGAAAAAATGATCCGAGCAGCAGAGTGAAGTGTGGTCTGGAGTGGGGAAAGACAGGAGGCAGGGAGGTCAGTGAGGAGCTTTTTTTTTTTTTATTCCAGTTTATGAAAAAGTTTCTTCTGGAGAATAAGCTCTGCCTCTGTGGATTTGCAGGACATATTTATGGTACTTTCAACAACCTAATCAAATCAAGGAATTTTACAAGTTTTCCTTTTCTGGGGTTATTTTGTTCATTAGTCATCATGTTTCTCTTGTATACTCCCAGTGACTAAGAGTCCTAAATCAACTCACAAACCAGTTTCCATTTACAGCAGCAATTTAATCACACTTTTGTTATGATATTTTTGTAGGATTGAAAGAAACTCTAGTATATTGGTCTTATTTATTTAAAAATAAGAAAAAAGAAAAAGAAATGGCCTATTAGAATTCTTTCAATTTCTGAAAAAAAAAATACTCTGTGAAATTGAGTCACATTTTCACAAGTCATTATAATCCTAATAGTTTGTATTATAAGACTAAAGTGCTTTCTCTCATCTAGTTCTTTCACTGTGTATGGCTGGAGATTTGTGGGTCCCTTTAATCACTAAAATTACTCAATGTCTGTTTGTTGATGAGATGGAGAAGCAGTTTCATTATACCCACTTGTTATATTTTAAAGCTTGTAGAGCTTTTTTTCTTTTAGACCAACTAAAATCATTGAAATTTTAGACTATTTGAAAAAAATCTGTTATGTAAAAAAGTATTCATTATATGTAAATCTGGAAGCAAGCATTGGTTCATAAACTGTGTGTCTGTGTGGTTGAAAAGATAGCTGTGTCCAGAAATCTTTCACTGGAGGTGAAGGAAATTCAATATGTTACATGATAATAAGAAATAAGAAATAATATTTAAGACATTTTAGCACAATGTACTAGTTATTTGGTTTTCTGGGACTTTTTGATCATTGAACCATACATTCAAGTAAAGCAAACATGCCTCTCTTTCTGCATTTCACTTCTTAACAAAGTATATATTAGATTTTTCCATTTCCTTATCTCATCTGGCAATGTATGGTTGGCAATATGGCAAATCCTCTCTCTCCCCACTCCAGTCTATTCTTCATTCTGCTGCCCGGCTCATCTTCCTGCAGAAACGCTCTGGGCATGTCACTCACCTTCTTAAAAACCTCCAGTGGTTGCCCATCAACCTCCACATGAAACAAAAACTCCTCACTCTGGGCTTCAAGGCTCTCCATCACCTTGCCCCCTCCTACCTCTCCTCCCTTCTCTCTTTCTACTGCCCACCCTGCACACTCCACTCCTCTGCTGCCCACCTCCTCACCGTCCCCATTCTCGCCTATCCCACCGTTGACCCTTGGCCCACGTCCTCCCGCGGTCCTGGAATGCCCTCCCTCCTCACCTCTGCCAAACTAATTCTCTTCCCCTCTTCAAAACCCTACTTAAAGCTCACCTCCTCCAAGAGGCCTTCCCAGACTGAGCTCTCCCCTTTTTCCCTCTGCTCCCTCTGTTCCCCCCCACCCCCTTCACCTCTCCTCAGCTAAGCCCTCTCTTCCCCCCTTTCCCTCTGCTCCTCCCCCTCTCCCTTCCCCTCACTTCAGCACTGTACTCATCCGCTCAACTGTATATATTTTCATTACCCTATTTATTTTGCTAATGAGATGTACATCACCTTGATTCTATTTATTTGCTATTGTTTTAATGAGATGTTCATCCCCTTGATTCTATTTATTGCTATTGTTTTTGTCTGTCTGTCTCCCCTGATTAGACTGTAAGCCCGTCAAAGGGCAGGGACTGTCTCTATCTGTTACTGATTTGTATATTCCAAGTACTTAGTACAGTGCTCTGCACATAGTAAGTGCTCAATAAATACTATTGAATAAATGAATGAAATTCTTGGAGCTGATAATATGAATTATAAAAAGATTAAGGAGCAATCAGGATCATAGTTGACAAGCCATTGGGTGCCAGGGGACAGTCTCATGTTTCTGTGAACATGCAGACTTGAATAGGGTGTTCAGTGAAGAATATAGAAAGGACGAGTAGATGAAATGAATAAACATTTTGTAGTGTATCAGGTATTTCCCTTCCACGAAACATTTGTCAATTCTGACAGTACATTGGGTGATTATTCCAAATGAATATTCTTGATTTTTCTGAATTTGAAAGTCTTTAAAATGGACTCCAGTTTTCAAAAGACCCCTTATTGTGTGTACATGCCTAATGACATTGAAAAACAAAACAAGACAAATATGTAAGCAATACCATTAATCATTAATCAAATTTTTTATGGGGGTGGAGGGAACAAAACAAAAACTGTGAAACCTAAGCAAGACAGGTTTTCTTTCAAAATGGCTATATTATCCTTCAACCTGCTCTTGAACTTCATTTTAGGTGTGAACATTTGAAAAATTGAGGAGTCGAATTTCTAAATGACAATTTCCTTGCTTTTTGCTTTTACGTACTTATTTGTATCCATCCTCAGCACTTATATATATATATATATATAATATATATATACTCAATTACACATTCAATTAGATATTTTTACTACTCTATTTGTAAACGTATGTGTGTTTGCTTCCCCGATTACAGGGCAAACTCCTTGAGGGCAGGGAATGCAATTTGTACTTCCCAAGCACTTAGTACAGTGGATTGCATTCATTCAATCAGATTTATTGAGCACTTACTGTGTGCAGAGAACTGTATTAAGTGCTTGGGAGAGTACAATATAACAATAAACAGGCACATTCCCTGCCCACAGTGAGCACACAGCAAATGCTCAGTAAATCCTATTTCTAGTACTTTGACTAAGTGGAGAGAGTGAAAGGTTGGAGGAAAGGTTAAAGCATTCAAAACCTCTGCATTGGAACTAGTGTCAGTACCACTTAAACAGGGCATGGATTGAGGAACCAAAGCTTTGGTGATTAAGGAGGATTCTCTGAAAAAACAACAACAAACAGTTTAAGGCAGATAGAGAACTCCTTCATAACAGAAAAACAGATGGAAACACCACACCTACTTGACTATATATTCCCATTTTGTTAGTGTTTTTGGAGAAGTTACATATGTAAGAAATCTATATGGACATTTGGCTATAGGAAGCATTTATGTTTCCTTAGCCTAGTTCTCTCAGGATTCATGTTGAAGTGGTGGATATGGTTTGGAAGGCAGGTTTCGGGTAAAGGGGAGAGGGAAGGATTGGAATCAATGTCAATTTGGCTAAGCTATGCCTATCTATGATCATCATGACTTTCTGTAAATGTTAGCTGCGTGCTCTGCAAAAAAAAAAAAGATAAATACATACATTTTTCTCCCTAAATTGGGAAAGGAGATAACAGGAAATATATCTGAGATAATAGATGAGTTTCCACTTGCAACTTATTTATGAGACTTTTTAAAGATAACTGAAGCTAAGAAGTGAGGCACAGGTGTATCTTCTCTCAGTGTGCAAAAAGTGGCACTCGTGCCTAAGAATACATCCAAATGAAATAAAATATAGGACAATCAAATGATCAATCAATCATTCAATGGTATTTATTGAGTGCTTATTGTGTGCGGAACACTGTACTAAGCACTTGGGAGAGTTAAATGCATGGCACATAGTAAGCACTTAATAAATACCATAATTATTATTATTATACAGCAGAGTTGATAGACCACATTTCCTGCCTACAAGGAGCTTACAGCCTAGAGGTGGAACTAGGTATTAAAATACATTATGGTTATATACATAAGTGCTGTGTGGGGCTGAGACTGGGGTGAAAATCAAGTACTTAAAGGGTACAGATCCAAGTGCATAGGAAACGTAGAAGGGAGAGGGAGCAGGAGAAATGAGAGCTTAGTCAGGGGAGGCCTCTTGGAGGACATGTGATTTTAATAAGGCTAGGAAGGTGAGGAGAGTGGTGCTGTGTTGTAAATGAAGTGGGAGGGAGTTCCAGGCCAAAGGGAGGATGTGGGCCGGGTGGGAGGAGAGATAGATGAGATAGAGGTACAATGAGCAAGCAGTGAGGAGCAGCATGGCCTAGTGGCAAGAGCATGGGCTTAGGAGTCAGAGGATGTGGGTTCTGATCCCGGCTCCACCACTTATCTGCTGTGTGACCTTGGGCAAGTCGCTTAACTTCTCTGTGCCTCAGTTACCTCATCTGTAAAATGGGAATTAAGACTGTGAGCCCCATGTGGGACAACCTAATTACCATGTATCTACCCCAGTGCTTAGAACAGTGCTTAGCACATAGTAAATGCTTAACAAATACTATCATTATTATTATTCTAATCAGAGAGATAATGTGTTAGGGGCAGGAGGGAGAGTATATTGAGTGTTTTAAAGCCTATGGTAAGGAGCTTCTGTTCGAGGCAGGGATGGATGGGCAAACACTGGAATTCCTTGAGGAGTGGGGAGACATGGACTGAATGTCTTTGAAGAAAAATGACTCGGGCAGCAGAGTGAAGTATGGATTAGAGTAGAAAGAGGCAGAAGGCAGGGAGTTCAGCTAAGAGGCTGATGCGGTAATCAAGATGGGATAGAATAATTTCTTGGATTAGCAAAGTGGCAGTTTGGATGGAGAGGAAAGGGCAGATTTAGCAATATTGTGAAGGTAGAATAGACAGGGTTTGGTGACAGATTGGATATGTGGATTGAATGAGAGAGACTAAGACTGTGAGTCCCATGTAGGACAGGGACCGGGTCCAATCTAACAAACTTGTATTACCCTAGTATTTAGAACATTGTTTGACCCATAGTAAATGCTTAACAAATACCACAAAAAAAAGAGATGAGTTGAGAAAGAGAAGAAAATGAGAAGAGAAGTGTAGAACTTGTTGGAATTGAGGGGCCAGTTGCCCAGTTTAGCAGGTAAGTTTTGATTTTTACCCCAAAACCAAATGGTCCCAAATAGAAGCATATCTTAAAGCAGAGAGAGCAAATATTTTAATCATTTTTCAACACTGCCTGATGTGGTAATTGCTTTCTTGTCATTAACATGATTGAGAACTGGCCAAAAAATTGTTGCCAAAAAAGAAAAATAACGTTGAATTACACACCAACTTCCAGTCAAAAATACCATATGGCATACTTAATTATAAGTTTAGGAGGTATTTGAAACTTTAATTCAAATTACAACCAGACTTCTCTTCATCAGATCTGATTAAGAAGACCCATTGCAGGAACAGAGGTTGGTGCAAGTATACAGTTACTCCAGTTAAAAATTGCACATATCAAAGGAAGGTATAAAACTCCAACAGTGCATTTCATTGTGACATTTTAAATCCAGCAAAGTAAGTATCTTTAATTCAAGAGAATTGTTAACATGCATTTTTCTCTCTGCAAAAAGTAATGCATAGATGCACCCAATTTGTATTTAGCAGTCTAAACTGTTCTCACGTCATACTGAACTATTTACTTCAATGAGCTGCTACCTCTTCAGCAGTTCTGAGGTGACAGAAAATGTAGCAAACATCACCTTCCTGCCTGGGACAAGTGAGATTGATGATGGGGGAATGGGAGGGAGTAGAGTATGGGGCTCCATCATCAAACAGTTGATTGATCTGGTGATACACTATCCTCTCATTTTGCTGTAGCCAGGCACTGAACAGCAGAGAAAACAAAACAATCCAGGTTATACTGGTGGTAATGATGACAAAGTCCACAAAATAACATCAGTCATTTGAAGGAAAGAGTGTCTATTCAAACTGTCTGATCCAAGGCATAAAACAGTGGACTACTTTTTCACACACATCACGTCTTTTTCAACAGTTAGGGATTACTTTGGTACTCTGTCATTACTCACTCTATTTTATCCCAAACACTGACTCTTCTTGTTTTACTTTAACTTGCACCTCAATTTCTATTTAATATAACTTCTCGTCAAGTGGACGACTGAGAACATGAAAAAGGAACCTAGGTTGAATTAACACTTTTTACAGCAGATGTGTCTTGTAGTAGAAGGCTATTCATTGTGTTGGCCTCTTCGTTCACTGGATTACGTTTACTCTGAATTCTTAGATGTGTTTAAAAACTACACAAAAATAACTTTTTTTGTACTCTTCCAAGTGCTCATTACAGTGCTCTGCACACATTAAGCACTCAGTATAGATGATTTATTGATTGATCAATCAAGGAGACCCCATCCACCACCCCAGTGAGACTGAAAACAGCACCAGCAGCATGAGGCCTCCTAGAACCCTGAGAAACCTAGTGGCCGCATAGCCAATGTTGTGGGCTCTGAATCATGAGAATAAATTCTGCTCCTCCAACCATAGCTCCCTTCTGACTTTTGTTTTTATTTTGTGTAATGCATATTTGTCTTTGTCCCTTATGCTGTTTTGATGTTTTAGTGTTTCAGTGCTCCCAGTGTGACTGTCTCCAGTTTGCCCACCTTATACCTATATTCATAGATTTTGAGCCCCTCGAGGGACAGGGTCCATGTCTAATTCCCACCTGTGAACTCTTTTTCATAGCTTAGTACAGTGTTCTGCACACAGTAAGTGCTCAATAATCACTTATTATTATCACTATTATTATTACTAATAGTAATTGGTTGATTGATTACTATTACAACTGCTACTACTACTTGCTCTTAAATTCCAACCCATCTCCTTTATGCCATGGACATCATTCCTTCTCTCTTCTTGAAAACACTTGCTCCTCCCTAGTCTTGCTGTTATTTTCAACCTCTCACTTTTTCTGGCTCCTTAACCACCACCTCAAAACATACTCAACTCTCTCCCAGATTACAAAAGCCTTCTTTTGACTCCACCATGATCTCCAGGTATTACTCCCTTTCCTTGCTGAAACTACTTGTATGGGCTTCATGCAAATAGTGCCTTCACTTCCTCACACCAACCCTCTGCAATCTAGTTTTCATCCCCTTTACTTTATGAGACAGAAGACTCCAAGGTCTTTAATGACTCAAGTCTAATGGGCTCTACTCTGTCCTAATCCTCCTTGACTTCTCTGTTGCCTTTAACAATGATGACCATTCTTTTCTCCTATAAACGCTCCTTGTTATTTATCCTTGTACTACATGTAAATAATTTTGTACATCTGTCTCCCTCATAAGATTGTAAACTCCTTATGGGCAGAGGATATGTCTTGTGCTTCTGTTGTATTTTCCTATGTTTTTGGCACAGTATGTTGCACACAGTAATGCTCAAATATATCAATCATTGATACTTGAGTGTTTACTGTGTGCAGAACACTGTTCTTCTTCATTATTACTGTTACTACTGCTCAACACTCATTCTCTCAGGGAGCTCATCCACTTGCCTGGCATCAGCTACTGCTGCATACAGATGACTCCTAAATCTACCTCATCAGACTGGCCTTTTCATCTCATTATAATGTCATATTTCCTCTTGTTTCTATAATATCTCCACACAGATTACCTGCATCTTAAAAACTCAATATTCATTCATTCATATGCATTGAGCATTTACTGTGTGCAAAGCACTGAACTAAGTGCTTGGAATGTACAATTAGGCAAGAATAATAATAATAATGTTGGTATTTGTTAAGCGCTTACTATGTGCAGAGCACTGTTCTAAGCGCTGGGGTAGACACAGGGGTATCAGGTTGTCCCACGTGGGGCTCACAGTCTTAATCCCCATTTTACAGATGAGGTAACTGAGGCACAGAGAAGTTAAGTGACTTGCCCACAGTCACACAGCTGACAAGTGGCAGAGCTGGGATTCGAACTGAACCCCTCACCTTCCCTCTACACTTACCTTCTTCCTAACTTTCTCAGACTCTAAGCTCATTACGGGCAGGGAACATATGTGCTAATTCTGTTGTTTTGTACTCTTGCAAATGCTTAGTACAGTGCTCTGCACATAGTAAGCACTCAATAAATATTACTGATTGATTGACTGATCACCATCACACTAATGATATAATTAATTCTTTGAAGTTAATTATAATTAATAATTATATTAATTATTAATTATATCACACTAATAAATATAATGATATATAATGATTATATTAATAATGAAGTTAATTAATTACCAAAAGCTGGGGTAATCTAGATTATAAGCCCCTATGGCCAGGGATCACATCTACTAATTCTATTGAACTCTTTCAAACACTTAGTACGATGCTCTGTGCAGAGTTAGCACTCAGCAAATACCATTCATCTTTGACTCCTCTCATTCTTCCACTCCCAATATTCAGTCTGCCTCTAAATCATGCCAGTCCTTTCACATATCTATCCCAAGGCCACCCCACATCACTACAGGCACTCTCCTGGTCCAAGCCTTCATCACCTCCTGGATGGATTACTGCATTAGCCTTGTTCCTGGTTTTCCTAACTCCAACTTCTCTTCTCTTCAGTCTCTCCTACACTCAGCTGCCCTGCTCTTCATCCTAAAATGCCATTCAAGATGTATCATGTCCCGTCTTCTGAACCTCCAAAAGCTATTTCTTTTTATATCATGACCAGTGGATTCAATACTCTCCAGTAACTTTCCTCTTCTTAACCTTCCAGACTCTTCTCATGCTATACCTCAACATACACTCTTTAGGGCTCAGATTAACAACTGCACCACCTCACTCTTAACCTTCTCATCTCTGGCTCATGGCAAATGCCAGTCCCACTGCATGGAATTTCCTTCTCTTTCTAATGCACCAAACCACATCCTTTCCTACCCCAAAAGTCCTCCTAAAAGGTCCTTGTCAATCCCCACCTCCCTGTTCATGTCATCCCATCAGCATCCTTTAGCTTTCATATGTATGTCTGTTTAGGTATTCCATTTACTTATTCCTTTTTACATTTCTGCTTATTTTTGTTTTTACAAGTTGAATCTATGTTTTAACTCTTATTTATATTTGAATGTATTCATTATCTGTCTGCCTGTGTTTCCCATCAGATTGTAAATTTAACAAGGACAGGGACTGTGTATTTTATTACTATTGCATCTTTCCAATGCATTAAGAATAATGTTCTGCACGTTAGGTGCTCAGTAAATATTGATTGATTGTCCTCTAGACTGTAAGCTCCTTGTGGGCAGGGAATGTGTCTACCAACTCTTATATTGCATTCTCCAGAGCACTTAATATAGAGCTTTGCAAACAGTAAGCACTCAATAAATGTAATTGATTGATTGATGAGAAGGAGGAGGAGTGGTGTTACCTCCACCACCTTAAAGTTCCTTTTGGTGGTGACCAGAACACACACACGCTAAAACAGAAATTTGATTTCATGTGTGAAGCAGCAAGTACATATGAAAAGTAATGTTTCTGAAAAATAACTGAAAATGGGTAAGCAAGTATGAAACCACCTTCTTGGCAATAGCGTACTTAAAGTAGATGAGGGAGATGAGGAAGAGAAGACAGTATTATGAGCCAAATATGCTTTTCAAAGCTTGTTTACCTATCACAAAATACTGTCAGGAAAGGAGGAGAGGGAATGAATCCAACTCACAAATTAAAATGTTGCAACAGATCTGGAAGATATTGGATTAGTGGACTTTTTTTCCTTTGTGACCTTCAAAATAGTTGAAATTCATTTAAAATGAAAGGTTTGCTTTTTAACTGGAAATCTGAATGTCATGATTGAGATGGAATATGGTCTGTAGCATAGTTACTTATTCCAGAAGGAATAAATCACCTTTGGTACCTTATAGAGTTGTTCTTAAAACTCAAAGAGACTCTACAGATTCATCTATGGATGCTTATGTGGCTGAAAAGGCCAATATGGGACTCACAGAACTGTTCTTTGTTGGGAGTTCATGTTTGTAGCACCTGGTGCTTCAATATCCACCTACATGTTCCTAATGACCCTTCTAATGCTGCCCATTTTCTATCACTCCTTAACACCACTAACCTCCTGTTCCACTCTAGCTTGCCCATTCAACTTGGACACACACTTGACCTCATCATCTCTAGTCACTGTACAATCTCTACCTTCACCAACTCTGAAATCCCTCTGACTACAACCTCAACTGCTTTCTCTTCTACCCATGTCCCCATAACTCTGTGATGTTCCCGCACAGAGACCTCTGATCTTTTGACCCCATCCAATCTTGTCAAGTCATAGTGCCTTATTTAGCCTCCATACCCAAACTAACATTCCCTTGATGACCAAATTGAAGCTCTCAACACTACCCTCTCTCCTGAACTCACATAACTGGCTCCCCTATCCCTTCATTTATTTTGTATGACTAACCCACAGCCCTGGATCACACCCACAGTCCACTTCCATTGCTCCCATGCACAAGGTGCAGAGCGCTGGTGGTGGAAACCTAGATATTAGGCTGGCCTCATCAACTTCAAGTTTATACTAGCATGTTTTAACTCTGCCCTCTCCTCTTCCTGGCAAAATTATTTCTCCATCTTTATTGACACCCATGCCCATTGACCTCACGAGGTATTGTAGACATTTAAGTCTCTCCTCAAATCCCCGGTCTTCCTGCTTCCCTATCTCTTGCCCCTAATGATCTGTTCAACAACTATATTGAGAAAATTTAAAGTATCAAGGGTGATATCCCTAAAATCTCTCTGCTCTTCTCCAGTCCTTCCCTCCCTCCTCCTTCCCCTTCTTCAACTCTTGCATCTTTTCCAGCAATATCTCAAGTGGAGATTACCTGTCTCCTCTCAAA